>NC_035109.1:377461516-377771045 GCF_002204515.2 Aedes aegypti
ACTTCGAACCTATGAACAGAAACAAACATTCCAATTTCCTCGAAAAACTAGAAGGAACTGGTTTAAAATTGTCAAAACGGCAGCAACTTGCTTCCATTTGCTGGGCGGAAACGGGTTAAGAATATTTCAATATGTCACTGTTTACGCATATAGATCTTAAGAACTACACTGAGAGGCAAAATAAAGTGCCCACCTTACCAGTTTTCAAATTTCTCTCGTTGATTTGGTTCAAATTAAAGTTAACACACTTAAACCTTTTTTGATATTTTATTTTTGATATTCTTTTAAAGTTGCACTTACGAAATTTTGATTAAAAAAAGAATTTTACTCAAAGAAAAAGAAAATCAATTTGTATTGAAAAAAAAAATAGTGACAAAATAAAGTGCCCACTTCCTTCTTGGCCCCAGAAAAGATGATTTAAGAAAAATAACAAGCAATTTAATAGTTAATGTGTCCTCCTTTGGCCTTCCTTTGGCCTTAAGGACTTGCTGGAGGCGCTTCGGCATGCTTTTCACCAGGTTTTGAAGGTGTTGTGGTTCTAGTTCTTCCCAGGCGCGCTCCAAGGCTTTAAAATAATTATTTTTGTTGGTAACACCAGTTTTGTCAACCCTGGCATCGAGAATCGCCCACAAATTCTCGATAGGGTCGAGGTCTGGGCTATGTGGAGGCCATTCCAGCGGTTTAATCCGACAAGATCGCAAGAAAGACTTGGTCTTCTTGGCAGTATGCTTCGGGTCGTTGTTCTAGAGAAATATGAATTTCTCTTCAAGGCCCGTCCGGATCAGCGAAATCTCCAGATTTTCCCGCAAGATGTTGATGTAGGAATCTGCCGTCATTATTCCGTCGCTTTTCACGAGGCTTCCTACTCCACTCCATGAAAAACACCCCCAGACCATCACATTTCATCACATCACACCTCCATGCGTCACCGTTCCTTGGATGTTCAATACAAATTGATTTTCTTTTTCTTTGAGTAAAATTCTTTTTTTCTATTCTATTCTATTCTAAGTGCTTGCACAGCCAATAATGAAAAGCATCCTGGAAATACCATAATATTTTCTGGTACTTTCTTGTCAGTAATCATATTTGTAGCATATCTGAAATATGATACAAATATTAAAATGGCCAGGCCCACTGTGCAGACTTCAGTTTTAAGATAGTTCAAAAATTTTCGGCAATCAGATTATTCACGTATAAATTATATGATTGACGAAAATTTTCAAATGTTTGAGGAAGAAACGGGGACAACCGTACCAACCGTTTCAATTCAGGGATAAAGACAAAATCGTTGGAAGTGGCTTTGCTAAGAATGTTGATGCGCACTCCGTTTCTGGTCCTTTTTCCTGGGATGGGACACGGGTATTTCTTCCTCATGTCCTAGCTATAAAGCCTAGGCTAAAGCGCCATTACTCGCTCTCTGAAGAAAACTCGAGAAGAAAACTCATTCTGACCTCTCTCCCGCAGTAGTAGTAGTAGTAGTAATAGTAGTAGTAACTACAGATGAAGCAGGAACGAACTCACCAGAACAAATCCAAGCTGTAAAAATGATCGCAATCACTTCAGATTGCTTACTCTTCCTTGCCGACATCGGAGACATATAAGCAGCTAGATCCTATTCTTGGAATTCACCTCTCACAACGCTTCGGTACTAGCTAACTTTTTGTTCCTATCACTTGAATGTTTAGAAGCATCTTCTCACAACGGTTCACTGCACTACACGGTATCACCAGACAAACTACTGGGGTCTATTTTATAAGTCGAGTCGATCAAAATGACTCTACTGGAGTCACTGTCGACCGAAAAATTTGCTCGACTCAGCTCTGTCACTCGAGTTTTTCGACAGTTGTCACTCTATGTGACTGGATTACTATGGGAGTCGACGGGTGACATCTGAAATATGCATGCTTGCTTTGATCGACAATGAATACAGACGAGTCACATGAATCTGCTCGATTTACAAAATAGGCCCCTACTAATTTTCTTCAAAACACTTCCCTGGTGGCACAGCACCATCATCCATTTCAACACTTCATCGGCCGAATCCAAAATATCGCGAAATCGAGATTAATCGTGACAGCAAAATCGAAAATGCATCCGCTCGCGCGCACAGCTTGCTGTGATCCCTCTTTGAGTAAAATTCTTTTTTTATCAAAATTTCGTAAGTGCAACTTTTAAAGAAAATCAAAAAAAAAATATCAAAAAATATTTAAGTGTGTTAACTTTAATGTGAACCAAATCAATGAGAGAAATTCGAAAACTGGTGAGGTGGGCACTTTATTTTGCCTATCAGTATATGCTGCAGTACGTGCGTAGATAGCTAAGAACATCTTTTGAATACAAGAATAAATTTATCAATTATTTAATCATAACTACAGAACCCCTCAATAAACTACCAGAAATTCATTCAGAAGTTATGTTAAATTTATTTTCTTTGAAAAAGTCATTAGAAATGCACTTCCTTTTAGAAATTGCAACATTTTGAAGAAATGTGACTGATTGGAACTAAATTGCACCACAAACATTTCTTCAATTTCATCATTTGTGTCAGGTTGCTAGAAAATCTGATAAAAATTGCTTAATGAATGTCGGAAGATAATTTCCAAGAATTTCATCAAACAGTTGCAGAATTCATCACTGACCTCACCAAAAATTTCAAAGAAATGTTCGTAGTAAATTCCTACTAAAATTCATCAACTTATTGTATCAAAAATTGCTTTAATAATACCTCCAATTCCTGAAGAACACCCACATTCATTACTCAAGTAATCTAGAATTTTTCTTAGACCTTGCCAAAATACTTAGTATGGCATCCCACGCTATGTCTAAACCAGCAGTCCCTATTTCGCCATACGTAATTACTTTAATGCCTTCACAATTTTTAAAATTTTTGTGTGTTGTAGTGGTTAGATTTGAGATGTATCTTGATGGTAAAACATTCAAAAAGATTTAAAATATGAAAGTTTATTAAAATTTCACATATGTCCAAATAGGAAACTACTATGGCCATAACTGGTACACTTTCCCTATACAGACTATGAATATCAATGAAAATCACGCTTTCCAATACATTTCAGCCCATACAAAATGTATGGGAAAAAATTCACCGATAGAATATTTTATAACCTTCCGATTATGAAACTATAGACCAAATACCGATATCTAGCGGAAAAAAATCCGACGTAAATTCGATTTTTATAATCTGCTGGTTTAGACATAGCGTGCATCTTTCAAGAAAAAAGCTAAAATTTCAACCAGATTCTTTTAGAATTTCCATCAGAAAATGATTTATTTTCTAATTTTTCAAGGCTTTTTTTTCACGACAACAAAAATATTACAATGAATTCAAGTGATATTTCGACCAAACGAATTTTGCTTCAAACTTTTCTGGAAGGTCTTTAGCATTTCTTCACTAACTTAACAGTTAAGTTGTAAGATTTTCCACCAATCATCTTGCTCTTCACTTGTTCTGGGCATCTAAATGATTTTCGTCGGAAATATCAGAATTCGTGGCTTAAGGTGAAGATAAATCGAAACTAAACCTCAAATTTTCATGAGAACGAATCTAGAGAACCAGACATCCGTTTAAGCTGGAAACCTAATTTTCAGCTTAAGCGTACCCAAGTAACCACTAGCCCGCTAATTCGCCTTTTTGGGCTTTTAGGGCTGTTATACGGCTATCATAGGGCATATCAGCTCTGTAATAGCCCTATGCTAGCACGGAGGTCGAATTAAAGTGCTATTTGGTTACTTGAGTAGCTTGAAAACGACAAAATTTCTTTGGTTGGGAAATTTTCCGTCTTTCTTTATTCGAAAAGCTGGGCATGTTTCTATAGCGAAATATTTCTTTTTTGAGCATTTTTCAGCAATCTCGGTAATTTTCATAATTTTGATAAAACTTGTAAAATATTTTTAATTTTGTATCTCATTATTTCGACTAATGTATAAGTACTCCAACAAAACTTTCACACTTTGAAAGTTAAAGTATTCTGTCTAGGAAAATTTGATCTCTTTAACATTAACTATTGTTTTCCATATCAACTAAAAGAAACCCTAATTTTGCAGCTAAAGCTGTCCCATGCAAAATGTATGGGAAAACTTTCACCGACAGATTTTTTTTTAAATTCCAGTAACAAACTATTAGCCCAAATGCTGAACATTTTCGTAAATATATTAATGTTCAAGAGCACAAATCTGAAAACAAAACAGCAGACTTAAATAAAATTTGATTGATTTATCGCAACAAACAAGTTAGATATCAATCAAATTTTCAGCGCGTTCGGTTGTTTTGTTATTTAAGTTTATACTCTTGAAGATTCTAGTTATGGCTTGGTTTGATATAATTGAAAGCGAATTACAAAGAAAAAAGTTGAGACATTTCAAGGCATCGGTACACATTTTCAAAACTGTCGCGGCACCAGCCAAGGCTTTACGGAGCACTAAGTGCTCCGCGGAGCACTTTTTGAAAAGCGCTGACTCACATATGTCGTTTTCGTTTTTAGGAACTAGGTCGGTGAACAACACATAAACAAATAAACGTCAAACAAATTGAAGTTCGGACGAACCTAAATCGGATTGGGGTTGAAACTGTTATTTAGAACGGGTTGCGCTTGCTCCAACCTAGGTTCAAAAACTAATTCGACATTTCATTATAGAAAATACTTAGATCGGTGGTCAATCACGGAGTAGCAACTATGAATTGTACGTTCTTCTATGATCATGCTCATGCTCATGGAGTACCTTGCGTCCCCATCATAAGCTACCAATTTTGACCTCATATACTCACATTGTAGTAAATATCCGGATTGGTGCTATCGTACAGCAGTGCCCGCTCGTACACCTCCTGCGCCTCCTTGGTGCGATTCAGCTTGATTAGAATATCACCCCGGTTGATGTAGGCCTGGGTGTAATCCGATCGCATACTGATCGCCTGCCGGTACAGCAAATCGGCCTCCTCCAACCGTGTGGCATTCTTCGAGATCAGATTCGCCAGGTTCAGGAACACATTCAGATGATTGGGCGCTATCCGGGCCTGGTAGGATTCCCCGGGTTTGGCTTTCGGTAGGAGAGATTTCGCCTTCAGATAGGCCTGTTCAGCTTCTTTGAACATTTTGAGGTGGTTGTACGTTCGACCCACGTTTATGTGGGCTCCAACGTCATCCTGCTGAACGCTCACTGCTTTGTGGAAGAATTGGAGCGCTTCTTCGAATTTGCCTTCGCTTTCGAGGGCGTGTCCAACGTTGTTGAACAGCTTCGCGTTTCGCTGATTCACTTTTAGACCGGACATAAAGATCGTGTACTCTGACTCCCAGTCCGCGTTCCGATTGTAGGTTTTGACGGAATGGCTCAGCAGAAGGAAGCCCAAACAGCACCAGGTCATTTTGCGGTTCCATCGTTCTGAGAGAAGTTGAAATCCGTAGGCTACCAGAATGCAGAATCCCATCGAAGGCATGTAGAGAACTCGTTCGGCTATGACGAACCCCACCGGAAAGAACAGATTTGACGCTGGCAGGAACGGTAGGATCATGAAGGCAAGGCCCTGGAAGAAAAGAAAAGAGTAACGCAATTAATTGAGATAAAAGCTTGTCCTAACAAAATTTCCACATTGACTCAAGAAGATTGGTTTATCATTGATTCGATTAAAGTTTCCGAAAGTTACCGCCCACTTTTAATCAGTCTGACGAGTTTAAAATGCTGCATCCCTCCAACCTCCTTCAATTATCCGCAGCTCAAAACTTGCCCGATCCACCCGAGCCAAGTCTGTTGCTCCCAAAAAATTAGGACACCCATTTATCCAGTAATTCACTTCATAGCCCGAAAACTTTTCGCCAAACTCATTGAAGTTTACACCTCGAGGGGATCATCCCACCAACCTCGGCTCGGGAAACTGATACAACAAAACTCGCCGCTTCTCGCAAGGTTCTTTCGGATTTCTTTTTGCACCATCAAAGAACCAAGTTCGCTAAAAACGTTGCCCGAAACAAAACCATCCCACAGTCGAACGATTCAACCACGCGGCAAGAAATTCTTTTCCCACCTGATTTAGTGGTAGAGCTGCGGAAACTGATTCGGGTCTCTCTCACCAACCAGCACACATTACTTCGAAGTGATGAAGATCACAGTGACAGGGCTGGTAGCGACTGAATGTCTCGGAAATAGGAACTTTGGAGACCTGATGTTGCAAAAACAAAGACCAAACAGTGAATGAGAAGAAACTAAAAAGAGGTCACAAAGAGACCCATACACTAATAAAAAACGGACAGGAACCAAGAGAACGATTACACAGCGTAACAAAAATAACTTTTTTGCGTGTCTCAAGGATCAAATTATGTGTCTCTAGTAGATTTAAGGTTGCTGTATCTGATGCTGTTCTCAGAAATGTTCCACCACGTCACCATTTTTAGCTACAGCTCGCCAAAGTTGTAAAAAAAACAGTGTTTTCATTGATGTTTCCTGAAATTTTAAGTGTGATTTATAATTTTTTGTTTGTTTTCTCATCCACCAAGCATCCAATATATGACTTAAACTTTCATTTCAGACAAAATTTGGTTGAAATTGCACGATTTAATTCAGATTCCATCGATTTTTCCAACATGCTTGCAGTCTCCATACAAAATTCTTCGTTTATCTTATATGGTACAATAAAATACTTTTCGAAACCGTCAAAAAATAACTTTTAAGCATCGAAAGTATCATGAACTTTGTTGATGATGATTGTTATACACATGAAGTTTGAATTCTGTGACAAATTAAGCGAATCAATTGCCATACAAGCTGGCAAACTTGCATGCAAGTTGGCTGTCAAATTTTGCATTTTCAACAATCAATATTTCAAAAACTAGACGTGCTATGATATTTCTGAGAACAGCAATGAATTCAGCAACTCTTAATTTAGTGAATAGCGGTATTTTGATGCTTGAGACAGAAACGTGTTTCACAGTGTTACAATACAAATGGGAACCAGAACAAAAAAATGTTTTATATGATTTTTATCAACAAATCCGGTTTGCTGTTCTATGTATATAACTTTTCTTGGGAATAACAACAAGTTTTACAACATTATGACTAGTATATTTGTTTTTTTCTACAACCAGCTCTCCCTTACTTGATATCGAGTAATTTATAGAAACAAATCTAAGTAATTCCAAAGTTACTCTAGTGATTCTTGATCTATTGCGTTCAAGAGTTCGAGCCGTAGTTGCTCCAGCGATGCCTCTACTGTAATTTAAGGAATTTTCCCAATATTGTCGATAAGGATTTTTTATTGATTTCAACCAGAATTTTGTGTAAGGCCACCTTTTGGAATTACTCCAGGAATTCGTCATGAGATTAGTTCAGAAAGTCCTTCAAAAACTTTTGGATTTTTTTTATAAGGAGATTAACCAAGAATTTTTCTGTTTTTTTTTCAGAAATGGCTCCAGAGAGAAGTCTAGATTTTTTTTTTTTTGAACTTACTGTAGAAATTCCTTACTATAAAAGTCCATTCTTACTGCACTTATTTTTAAAACAAATCTTACATCTGATGAAATTTTGGTAGAAATTCTTGACTAACTCCTGCAAGAATCGCTGAAAATAGTCCCTCTTTCCTGAAGAAGTCTTGAAGATAAATTGCCAAGATACTTATTTGAAAAATAATTAGTCAATTCTTTGGCTAATAACCAGCAGGATTTTATGAAGGAATTCCTAGAAAAACTCTGAAACCTCTGAAAATATTTTCTGATGTGTTAAATTAATTTTTGTAGAATCCATGGAACTTTAGTGTAGGGACTATAGAAAATTTCAAATAAGCAGAAGGGCATATAGTTCTAGTAACAACCCAAAACTAAGCGAACGGGAAGACACGAATGACACGCCAGGTTTGTAAAATATTTCGAACGAAGAAGTTGTGCTGGAATTGCTCCTCCGGAATGAGTAGTAAGGAATGAAAAGTGAGGAAGATGAATGAAGAGTGATGAGTGAGGCAACTAGGAATGACGAGTAAGGAATGCCGAGTGAGGAGTGAAAAATGAGACGTGAGAAATGAGGAGTGAGGAATGAGAATTGAGGAGTGAGTAATAAGGAGTGAGGAGTGAAGAATGATGAATGAGGATTTAGGAATGAGAAATGTGGAATGATGAGTGAGGAGCGAGAAGTGAGGATTGAGAAGTGAAAAGTGAGGAATGAGGAATTAGAAAAGAGGAGTGAGTATTGAAGAATGAGGAATGAAGAATGAGAATTGAGTAATGGCGGGTGATGAATGACGAATGAGGAATGATAAATTAAGTGTGAAAAATAAGAGTGAGTAGTATGAAATGAGGAATGAGGATTGAGGAACGGTGAGTAAGGAACGAGGAATGAGAAGTGAAGAATGAGGAATGAGGTGTAACGATTGAGGAATGAGGAGTGAGAAATGAGGAGTAAGATGAGGAGTGAGGAATGCGGAATGAAGAGTGAGGAATGAGGTGTGAAGAATTAGGAATGGGGAGTGAGGAGTGAGACGTCAAAAGTGAGGAGTGAAGAATGAGGAATAAGGAGTGAGGAAAAAGAAGTGGATTATGAGGAACGAGAAATGAGGAGTGAGAAGTAATGAATAATAAATGAGGAATGAGTGAGAAGTATGGAATGTAGAGTGAGCGCTAAAGAATGAGAAATAGGAAATGAGAAGTGAAGAACAAGGAATGAGGATTGAAGGATAAGGAGTGAGGTACGATAAATTAGGAGAGAGGAGTGAGGATTGAGGCAGTGATGCATTTTAAACTGAACGCGAGCCAAAAGTGAACTGAACGCATTCTATTTTTACACGTGAACGCAGTAAACATTGAACTCTCGTGCAAGATTCTTACGCTGCTCACACTCACTGCTGCTTAAAATCCACAGTGAAGCACAAAACATAAAAATACTACATTGAATTCACATCACGCAAAATGTAGAACCTTCAATGTCCCTCGACACCTTTAGTAAATCTTTCTGCTTTTAAATTTGTTTTGAATCTGCTATGAGAACAATTTTCATTTCGCGTTCATTTTTCAGCTCTTTTGAGTTCAACTTTTTTAACTGCTCAATGTTCAAGCCTACTTGATCTCTCGTTCAAAAATTTGAACTGGAACGCAAACTGAACGCGATCCAATGCAACACTGGATTGAGGAGTGAGGAATGAGAAGTGTGGAATAAGATATGAGGATTTAGGAATGAGAAATGAGGTGTGAAGAATGAGTATTGAGGAATGACAGGTGAGGAATTACGAATGAGGAATGAAGAATTATGTGTGAAAAATAAATGTGAGTATTAAAAAATGAGGAGTGAAGAGTAAGGAACGAAGAATCAGAAGTGAAGAATGAAGAATGAGTTGTGGCAAATTGTAGGGTTTGGTTTTAGTTAAGTTTGAAAAGTTACTCGAGAATTGTTTGGAACAACTGCAAGAGTAACCGTGGATGAGAGAAATTCCTACAAAAAAGTCTGAAGTAACTTACAAGCAATCCTTGTTGAATTTAAAGTCTGTATCGAAAGTAAATTAAAGGCGCTTGATCTCAAAGCTTTTTGATTCGGGTTTTCTGACCAAATTTAAAAGTTTTAGATTTGGATAATGTTTAAGATATGTCAAAGAGCTTCTTAAGGTGAAGATGAATCGAAGCCAAACTTCAAGATAACACAGACTTCGAACAATCGATAAAGTTTTCATCTCAAGCCACTATCAGGTTTTCTAGATTTGTGTTCTTGAAGCTTGAGTTATGGCTTCGATACTTTTTAGATTCTTTAGAAACCTTCCATTAGAGTCTTTTTAGAGACTAGAGACTTGTTAAAGTTTTTTTTTTTACTAGATCTCTTAACGGGTGTTCAGTAAAATATGAGAATGATTCCAATACGGTAATTAAAGTAAGGAGCGTATTTTTTTTTCTCTCCAAGAGAATTGCTCTCTGAACTGCCTAAAAATGCGGAATGTTCTTTTGTTGTCAGTTCAATCAAAGATGGCGCCGAAACAGCAAATACTCCGCAAACGTGTTGTACGGTTTTACGGTTTTACCGTATGAGGGGAAAGAGTTCGAGTTCCTTACTCGACCAACTTGGCCCAGTACCGTCTTATTGAGGATTTTTCGACTTTGTACGGCTGATCAGGGTCGCATTGACTTTTTTTTGAAGAATGAACATTATTTTTTTTAATAAAAAATTCTGAATTAATAGATTTTTTATATTATAATACTGAAAAAAAAAGAATATTTTTTATTCACCACTCGTTAACAGAAACCAGCTACCATCCCTGCAGTGCAAAAGAAATACCTGGCCACCCTGCAGCAAAAATTAAGTCCCGCAAAAGTTGTAACGTCAAAAAGGCAAACTTTCCACAACTATCCGGCCCCGATAGCAAGTCGGTTTGATGGCTAACGAGATCGGGCAGGAACAGTGCACCTGGGTTGGGTTGGGTGATGGAGGACAAGAGAGAGGTAGTTTTCCGAAAAATACTCCAAAGTTGCCTGCCTCACCTGAGACCAGAACTTTGGCAGAACCCTGGACAGTGTGGCTTCTCTCGGTATACCTATATGGTGGGAGCCCATCAACAGTCGGGACGAACGCTGTTGGATTGGCTAGGCCCTTATAATTTGCGGGGTGTACCATTTTTGCTTGGTCCTGTTGGATGTGGAGCAGGAGCAAACTTTTTACTTTTAGTCTTTGGTCAACTCTTGGTTGGTGAGTAAAAATAGCGATAGTTGGGAAAGTATTTTTTTACTAAGTTTGAGGGAATTTATTACGTTTCGATGGCAATCATGAACATTCGGAGCGAGTTCAAAATGTTCGGATAATTGAAGGAACAGTTCAAATGAAAGACAATGCCTTCAGAAGCATAGAATTTGTAATTTTAATCATTGAACTGAGATTCATTTTTTTTATTGCTGACTCATTCTACTTTTAATCCCTATTTTAACATTACCATTCTTAAATAATTAAAAGATTTACAACATTCACTCATAGCTTTAGAGTTCTGAGATCGGTATGGCCTAATTGTTGCACATTGAGAAAAGCTTTACGTATTTTTGTCTGCAACGAATTCGTATTCGTATTGTTCTGCAACGAAATGGTTTCGTAGATACATTTCGTAGAAAATTCTGTGTCTTAGAAATTGATTACAAATCTTCAATTTTCCGAAAGTGTTCCGTGGGCTGCATCTCTCATGGATTCTCGTTACCAATATTCCCAGAAAGTCTTGGATAACCTAACAACTAACTACCTGTCATTAGATTCAGTGAGCAGAAGGTAAAACATAATCCTAGCGCTTGAAGTAGGAAAAAGAGCTCATTGTCAGGTCAGCTCCATTTGGCTAGACAGATTCTCGGTAATCCAACCTCGACATAGAAAAAAATCTGATAAATGGGAAATCTGACCTACTGCTTGCACAACTACTCCATCGCCCCAACGCGGACATTACAAAATTCGTTTTCAGATGGTTAAGCTTCTGGGCTGCAACTGAAAATAGGACAACTATCACCCGGCGCCATCCTTCACGGAAGCAAACAAAGAGATACTTTTTTTGCTAAGCATCGAACCCGAGAAAAGGAAAAACCTACACTATGCACCTTAAGCACAAACACACCCAGTTCAAGGACATCCCGACTGCTGCAGCAAGCATTGTTCGACATCCAGTTCTCTAGGAACTTCTGCAGGCGAATGCGTGATGCTTGTTGGATCTCCTCCTCTGAGCCCTAAATGAAGTAGGGTTGTTCATACGAACCCACTGCAAAGCAAGCGTAAAGTTTTCTCATTTTCGAAACATTCCCACAGCAGCTACCAGTACCAGGAGACCAGCACCCGGCGCGATGCCATCGGGGGTCAGCCCATCGCCCTTCTCGGTCGAATTACACAGCAACGGCAAAGTGTGTACAGGGGAAGATGGTTCAAAATGCCAATTTAAGCGAAATCACATTTGACATAAGCATGAGTATGAGAATAATTGACCGCCCTCAATTGCTACTCCGCTAATGCAGAAACAGCTGTACTTACACAGGGATGCCACAAACGCTACTCAGGATCAATTGCATCCTTAGCGTGTAAGCTCGCATTATTCATTCCTTGTTGAGCTACCGTGCGAGACAGTCGATAGTTCTCGTGTGTCCGGGTTCACCCCCGTTTTTCCAAATCTTTGGTATTTCGACGCCTATTGCAAAGTGTTTTTAGTGCAGTGAAGAGCCTTAGGGCGATGACATATTGCAGGAGTAGAGAAGGGATAAAAGGAGAGAAGAGAAAAGAGTCAAAGCTCTCTCAATGCAAACTATATGGAAAACGCGCTTACCTGGTATACTGAAGGCGAAGCAAAGAGGTTCAAAGAGATCTGTGGAAATCATTTGCTGCTTCGACGCGCAAGAACGCTAGTGAACGCTAGAGGAATATGATATGACTGCGCTCGTTTTTTGGCGTAAATGGAGCACGGATCAGAACGTTTGCTAGTAAATTAAATCCACAAATAGGGAATTTTATAATTAAATGAATTAACTTTTGTAACTTTTCATAATTACAACTGATTTATTGATAAACTGTTACCGTGATGAATCAAAATCCGGACAGGACCAATATCCGGAAACTCTAGTGTGAGAATATTATTCCTACTATTAATGTTAACTATTGTTGACCATTGTAACATGAATCGACATCAAGTTAGCCTCGTAAAACATTAATAAAGAAAAAAACAAAAGTCGGTTCCGGTAGGACGCGTTTGCTTTCAAAATTAACGATAACCAAAAAAATTCTACTCAATGCGCCATCGCGTTTCGGCGATTCATCACGCGTTTGTCAGTGCTTATCATATGTGATTCATGTTCTGTAGTGATTTGTTTGTATTTTGTTCTCGGTAAAGTCAATAGTTTCGAAGAAATTAATGAAATGCATGTAATTCTGTGCTAGAAGAAGACTGTCCGGATACTTATATGTGTGGTTTCGAATCCTGACACAGTGTGTTAGCATACAATTTTTCAAAGTTCAAAAAGAAATACAACATCATAATTGTTCGAAAACCTGGAAAACTCGTTGAATGTTGTACCGTTGTGATTTTAAATAGTATTAACTGAAAATGTTTGTAAATTATGTGTAATTATTGGGGGAACGATGCACACATCACAAGTATCTTTTGAAGACTTAAAAACCTACGTTTTATGATGTTTCTGTATAATCCAACAGAGGAACAATATTATTTTTACAAATCCATGAATCTTTGTATCGTGATATCAAGGTATGTTTAATGTTTTTTTTTTTTTTTTTTAAGAACAACTGCGATTTTTTGAATGTCCGGAATTTGATGCACCGATGTCCGGATTTTGATTCATGTGTCCGGATTTATGGACACGACATGATGCAGAATTAACTCAATTTTCATTAAATTCATTGTAAATTTGGTGAACATTATCAAGTTTCAACCTAAAAGCTATCATCTCAAAGTAATACATAATAAAAAAAAAAGATTAACCAATCGTATGCAAGCATTTGAATATGTGTATCATCTTAGGTGTCCGGGTTTTGATGCATCACAGTAATCAGTATTTTTGTTCTCTATATTATTTTATTGCTTTCTCCAGTTGATAACTACTTCAGAAAATCTTTTATCATTAAATGTGGTGGAATCATATATTCCTTATTTCTATTTGTCTTGTTTCCTGTATACATTTTCCTAATAAATCGAGATAAAAAGATGTCGAAGAATATGATCAGTTGATCATGTAAGCTCAGGCTTTGATTTAAACTTTCATCAGTTTGAATATTCACTCTTGTATAATTTTCAGAGTACTCTTGGCTTTATGTGACTCCATTTTGCTGATTTGAAGAGCATATTGTTTACTGTTAGATGATTTGACAGCAAATAAACAGAAATACAGAATGATAATACTGACATCTAAATTCGAAAAAAAAAAAAAATATTCAGATGGATTTTCCATCGAAAACTGAAATTCAAGGTAAAAGCCATTTTCTCCGTCCCAACCTCACCTATCTAAAATAATCTATCCAGCCCAATGTGAAACAAAACCAAAACAACGCCATTATGGGTTCCGGGCAATTCGATCGGATAAACCTTAAGTGACTGTTTGTAAAACGCCTCTAAAAACAGAAAATCTTCCTAGATTCTTGATTACGATTCAATATCAAGCACCAGTTCAATAAAATTTTGTGAAATATTTTGTGCAACACTATGGCTTACGTAAAACAAACTTGCTACTTGTGGATCACTTATCAATGCGGTATGTAAAAAATCGACAAGGCATGTTTGATAAAATCGCAAACTATATTACTTAGTACAGACAGAAAGCGAGGATGTGAAAGAGGAGCGTACGCGTCGAAGGTCTCTCCATGCATGTTGTATGAAAATCGCGCTTACCTGGCATACTGAAGCGATGCGAAGAGGGATGGGAAGTGTGGTCAAGCGTGAAAGCAGTTCGTGTGGTGCTTCGACGCGCGAAAACGCTTGATGATAATTTGAACTATTATTGGCAGCACTAATATTGCGCGTGAATTTCGAACTGATGAAAACAGTTGGGAGTAAACTAAATTAACAAACACAAAAGAAAAGTTCTTTTTTATATTTGAAAAAAAAAAAATGTGTGCACTGATCACTGTCGGCCTTAAGTGCTCGGAATATGTGTTAAAACGGTACCACTGAACTGATCTTATACAATAAAATTTCCCAACTCAAAATTATCACTCGGCCATACCGTAGAAAAAAAAAGAATACCACAATGTTCCATGACTTATAAATAAGACAGTCGATTTGTTATCAATCATTAAAACCATAGCTTTAATTAGCTACTTTAATAAAACGGGAAATTGCTCTCAAATTTGATCGATTATTACCCGTTCGGAAAATCAATATTTACTTAAAAATTAACTGCAATTGGAACCATTCGTGATCTTGTTTATAATATCGATGATTCAAGTTTAGACAGGATTCCCATAAACCATTTAAAGTATTCGTAGAAAAGGTATGCAATTAACATACTATTTCATTCCATAGATACAAACATGATATTATATCTATAACTAGTGTATTGTTTGAACTTCCAGTCGTCGCGCGGTTCACCACCGTAAAAACCACCACACTGCTGTTGAGGACGAAAAGCGAGTTTTTCAAAAGTGTTGTACAAAATACAACAGCGCGACGACTGAAGTGTAAAGTGAATTTAAATAAATTTTTCGTTCATAACAGCAGAAGTTTAATAATTTTATTTTTTGTGTGGGAAAAGGCATTCAATTTCAAAATTCTCGAAAATTATAACTTTTTTTGAAAAAAATATTCGGTAGGCTTCATAGATATCATTTTTTTAATTTTTTTTATAAGTATCATTTCGAACATTACATTCATTTCTTCTGTGTGTTCTGTGTTATTAGACAACACTATCATCCTAATTTGGTAAAACAAATTTAAGATTTTAATAATATTTTGTTAACAACATATTACATTTCATTTGCCGTAGCAGTTCAGATTTTTTACAGGTGAGTTGATTTCACCTGCTTATAGAAGAAAAAAAACACGTTTTCAATTTAGTTAACTTAACTTAACCTAAACATATAACGCATTAATCGTGGCAATAGAAGATTGTAACGTTTTTGCCTGAATTTTTTAATTATTTTATTTGACATTTTTTCCAATATTTCAACATTGAATATTTTATGTAACTCATTAGTACTAGGTATATGTACAAGGGAGGAAGCTTCAGAATCATTTTCAAAATTTTATTTTGAATTCTCTGAAGAGCTTTTCTTCCTGGTTACAATTACAACAGCTAGTCCATATTGGTACAGCATACAACATGGTTGGCCTGAAAATTTGTTTGCATGTCAAAAGCTTGTTCTTAAGACAAAGTTTTGATTTTCTATTAATAATGGCATAGAGACATTTTACATATTTGTTACATGTGACTTGAATGACCTGAATGTGATTTTTGAAAGTTAAATTCTTATTTAGCATGAAGGTAAGTATCTAGTTACCTTCATCTGACCAATTTATTGGAACCCCTCTCATCGTGACAACATGTCTACTTGAAGGTTTCAAATAAAGAGCTTTTGGTTTATGCGGGAATATTATTAGTTGAGTTTTGGAAGCATTAGGAGAAATCTTCCATTTTTGCAAGTATGAAGAAAAAATATCCAATTTTTTTTGCAATCGACTACAGATGACACGCAGGCTTCGTCTTTTTGGCGGAGAGGCCTGTGTCATCCGCAAACAAAGATTTTTGTCATCCCTGAGGTAACTCAGGTAAGCCAGATGTGAAAATATTGTATAATATTGGTCCCAAAATGCTGCCTTGGGGAAACCAGCTCTTACAGGAAGTCTTTCAGACCTGGAGTTCTGATAATTAACCTTAAGTGTACGGTTTGACAGATAACTTTGAATTATTCTTACAATGTATGTTGGAAAATTAAAGTTTTTGAATTTTACGATCAAGCCTTCAGTGCCAAACACTGTCGAATGCTTTTTCTATATCTATATAAGCAAGACCAGTAGAATAGCCTTCAGATTTGTTGGAACGAATCAAATTTGTTACACGTAAAAGTTTTTTTTTTCTATCTTTATCAACGAGATTTTTAGCCCTGGGCTAGTTCATCTCGGGACCAACGGCTTTACTTCCCTTACGTAAAAGTTGATGAAAGGTCAAATGTCCATGGCGGAATCCGAACTGTTCATTGGCAAAAAATGAATGTTCGTTGATGTGGGCCATCATTCTGTTCAAAATGACTTTTTCAAAATGTTTACTGATGGAGGAAAGCAAACTGATTGGACGATAGCTAGAAGCTTCTGCAGGATACGTGTCTGGTTTTAAGATTAGTACAACCCTAGCATTTTTTCATTTTTCAGGAAAATATGCTAATTGAAAACATTTGTTAAAATATCAACTAAGAATGATTAGCTACTTTCGGGAATTTTCTTGATGAGGATGTAAAAAATTCCATCATCGCCAAGAGCTTTCATATTTTTGAATTTTTTAATAATAGTTCTCATTTCTTTCAAGTCAGTATCCCAGGATTTTTAGAAAACGTTCTCTTGATTGAGAATATTTTAGAAGTCTATTTTGAAGAACTTGATTTTCTATTGGACTAGTAAGTTAATTAAAATTGTGCGCGCTTTCAAACTGCATAGCAAGTTTTTGAGCTTTTTCGCAATTAGCTAGTAGTAATTTGTTTTCTTCTTCCAATGCCGGTATTGGCTTCTGAGGTTTTTTTTTTTTCAAAATTTTAGATAATTTACAAAAGGGCTTAGAGCCAAGAAGAAAGAGAAATTTTATTTTCAAAATTTTTGTTTCTTAATTTCTTGATTTCTTCCTGCAAATCCGGCCATATAATTTTCATAGCAGTATCGCGAGTGCGTTGCCTTCTCCTGCAATGCTCCTGGCTTCAACAATGGAATTCTTTAAAGTTTCAAGAGCATTGTTAATATCAAGTTTTGTTCGAAAGAAATGGTAACATCAAGATTAGAGTTAATTTAACTTTTTAGTAGTTGTTTTGATAATATGTGATAGTGATTCATATTTTAAAACTATGTCACGAAAATCTGAATTAACTATTCATTGGTTATTTAATTAATGTAATCAATCGTGTATTCAATCAGATTAACAACAACTTATTTATTCTGTTATATTTTTTCCATTTTTTATGTTGTACCATACACACACAGTTACGGATCACCCACAGTGACGGTTCACTTTGGCGTTCAACATCGAATAACTTGGCCAAAACATAAACGTTTACGTAAAACATATTTTTCCCATGTTATACTATTTGTCTTCTACCATTTGTAATGTTAAGCACAACATTCAACCGCTAAATAACGGTGTATTTGATAAATGTTTAGTTGGTACCACACAGCTATCACTATGGTCGTTTTCTGTAAGAAGTGCCGTCAGCATTCATAAGCTCCCACAGGTGGTAAAATTCAAATGTTATAGCATAAAACATGCTCGTTCGCTTCGATTTAGTATGAATTCATCTTTGGAAAACATTTTTCTTGATTGTTGATTCTAAATACCAAATATTAGCACTTCTAACTAGTGATCCATAATATGGACCAGGAAATGATTGTTTACCACGGTTATGGATTAACATCCAAAGAATGTAGATTTCTGCCATTTTAGGCATTGGATTCGTCATTTTTAGACAAAAGCACTAAGGATAAAACTAATAAAACATCAAGGTTTGTCAATTTTGTTTGGGTGGAAAACTTGATATGGAGCAAAAACAGTTCATGTCTCAGTTACTACAATGCAGTATCACAAAAAAGGGCATTTTACCCTTGTTTCCAGCTCTAATACTGCTATTTTTTTGCAGTAATATGTGACACAATGTTAACTTTGGCCAAATCAAGCAATACAGATGCATTGAGTTGAAAATCTCTTGATTTTGCGCACTGATCCGTAATATGTCACAATTTGATCAATAATATGAAAATTGATCCATAATATGGTTTTCAGAAACCGATACAATTTTTAATTTTGATGCAATCCTATGTAAATATTACACTCAAAACAGTTTACTATACGAAGATCCAATTTGAAACGATTCAATTCGTGCTTTTAAAGTACGTTTACCATGTAGTTTTATTGAATTTTATAGGTTGGACTCCACACTATTTGATCCATAACTGTGGGGTCATGGTATATACTATGAATGATAGCCTATGATTGCTATTTCTGCTTGTTTCATCCAGGTTGTATCGGCCCTACATTGTAATTTCTAGCGGACTGGAGTGCGGATGATGACGAAAAATAAACATACTTAGTGATTTAAATGGTTTTCTTCGCACGCCATCGAGAAGCAGTCTTCCTGCTTGATGAGAAATGATTTTAACAAACTTGCTACATTCTACAGAGTCGCCTTTACAGGCCTCTGTTGATGCGAATGGGACATGGGAAAGGAGAAGAAACCGAATAAAGCAGCCGTGCGCGCTCTCTCTCTGGTCGCAGGCAGCATGCTGTTGCCGAAGCACAAAATCAATGAAAACAAGGAGCGCATTGAAACTTTTTCGAAACCTCTCCCAGTATGCCATACCATTTCTACCTCTTCTCTTCTCTTTTCGCCAACACTTCACTTCACTTCTCTTCTCTTTCAATATGTCATCGCCCTTAGTTCGGCTTGGAAGCGGAACACTTTTGGCGAAGCCATTGTGTTGCCGTTTAATCGAGTTTTGCGCAAAAGTATTGAACGTTTTCGCCATTGCGTGGTTATTTTCCGATCACGTGTATCGTAGAAGACAGCTTGCACCTCGTCCCGTGTGCTACCTGAGTGATCATCGTTTGTGGTGTGCATATAGCGTGCACAGCGGTGCGCTCTCCACACCGACAGTGGTCACCATCGTTATCGACGCCTGTGTTGGTTGGTGGCAGGCAGTGAGAGACCAACCACACATACACCGTACCAGCGAACCAGGAACCAGACCGTCCTTTTTTGATCACGTGTATCATCGAAGGCAGCTCGCACCCCGTCCCGTGTGCTACCTGTGTGCAGTGCAGAGTTCATCAGTGCGATCATCGTCTGTGGTGTGCGTATAGCGTGGACAGCGGAGATCAACCACACATCTACGCGTCCCAGCGAATGGTCGTACGTTACTTGCTACCTCTCCCCAAGCGTAGACGCCCATCGGTTACAGCATCGACGACGCCAGCGTGGATAGAGTAAAAGATAAGTACCTCTCGTTGTTCTTCTCCTCTTCACGTCTTTTTTTATTAGTTTTTACTGCGTGTGAAAGTGTTCCCTCTTCCCTTTCCCCTTTGTATGTGTTTTTTTTTCAGTTTGATTCAATTTCCATTTCTGTGAATAGTGTTAGTTTGAGTTATTTGTGCGCCCTTTGCGGTGTTAAGCTACCGCAATGGGTGTAGATGATGATGGCGGGGGAACGTCGTATCCCCTCACTGAGTCTTCGAATGTGTTGAACCAACAAAACACAAACTCCTCTATGCCCAATCCATGTGTGTCCCCTCAATCTGATGTGTCTCAAATGGACACCAATATTCTACCATCTCCGACGTCCCCTCGCCTCAAGGCCTACCCGCCCGACTCTGGTGGGCCTTTTGTTGTTTTCTTTCGATCCAAAGGCAAACGGTTGAACACTATTCAGATCAGTAAGGATCTGACTAAGCGATTCTCTTCCGTTGTCGCCATTGACACAGTGGGTTCTGGTAAGCTGCGCGTCACCGTCAGTGACCGTAAACAGGCCAATGAGATTGTGGCCTGTGAGCTCTTTACTCGGGAGTATCAAACTTATCTGCCAAGCCATCGGGTTGAGATTGCGGGAGTGGTCACCGAAGGCAGTATGACCTGCGAAGAATTGATGCAGGGTTGTGGTCGCTTCAAAAACCCTTCTCTCCCATCTGTCCCCATACTGGAATGCAAGCAATTGCATTCCGTATCCCTGGTGGGAGAAAAGAAGATCTATTCACATTCTGAATCCTTCTGTGTGACCTTTTCCGGATCTGCTTTGCCGAATTTTCTTGTAATCGGCAAACTTCGTTTACCTGTGCGGCTGTACGTACCGAAGGTAATGAATTGCACAAATTGCAAGCAGCTGGGCCATACTGCCCAGTATTGCTGCAATAAACCTCGCTGTGCTTCTTGCGGGGAGAGACATGTGGATGGTGCATGTAGTATACCGCCAAAATGCGTTTATTGCAACGAAAGTCCACCACATGCCCTCGAAAACTGCCCGACGTACGTACGCCGGCAGCAACATCAGCGACGATCATTAGAGCAGCGCTCTCGGCGTAGTTTTGCCGAGATGTTGAAAAAGGCTGCTCCGTCTGCTGAATCCCAAAATATCTACTCTTCTCTGTCTCTTGATGATCAGGGCTCCGACTCTGAGGTTGGTGAAGGAATTTCCTTCGTTTTCAAGGGTTCATCGAGGAAGCGTGTGAGACTCCAGAGACCCACAAAAAAGCCTCGGAATCTGTCTAGCAGTGATGACCCACCAGCCATGAAAAATACTAAGCCTGTCGCGAAAGTCTCAAAGCTTTCACCTCCTGGATTCAAACTCCAAGAGGAAAGAGACTTTCCGCCATTACCGGGAAAATCTAAAATCCCAAATATTCCAAAATTTCAAACTGCTCAGCCAAAAGAAAGTTCGCATTCGGAGCCCCTAGGGCAACCTCAGGGCGTTCCAATGTTTACGCTTTCTGGCATTGTAGATATCATCCTTAATTTCTTCAATGCTTCTGACCCAGTGAAGAACATTGTCAAAGGATTGCTTCCATGTGTGACTCCTCTTTTGAAGCAACTGGCTTCTAGATTGCCCCTCCTTGCAACGATCATATCTTTTGATGGATAAATTATCCACAGAGGTCGAAGATATGATTTCTGTTCTACACTGGAACTGTCGTAGTATTATGCCTAAATTAGATAGTTTTAAATTTTTAGTTAGTAATTTACAGTGCGATGTTTTTGCGTTATCAGAAACATGGCTAACACCTGATGTGACCCTTCCTTTCCATGATTTTAATATTATTCGCCTGGATCGATCCGACTCATATGGAGGAGTGCTTTTGGGGATCAAAAAGCATCACTCGTTCTACAGAGTCGATCTGCCGCCGATGTCAGGCATTGAAGTCGTTGCATGTCAGGTGACTATCCGAGGCAAAAGCCTCAGTGTCGCCTCCATATATCTTCCTCCGAGATCGGCGATATCTCGCAGAGATCTCTCTCACATCTGCTCTGTTATGCCTGAACCACGGTTGTTCATTGGGGATTTCAACTCCCACGGAACAGGCTGGGGGGAACTGTATGACGACCACCGATCAACGTTGATATATGACCTCTGCGACGACTTCAATATGACAATTCTCAACACTGGGGAAGTTACACGAGTGGCACCTCCAGCTCAAGATGGAAGTCCTAGGGATAGCCGTTTAGACCTCTCAATATGTTCAAGCTCGTTATCGCTGGATTGTTCATGGAGGGTAATCCAGGATCCCCATGGTAGCGATCACTTGCCGATCGTAGTTTCAATTTCCAATGGAACACAACAGTCTTCATCCATCGATCTCGCCTACGACCTCACAAAGCACATAGACTGGGGAAAGTACGCGGAAACGATCATTGATGGAGAACAAGCGGTAGAAGTACTTCCTCCGTTGGAAGAGTATCGCTTTTTATCCGAGTTGATTCTCAACAGCGCTCTTCAAGCCCAACGCCGTCCTGTGCCTGGTCCGTCGGTTCGCAAGAAGCCTCCCAATCCGTGGTGGGATGAAGAGTGTAAGGCACTCTATCGCGAGAAATCCGCCGCGTTTAAAGACTTCCGGAAACGTGGTTCAATTGACAACTATGAGCGCTATTCTTCCCTTGAACGCAAGTTTAAAAGCTTGGTCAAAGCAAAGAAAAGCGGTTATTGGCGTCATTTTGTGGAAGGATTATCACGTGAGACCTCGTTGAGAACGCTTTGGACCGTCGGAAGAAGAATGCGTAATACATCGTCGGTTAATGAAGATCGAGAGAGCTCTCCTCGGTGGATTATCGATTTCGCTAAGAAAGTTTGTCCGGATTCCGTTCCTGTTGATCGCGTGCGACGAGATATTCCGGTGGATAGGGACGCTATGGATAGACCTTTTTCGATGGTTGAATTCTCACTTGCTCTCCTTTCATGTAACAATTCCGCTCCAGGAATGGATCGAATCAAGTTCAATTTGCTTAAGGGCCTACCTGACGTCGCAAAGAGGCGCCTATTGAACTTGTTTAATCACTTTCTGGAGTGTAACATTGTTCCGGATGACTGGAGGCAGGTGAGAGTAATAGCCATCCAAAAACCCGGGAAACCCGCGTCGAACTATAATTCGTACCGCCCAATTGCGATGTTGTCGTGTATTCGCAAGTTGTTAGAGAAGATGATTCTCTTTCGGCTGGATAAATGGGTTGAATCGAATGGCATGCTGTCAGATACACAGTTTGGTTTTCGCAGAGCCAAAGGAACGAACGACTGTCTTGCGCTGCTTTCTTCAGAAATTCAACTTGCCTTTGCCCAAAAGGAACAGATGGGTTCAGTGTTTTTGGATATTAAGGGTGCTTTTGACTCAGTTTGTGTTGATGTCCTTTCAGACAAACTCCACGCAAGTGGCCTTTCATCAGTTTTGAACAATTTTTTGTACAATTTGTTGTCCGAGAAGCATATGAGTTTTACTCATGGCAACTTGTCAGTTTCACGAATTAGCTACATGGGTCTCCCCCAGGGATCATGTCTGAGTCCCCTTCTTTATAATTTTTATGTGAGAGACATTGATGACTGTCTCATGGAAAATTGCTCGTTAAGACAGCTTGCAGACGACTGTGTTGTTTCTGTCACAGGACCAACAGCAGCCGAACTACAAGGACCCTTACAAGATACTCTGGACAATTTGTCTACTTGGGCCTTAAAGCTGGGTATCGAATTCTCTGCGGAGAAAACTGAGATGGTTGTCTTTTCAAAGAAACACAAACCTGCCAAGTTTCCGCTTACACTCATGGGTAAGACAATCACTCATAGCTTGTCTTCTAAATATCTCGGGGTCTGGTTCGACGCCAAATGCACCTGGGGGAAACACATTGTGTATCTGACACAGAAATGCCAAAAACGAATCAACTTCATGCGAACTATAACCGGAACATGGTGGGGAGCCCATCCGGAAGATCTGATCAAGATGTACCAAACAACCATCTTGTCGGTCTTAGAGTACGGTAGCTTTTGCTTTCAATCCGCGGCGAAAACACATATGCTGAAGATACAGCGGATTCAGTACCGCTGTCTTCGCATCGCGCTAGGCTGCATGAACTCGACTCACACAATGAGTTTAGAGGTACTTGCAGGAGTACAGCCCCTGGCAGATCGTTTCGCGGAGTTAACACTCAGGTTCCTCATCCGTTGTGAGGTTCTCAATCCATTGGTTATTGAAAACTACGAAAAGCTGCTTGAACATAACCCTCAAACTCGTTTCATGAGTGTGTACTACTGGTACATGACGCTGGAGGTTAGCCCATCTTCGGTTAACACCAATCGTGGTAACTTCCTAGAATTCGACTGTTCCTCTGTAGTATTTGATTTGTCCATGAAGCAAGATATCCATGGTATACCAGATCACTTTCGTTCAAAGTTTATCCCTCCCATGTTTGCAAGTAAATTCGGGCATGTCAGCGAGAGCCGACAGTTCTTCACTGATGGGTCAAAAATGGATGATATCACTGGTTTCGGTGTTTACAACGTTTCTCATAGCGCCTCCTTCATGCTTCAAAAACCATGTTCTGTATATGTTGCTGAACTAGCAGCTATACATTACACCTTAGATTACATCAGTTCTCTCCCACCCGAGCACTTCTTCATTTTTTCCGACAGTTTAAGTTCTCTGGAGGCTGTTCGGTCAATGAAGCCGGTGAAGCACTCAGCGTACTTCCTGAATAGAATACGCCAGGCATTGAGTGCTTTGTCAATTCGCTCTTACACTATTACCCTAGCTTGGGTCCCTTCGCATTGCTCCATTCCTGGCAATGAGAAAGCGGACTCTCTGGCTAAGGTAGGCGCTAAAGAAAGCGATGTTTACGAGCGTCAAATCGCCTTCGAAGAATTTTTTGCATTGGCCCGTCGGGAGACCTTGATCAGCTGGCAACAGAAATGGAGAGACGGAGAAATGGGTAGATGGCTGCATTCCATATTTCCACAGGTGTCGAAAAAGCCATGGTTTAAGGGGTTGGGCATGAGCCGTGATTTCATTCGTGTCATGTGTCGGCTTATGTCCAATCACTATTCGTTAAGCGCGCATACCCACCGTATTGGGCTCTCAGAAAGCAATCTCTGTGTTTGCGGCGTGGCTTACCAGGATATCGAACATGTTGTGTGGGGATGCGTTGAGCATCGTGGCGTCAGATCTGAGCTGACTGAAACTCTCCGGATCCGAGGAAAACAGCAGAAACCTGTCAGGGAAGTGTTGGCGGGCCTTGATTTAGAATATATGAATTTAATCCATCTGTTTTTGAAGCGTATCAATATCCGGGTTTGATTGTGTTCGTTCCCCGTCTTTCTTTTTCCCATTCAAATTGTCCTCTTCTCGTCGTGTCTCCCACAAACCGTTTCTGTTTAGTTTCATTACAGATCTGGACATCCTGTCCCTTCAAGCTTCATCAGCTTAGTAGTCTAAGTAGCTTAAGAAATTCCAAAAAATCCTTTCCTTCCCTGTTTCAAATGTATCCACTAACCTTAAAACTTCCGCAAACTAACATAGTTTTTAAAATAAGTTCAAATTTCAAAATGTAAATAATGTAAAAAAAAGAAAAGATTTCGGCTCTGTTATGCCCTACGGCGCCTGAGCCTGCCAAATAAACGAGATAAGTAAAAAAAAAAAAAAAAAGCTCGCATTATTATAACAAACAATAACGGCGCCGCACACTGGGGCAGAATCGAAAAAACGCGGAAACAACCTGTAGTTCTTCGGAATGAAGAGATAGACGTTTGATGTCTTCTGCGAAAATGATCCTTTCAATGAGGCCAATGTTTTGTTATGAAGTCTTATTTTTTAGTGTTATTCGCATAAATAACCCATATGCCATTTCGGTCAAATGACAGTTTAGGTGTATGGTTTCTTCGACAAAGTTGATCGTTATTTTATGCTGAAAATAATTGCTTAAGACGTCAAATTTCCAAGGCCTACTATTTTTGAAATATTGGCATTTTTCATAAAAATGTGCTTAAAATCGAAATTTTTGAGTTTTGTTTGTAATTTTGCAATTAAAATACCATATATACCCTACGATTATATCAATTATTAACATAGAGCAGGTCTGGTGAAAATTCGATGGTAAAAATAATATATTGTTTGATATTTTTAGTAAAATTTTCGAAAAACAGGAATATTGCGTATAGGCCATTCTTGCGATCGGGCATTCATCGGGTTTTCATCGCCATCCACTTACGAAAGGTCAGAATATTCGTGACTTATTTTTTCAAGGATATGATATTTAATATATTTTTCCTATGTGATCTGGAAATATGCTAAGTTTATAAAGAGGTTTAGTTTGGGGTCTATACTATCTGCGGAACGAGAAAAGAGCTTTGGATAGTGTCGGATAAGCGTCATTTTGGCACATGCACGAAAAAAATGTTTTTTTTTTTAATTACGATTATTGATTATGCGAGCATAAACCTAAAACATCAAACAAATTAAACACTACTTGAAAGGGACTGTTTAATGTCAAATTTAGTCTTAAAAGTTACACTCTTAATCATTATTTTTGTTTAAAATGGGTTAAAACAGACCGAAAATTATCATTCCATTTAGAAACTGTATAAACCCAACTGGACTAAAAAGCTTTCTATGATTTCGCGATAACCCTGTTTATATTTTCAAAGCATATTTACCATCGGAAAAAGAGAGACCTAAAGGAAATTCGATGTGCATGTGCCATTTTACAGTTTCTACCAACTAAACTCAGGTATATTTATTTTCCTAAAAACTGTTTTCGATGTTAGCTTCTTCTTCTTCTTTCTGGCAATACGTCCCCACTGGGACAGAGCCCGCTTCTCAGCTTAGTGTTCTTATGAGCACTTCCACAGTTATTAACTGAGAGCTTACTATGCCAATGACCATTACCCATAACGCGGGTAGATCACCTTTTCGTGGTGCGTTATGGGGTAAAGATCTACCAGTGAACCCTAGTCCTGACTGCTTCAAACGAAGAGAACAGGATGTTATAGTAATCAAAGGAACACTTTTAGTCCTTGTTACATTTTAAACCTTGTTGAAAGTGACAAGTCTCGGTTTTCCCAGTTGCCGAGAATGATCTTGAGATAAGGAAAAAAATGAGTCGAATTCAACAATTTGTTTTCTAATCTTTTATTTATTTCGTTCTCTAGTTTGAAGAAGTAAGCCTTCCTGATGCATGGACAATATCGGTGTAATTTCTTGGCTTTATCGAGGGATCCGATTTTGCCTGATAAAGGGGCGCGCCTGTGGAGAGTGCATGCACCACACTCTTCGAAGGGTAGGAACCTTTCAGTTAGAATCCTTTTCTGTGATCAAGTTAGGAATTACAATTGTAAGTAAACCGAATGCTTTATCACTTCTCGATAGTGACAAAGTTAAACGACATGCACTACACAAAGGACACAATAGATATACTACAATAGATCAAATATTGGTCGCAGTGGTTTATGTTCCGAACAGAAAAAAAAATGCCAATGACCATTTTTGCATGTGTATATCGTGTGGCAGGTACGAAGATACTCTATGCCCTGGGAAGTCGAGAAAATTTCCAACCCGAAAAGATCCTCGACCGGTGGGATTCGAACCCACGACCCTCAGCTTGGTCTTGCTGAATAGCTGCGCGTTTACCGCTACGGCTTTCTAGGCCCCATGTTAGCTACTTGCATTAAAAATTGACGAAGAACTTATCATTACATTTCGTAATATTTCAATAGTAATCAATTGCCAAGATCTGATCAATCCTAAAAAATGGATGACTATTCCCGGGTAGAGGTGAATAACAAAATAATGGTAAAATATGAGCAAATTTTGCAATCATATCTACTTTAACCATTATTATGTTATTAATATATGACATTAAATTTCTAACCAATAGCAAAACATACAATCATAGCTAAATTTATCATTGATATGTTATTCTTGAAAGTCATGTAATAACTAATCAATAACAAAATATACTATCATGGTAAAATTTGTTATTTGTGCAAAAATACTAAAAAAGATTGTACGACATTTCCCAGAATGACGTTCCCCAGAACGACATTCCCCAGAACGCCATTCCACAGAATTGGACATTCCCCAGAAATCCATTCCCCAGAATGGGACATTCCCCAGAAAAAAAAATAACAAGAGATCTTTGAGGTGTTCAAATCCAGGAAAATGGTAAATAGTAAATAGTGAATGCATCTAACTGGAAAATTTGAGGAAAACCATAATTTTCATAGGTAAAACATTTTCGTTTTGTTTTTTTTTTTTATTTTTAACGGTAGGAGTTTCGGTTTGCTGCAGTATTTCATTTATTGAATGGAGAATCTTTAAATCAAAAATTCTTTAAAATTAACCACCTATGGTCGGAAATGTAATTCGAACCATTTGGACGATTTTTATATTTTTTGGTGATTTTCTCGTCGAAAAAGTTAAAATTTAGCGAGACATAATATGTGTACCATCCCTTATTATTTAGGCAATAAACCTAGGAAGAACAGCATATGTTCAAAAGAAGGGAGAATATGCCATGAAAGCCGAAAAACAAATTCCATTAATTTACTTTGTGACATATTACACTACACCAATCTCCCTTTGAAAGTACAATTAGAAAGAACAGCCAATTTTAAAAGAAGGAAGAAAAACTATGAAAACAAAAAAAAACAATAGCTTGGATCAAGTTTGATCATAAAACACAGTATGGCATATGTAGGAACAGCTTATGTTAAACGGTTGAGCTACTTTTCCTCGAATGTCGGTTTCCCAAATGTCGTTTCCCCGAACGCCAGTTCCCAGAATGCCAGTGCCCCGAACAACCCGTTTCCCCGAATAGCCTAGTTTCCAAATAGTTTTTGGCTCTTATAATTATCATAACTTTTGTGTTTTGAGGTGGTAACGAACCGGTCATCTTATATGCACCCTTCTTCACTTGATTGGCGGTTCTTTCGAGTTTCACCATCATTGGCATTTTTGGCAAGATATATTTAGTCGAGGATGACGTTCAAATCCATATTATCTTCTTCTTTTAATTACTACCGAAAGCTAAACATTACATATATTTTGCAATTGGATGAAATGGACAAATTGATGTGAAGTTTTGCGAAAAAGTTACACGTCTTCTCAGTGAGAATCGAACTTACGACTCCCTGATCTCTAGTTAGGGCGCGTTACCCATACGTCATGAGAGGACTCATGAACGCAGAAGTTAACCTGAATTCGATTTTAGCTCAATAATCACGTGGTCCTTTTTCGCAAAGTGCACCTCTTTCGGAAGAATTAGACACTCAGGCAAATGGACTATCGATATACATAGGAACCCCTTATGGAAATTCGCCACAAGGAATCGGGTTGAAATTCATAAATTTACCTTATGAAATCGAAATTTTAAAACAAAAATAGTTTTCGCGGCAGCCTGGAATCGAACCAAGGATCTTGCGATCGATAGGCTCGTGCGTACACCATGCGCCTATCGACGCCTTGGTGAATATTGATGCTAAAACGATACATAAAGCGTTCGTATTGCGATAACTGTTTCATCTTTCATAAGACAAAATGTATGAATTTCGATAGTCCAGTTCGCTGCGTGGATGCCCATCCAAACACAACGCTTTCTATATTTATTCAATGCCTAGCCCGAGAGCGCATTATTTTTTTATACGCAGCGAACTGGACTATAGAAATTCATACATTTTGCCTAATGAAAGATGGAACAGTTATCGCAATACGAACGCTTTATGTATCGTTTTAGCATCAATATTAACCAAGGCGTCGATAGGCGCATGGTGTACGCACGAGCCTATCGATCGCAAGGTCCTTGGTTCGATTCCAGGCTGCCGCGAAAACTATTTTTGTTTTCAAATTTCGATTTCATAAGGTAAATTTATGAATTTCAACCCGATTCCTTGTGGCGAATTTTCATAAGGGGTTCCTATGTATATCGATAGTCCATTTTCCTGAGTGTATGGAAATAGCACACTACACTAGCCAGCAACTGCGCTGGCTGAGGTTTCTATTTATGGGCTTCCAATGGGTCGCGACGTTCTCAAACGACCGGTTACGGAACATGAGTCCGTTGCTCGATAAATACATGTTTTTAATTATGAATCGTAGTTTACGGCTAACCGTTTTAATTGCTAATCATTCATTCTAGTTCAGCACCCAGTCCTTAAAAACTATTCTTGCACCTGTTTGAACTTCATCACTATTCGGGGAAACGGGTCATTCGGAGAGGTGGCATTCAGGGAAATGATATTCAGGGAAACGACAGTAGCACAATTATGATATTAATGAAGACACAATTAAGAAAATTTTTAAACAGCATTTTCCTCCTAAGATTATGGTTGGGTCTACCGATGAACCACTTAGCCACAAAACCACCTCTTTCCCCCTTCGTGATTTTTTGACCGTACAAACTTTTTGAAATTTGTATGCCACACCCCCGCATAGAAGACCAAGTGATTTATGGACGGCAGCTTAGATGGTTTGCCTGAGAAAAAGGAAGCAAACACTCGCCGTTCAAAAGATTTTTCAACTGAATTCCGATTTTATTCACTTGAGATCCATAATAATGAATTTGACAAAATAATATTTTGGGTGAATTGACGTCTGTGTCCGGAATTCGAAGCTTCTGGGAATTCGAATCAATTCAGTAGGTACATTTCTTAACGACAAAAAAAAAACTAAACTACCAATTTTTTTTCACTCTTTACAAACGTATAAAACCCATTCTGGGGAATGTCCTAATCTGGGGAATGGTTTTCTGGGGAATGTCCCATTCTGGGGAATGGGTTACTGGGGAACGTCATTCTGGGGAATGTCGTTCTGGGTTTTGACTTTCTGAGAAATGTCCTACAACCCTAAAAAAAACATTAAATATCTAAAGAATAACAAACATCGCCATCACAGTAAAATATGTCATTATTTTGATATTTGAAAACTTTATTTAAATAATTCATGAAAACAAACCAACATCAAATTTTGCCATAATAGCTCATTTTACAATTCGTATGATATTCATTGAAGATTCAAAAAGCAAATGTTTTTTGCAGGAAAGCAAAACGTTAATGAGTGAGTTCATGATTGAGCAAAATTTAGATATTTAAGTCAATGAACTAAAATTACCATTATTTAGATCTACTCGTGAATAGCTTATTTAATTATCAATATCTAAATAATAACATATTTTGTTATTAACGGTATATTTTTGCTATTATTTTGGATTGTACGACATTTCCCAGAATGACGTTCCCCAGAACGACATTCCCCAGAACGCCATTCCCCAGAATTGGACATTCCCCAGAAATCCATTCCCCAGAATGAGACATTCCCCAGAAAACCATTCCCCAGAATGGGACATTCCCCAGAAAAAAATAACAAGAGATCTTTGAGGTGTTCAAATCCAGGAAAATGGTAAAAAGTAAATAGTGAATGCATCTAACTGGAAAATTCGAGGAAAACCATAATTTTCATAGGTAAAACATTTTCGTATTGTTTTTTTTTTTTATTTTTAACGGTAGGACTTTCGGTTTGTTGCAGTCTTTCATTTATTGAATGGAGAATCTTTAAATCAAAAATTCTTTAAAATTAACCACCTATGGTAATTTGATCCATTTGGACGATTTTTATATTTTTTGACGATTTTCTCGTCGAAAAAGTTAAAATTTAGCGTGACACAATATGTGTACCATCCCTAATTATTAAGACAATAAACCAAGAAGAACAGCATATGTTCAAAAGAAGGGAGAATATGCCATGAAAGCCGAAAAATAAATTCCATTAATTTACTTTGTGACATATTACACTACACCAATCTCCCTTTGAAAGTACAATTAGAAAGAACAGCCAATTTTAAAAGAAGAAAGAATAACTATGAAAACAATAAAACAATAGCTTGGATCAAGTTTGATCATAAAACACAGTATGGCATATGTAGGAACAGCTTATGTTAAACGGTTGAGCTACTTTTCCTCGAATGTCGGTTTCCCAAATGTCGTTTCCCCGAACGCCAGCTCCCAGAATGCCAGTGCCCCGAACAACCCGTTTCCCCGAATAGCCTAGTTTCCGAAAAGTTTTTAGCTCTTATAATTATCATAACTTTTGTGTTTCGATGTGGTAACGAACCGGTCATCTAATATGCACCCTTCTTCACTTGATTGGCGGTTCTTTCAAGTTTCACCATCATTGGCATTTTTGGCAAGATATATTTAGTCGAGGATGACGTTCAAATCTATATTATCTTCTTCTTTTAATTGCTAATTATTCATTCTACTTCAGCATCCAGTCCTTAAAGACTATTCTTGCACCTGTTTGAACTGCATCACTATTCGGGGAAACGGGTCATTCGGAGAGGTGGCATTTAGGGAAATGATATTCAGGGAAACGACAGTAGCACAATTATGAAATTAGTTAAGACACAATTAAGAAAATTTTTAAACAGTATTTTCCTCCTAAGATTATGGTTGGGTCCGCCGATGAACCACTTAGCCACAAAACCACCTCTTTCCCCCTTCGTGATTTTTTGACCGAACAAACTTTTTGAAATTCGTATGCCACAAAACTAAACTACCAATTTTTTTCCACTCTTCACAAACGTATAAAACCCATTCTGGGGAATGTCCTATTCTGGGGAATGTCCCATTCTGGGGAATGGATTTCTGGGAAATGTCCCATTCTGGGGAATGGGTTTCTGGGGAACGTCATTCTGGGGAATGTCGTTCTGGGGTTTGACTTTCTGGGAAATGTCCTACAACCATTATTTTGTTATTGCATCGGCAAAATATGATATTATTTAGTTGTTATGCCATATAAACTTGGTTATTATTTTTGTTATTTTATCTCTTATTTCAAACAAACAAAGAACAAATTTTGCTATTGAAACACTCTATTTTAATTGAAAGTTTTGTTATTATTTTGTAATTCTCCTCTACCCGGGTTGTAAAAAAACATATCGACGGTATCTTAATTTGTATGGTTCAAGCAACAGTACATAAAGTACTTACTCACGCTGGAAGCATAATAATCTATTCACACCGGTTCCTCTTGGAATGTTAGCTGAAGATGCAGCAGAAAAAAAATTGTCATCCGATATAATAACATTGAATGGGCCATGCAAGGAAATGGTCACGAGTTGTTGACGAGAGACGTCTTTATTCGAGCTATGAACTCATCTGATCCTTTGATAAGTTCAATCAATCTAGGAAATATAACGCAAAAACAGGTATCACTTGAATATCTAGATGTTTTAAAATCACTTTTAGTATTCGAAGATCTTGAAAGCTCTGAAAATTTACACACTGAAGGCAATGTAATAGACGAATTAATGCATGATGTTGAAATACTGGATGATTGCTCTTGATGAAAATGTATAAAGTGAGTAGAATTGCTAGTGCATTTGATTGTTTTAAGAGAAATTTAATAAATAAAATTTATTATGATAATTTATCGATGAAAATTATGTTTATTTTGTAGTATATTCATTCATGCAATATATTTTTTATATTCATGAACTTAGTTAAATATGTTGGTATGTAAGTAAAAGTAATGGAAACATATTAAAAAATAATCCTTTCGAGTAGTTTGAATGATTTATTTGTTCGGAAAAAAAATATTTCCATGAAGGGTTGAGGTTTGGTAGACAAATAATTCTTCATTCAAGTACCTGATTGATAAAACAATACTCTTATACAATATTGTAAAAAAAGGGGGGGAGTCAAATCTTGGCATGAAGGGGAGAGGGATTCCACCTTCATCTCTCCTATTTTATGATATGCACAGCAATCTTATTCTAGTTTTGATTTGCATTTGAACTGCCCATAAAATTAAAAACAAACGTTCAAGTTTATTTTTCAGGAATACGTAGCTCATTAATGGGTTAAATACTAATTACACTTTCTGGATGCGATGAAAACACATAAATACGACAATTTTATGCCAAACGCACTAGAATACTACTGAAAATGCGGAAAAACAAAAAAAAACACCATTTTGTGTGGAGCCGCCCCATAGTGCAGTGGTAAAGTCGAAATACACATCTGACGAAAAGATATCCGGACTGAAGCGGGAATCGAACCCACACCCCTTGATTCAATGCGTCTAAATGTTTGGTAACACTAACCTCAAGGCCACGAAGCGCACAATTTTTAACTCACAATGTCTTAACTCTTTCCATAAGTAAATGAATCAATGTACTGATTTGTACTGATGTTCTTGGTTCTTCAAGGACTCCATGTAATGCAGACCTCAGGATCTACAAGTGTAACTAGTGCTTTAACAATATATTTTGATTGTGGCATATGATCTTAATCTTTCATATGATTTACCGTAGTATTATACTGATTTATATGTATCTTCTTGGCCTTCCAAGGACTCCACGGACTATATACCTCAGGATGGACGAGTGTAAGCAGTTGTATATTGATGGTACAGGTCGGACTCGATTTTCCGGAGACTCTATTATTCGGCGACTTGATTACCCGGGATTCGACTATCAGGAATTGTAGACTCGACCCACACAACCGGAAGACGCGTAGCAGTATACGAACAAAGTCGCTTATTTGTACAAACTGCATCACTCGCGCACTACATGGTGGATGAAACCGTTTGATCGATGAATTTTCTCGTATAAAACGCTATTTTATGAGTTCATATGTACATTCCATTTCGTCCCGTTTACTTGTACAAAGTAAGTCGGATCAATCCGTAGCAGCTGTCAAATAAATTTTGTTATCATAAATTAAGTCGCATATTATTTCACAAGAAAATCAACACACTCGCATTGCATGTTATGTTTCATCATATAAAATATGCACGTATATCGCTTCTACTTTTGTAGGTATAAGGCATTTTCGCGTCATCTTATACGTCAAACTTTGCACATATAAGCGTCGCATAACGTTTCGTTATACGTACATTCTGGATGTCCGGGGATTATTCGGAGTATTTATCTCTCTCGTTTTTGCAATACTTGAATGGTTAAGCAGTTTTGGACTTAGGTAAGGAAGGGGGTTTGAAGAAGGTTTTTTTGTGTTTATGCCGGTCAAATTGTTTTTTTTTTTTTCTTATCAAGACCCCTAATCTTTCTAGAAATAATTTCTGGCTACGCCACTGCATCATATAAATGAAACAACGAAAAAAGTTTATATTTAAGTTCGTTTATCGCAGATTTTAATTTTTCTTTTAGTGATTCGATTAACCGGAATGAAAAAAAATCGATATTCCGGATCCAATTCTTTATATAAATAAATGTAGTATTACATTGATTTGAACTGATGTCCTAGGTCTACCAAAGACTTCATCGAATATACTGCCCATAACTGCATATTTGTAACATACGACAAAAGTAGGCATTGAGTAAATGGAATACTAAGTGCGGATTTTATGGCAGTATGGGAGGAAACTAAAATGTCTAAAAATCACCAGGAACTCAAAAGTGCTTATTTGAGGCTGATATTTTGTACAATTCATATCGCATACTGAGTGAATTGTCAGAAAATAATTCTGATAGAAATTTCATTGCTATTACATTACGAGGCTCATTTATAATCTCAATGTGACTGTTATGCGGTTATAATTACCAATGTGACAAAACAACTTGGTATTTTTTTCGAATTTTCTAGAAAAATCTCACAGATTTCAGTAAATTGATCGAAAGTATTCATCATTTGATGACTCTCCATGGTATTAACTCCAATTTGTCAAACATGTCAAATGTGATTGTTTTGCAGCTATGGGCAGTAAAGACCAATGATAGGGTTTCAATGATTTCATTCAACCGCACGGATAAAAATCTGATTCTTACATCATGATTTACAAGTTACAAGTGAAATTCATAAATTGGTTAGGCCATGATATCAGGACGACAAATCATGATTCCTGGAGTCATAATCATGATTCTTTATAAACGCAACATCCAGAGCGACAACACAAGCGGTGCACTTTGCTTCAAGCCATTCGCATCGATCACTCATCATCCATCACTGTGGTAAAGTACATGGCTCTCAATCAGGAGGTTCTTGGTTCGAATCTTGTTCTTCCAAATTTTTTTTTCATTTTATCTGGTTGACTGACAGAAGTATAAATAGATCCGAAATGGATGCGCGAATCATGATTTTCGAGCATTCGATGCATGATTTCGAGCACTCAGCTGCAACTTGCGTCGCATTACGACAATCTGGCTCATGATATTGTGAGTCCAAATCATGGTGTATTTTCATAAGATGAAAACACACTGGAATCATGATATCCGGGTGCATAATCATGATTTCGGATTCTAATTTCTACCCGTGCGGAGTTCGACATCTTGGATTTTAAAAGCCTTGGACATATATTTTCGTCATCCCCCGTCGTGCCCGTTCCAAAAATACCCATTCTTCTTCTTATTTGGCTTTACATCAATTATCTTGATAAAGCCTCGCCAACAATAATTCGCCAATTCACTCGGTTCATGGCCGCTTCTCTCCATCCTCGACTGTGACCCACGCTCTCCAGGTCCTGGTGCACCTGGTCAATCCACCTAGCTTGCTGCGCTCCACGCCTTCTTGTTCCGACCGGATTCGTAGCGAACACCATCTTTACAGGGTTGTTGTCCGGCATTCTTGCAACATGCCCTGCCCAGCGTATCCTTCAAGCTTTAGCTACCTTCACGATACTGGGTTCGCCGTAGAGTTGAGCGAGCTCGTGGTTCATCCTTCGCCGCCACACGCCGTTCTCCTGCACGCCGCCGAAGATCGTCCTTAGCACTCGGCGTTCGAAAACCCCAAGAGCTTGCAAGTCCTCCTCGAGCATAGTCCACGCGTCATGCCCATAGAGGACTACCGGTCAAAAATACCCATATTGCATGGAATTTCCAACGATTCTCCCCAACTGCAGGTCTTCTTCTTCTTGGCATTAACGTCCTCATTGGGACAAAGCCTGCTTTTCAGCTTAGTGTTCTTATGAGCACTTCCACAGTTATTAACTGAGAGCTTTCTTTGCCAAAGTTGCCGTTTTCGTATTCGTATATCGTCGGGCAGGTACGATGATACTCTATGCCCAGGGAAGTCAAGGAAACTTCAATAACGAAAAGATCCTGGACCGACCGGGAATCGAACCCAGACACCTTCAGCATGGCTGTGCTTTGTAGCCGCGGACTCTAACCACTCGGCTAAGCAAGGCCCCCTAACTGCAGGTCGTCATATTGAATTCCAAAATGGCGTCAGACATCAATTTTAGTCATCCCCTTGTCGCGCCCGTTTCGAAAATATCCATATTGCATGGATTTCCAACGAATCTCCCCAACCGGAGGGTATTCCATTACATATTCCCACATGATTTCTAAACTCAATTTACGCACTTCGTAAAAAAAAGTGACGTCAATTGAATTTGCGTAAAAAAAATCGTAAATTGAGGTTTCAGTATATTATATCAATTGTTTCGGAGTGATAGAATAATGTTCTACCCATGTAAGTATTATATTATTATTCATTCTATCTAAACACAAACTGGATCATATTACTCCGTGCGTGCATTTCAAACCACTTCGCCCTACAACAGTACACTGTTACTAGTAGTACATCTAGAGCAGTGCTAGATCTAACGGGATGTTACAACGCAACGCACATCTCTCTTAGGGACCGAATGTGACACGGCGACAGACCACGTCCTTGCACCGCCCCATCTTTCCAATTCCAACGCTCGAGGCGCAGCTGTGAAAATCACTCTTTGAACGGTTTGAAACGCATACCCTTGAAGCTCAACAAACTACGTACCAATCCATAGAAGCACAGTTCATGCAGCACACAGCTTTCGGGGCTTTCGGAATAAAATGACCAACCGTTTGGAAAATGGAGTTCTTTGTTGATATTAGAACGCAATGTATACGTGCTGCTGTCTCCATGGGAAATGGGATCCGCTGGTGGGTCACAAAGAAACAGAAATGTCTCGTGCGATGTCCGACTGACAAATGGCTTCGCAGCGAAATGAATTTCGACTAAATTTGTTGGTTTACGACGAGGAACATGAAACCGGTGTTCAGATGAAAATTTATTTCACTTCGGGGTAACGTGTTCTCAACTAACCAATAATACCACTCGACATGTAAAAATCCCAGGTGCAATGCATAAATCCTAGCTCCGGCAGAGTCAATGTAAAACTCATTACTTTTCCTGCAAAGGACGGATTCTGCTTTTTGCCCAATGTTCGTGTCATCCCCGGTGCTGTGACATGAGTTTTTCAACTAATTATCAAACTTTTTCCTCACATTCGTGTATGTGAGTGTGTGCATCAGTTAGATTCAAATCCGTTCCAATGTCCAGTGGGGAAACGAGAACGTTGGAGATGACATTTTTCAGAAAATGGCGTCGTGTTTCGGTTCGTCGGACTATAGCTAGGATAACTTTACCCCCCGAAAAATGCCGGTGGCTAATTGTAGCGGATGACAACTTCGTTCATGGGAAAAGTTCGCTTTTTATTCATGTTTTGTGTGTAACTGGACAAGTGCTACTATGTTCAGTTCGATGAGAAACGTAGTGGTGTTCAGACGTGTCGAATTTTACCTCCGCTCGTGCCGGTAGTGTTATTTTTTCACTCAGAATAGTGATAGGATGTGAGTTTCTATGAAGAAAGGTTGTGTGCCTTCAGATGTCCTAATTGATTCGAAAGTGTTTTGCTTATTTACTTTCTAAATTTATTTAAAACGTTGGATTAGTTGAGTCAAAGTCTCAATCATGTTGAAAAAAAAAAACATTTTCAACCGCGTGCTCTCACGGCTGTTCTCTTGCTTACTGTGGTGTGTGTGAATTAGGTGTATAGCGAAAAACCGAAGAATATCCGAAAGCGGATAGAAGTGTGTGACGCCTAAATCGTGATTTGAACTCTTTGAAGGAACACGACGCTTTTTCAGGAAAACGCGGCTAATGGCGGAAAGTTTTCGACAGAAATCCGGTGAGTTTGTTCCAATGTGAAAGTACCATATTCTAGGTTTTGTATCTTTTCGTGCGGATACAACATACTTGGGGTTGAAATTCTTGTGGTGAGGCTGCCATGGCAACGAATGAACGCGGCACCGCGCAGGCGTGTGTGACTGCTCTTCTATGCTTATTGCTTATCTGTCCCATGTTCCACGTAAACCTTATGTTCCGCGGGACAAATATGCGTAGAACGGCGGCTGAGTAGGTTTGAGTGAGAGGCTGATGTCCTAATTATCATGCTGGTTCTCTAGCTCTGTAAAGGGTTTTGTGAATATGTATGTAGTAATTTGCGAGAGGTTTAGTGGGAGAGGGGGAGGAAAATGGATAGGAAAAACACAGTGTATGTACAGAGCCTTTCTAATCTTTTTTTTATCTCGCACATGTTGTTTCGCTTGGGTATGTGTTAAAAGCATGTGAGTTGGAATGGGCATGGAACGAGTGCTGATCTTACGTACAAGGGTTATTTGGTGCGATTAATGCAGCAAATGCTGCGTGTGACATATCATGTTGCGCATGTTGTGCAATGATAATATATACCGAGGTGTGGAAGATGACATTTAGTGTGCGTGACATCCGTGTACGGTGCAAAATGTTTCACAACTACAAGCGAACAAGCTCCCATTAGAGGCCGTATAAATTAGTGACGTGATTATTATTTTTTACGTTTTTTCTCATCACTAATCCATAGCCATCACTTCTTCTTCCACACCTTGATATATATTCTCATTACATGTTATGCTAGGCTTTCAGGTGTTTGTGAACTTGCAGGATGATGTATGTGTTTATGAATTGGTTTGCTTGTTTTTTTATCATGGAAAATTCGCGTAACTTTTTAGAATGACCTATGCAACAATAAGAGATTCTCTCCTCTCTTGCTATCTTGCAATTATACTAGTGCAATAATAAAATAGATCGAAAGACGATGTGCTTGGCTAGCGTTTCATACTAAAAATTCAACAGAAGAGGTTTATGTCTGAGCCACATTGATTAGGGATAATATAAACAAAGAGAGCCTATTGAGTTGTTTTGAAAAGTTATGCGAGTGTTCATTTAATGATATTTCAAGCTAGATAATTGAGCCAACCTTTTTTCTTACAGTTTGTGCGGACAACATGCCAGAAACAAACCAATAAAAGATAGATAAATATTTTTATTCAAAAGATTTGCTGCCAGAGGCTGGATCATCTGTATAGAAAACACCAATAAACAAATAAGTTATGCGACGAAAGGAGCTTCATTTCTACATGAACATAGATTATCATTTTTTAAATTGAGAATTGTAATTAGCAAATACAACTAATCATTTGCAAAACAAATCATTTCATATATATTTATATCTAAATGATCAAAAACAATCATTAAAATGTTGTATACCATAATGATCATTTTTTCAGATAATCAAATCATAGCTAATTGAGACCCCGGTTAACGGAACTCTTGAATTATCAAGTTTGATCAAAAGAAAATGCTTCTATTCTAAATATCGCTTAATTTGATTATCAAGGTGTCCTGGATTACATGGAGCTTAAACTTTTCAATTTCATTTTTGCGAATGTTTTAGTAAGAGCGATGAAAAAAAACTATAGAGGACGAATATTTCTAGTATTTACTTAGTTCTCGTTGACACGTATAAACTTTCTTATCTCTACCAGATGTTCCCACAGCGACATTCTTCCTGTATAGTTTTTTATCTTTAGTGTTTTAGAACATCAAATGTGTATTCACAAACAAATCAGTCATAGGATTCACAACAGTTATTTTCAATAATCCCATGCTCTATTGTTCAGTTTATGTTGTATTCTAGCGCGCAAAGTGCTTATATATGTTTGACTTATTTTCCTATTTCAGTGGTTGAACTTCAAGGAGTATCATGGAGTCTACATATCGGAGATGCTAATCAAATCACTGCGCTTTAATTTTCAGCATATCGGTCTTTTCTGCAAAATATATTTGGTTATTTTTTCAGAGCGTACCTCATGAGATTGAGTTCATCATATCCAACTAATTAAATAATTTTAACATATATATCAATTATATATAAATATTTGATCTTATACAATATATTGGGAATTGGGAGGGTGCATCAGGGCATCATTGAAGTTACAGCTGGACGATGGAGTGGAGTACCAACTGGAGCCTAGGAGAATGCGCCGTATCATCCTTGTAGATGGGTGCATATCTCCAACAATTGCAATGGATGTGACACGCCCTTCTCATAACAAACCATCTCGTGGAAAGCTGGACAAGTATTGCAATTCTCTTTATTCTATTTGTTAGATTGCATTGTTTGAAGGAGAATCTTTTTGAATCGCGGGTTTCACAGCTGCTTAAGGGGCCGCCACAACCCCCTTTGGCCATTCTGGTTTATGAATTCAAATTATCTACATACATAATCTATCTCCTTACATAAATTGTCATTGTATTATTTTCAGGCTTGTTGGAATTATCTGTGATTATGTATTTAATATTAATCATCTTTCAGTCATCGATTCTAGGTCAAATCATCGAGTTATAGCATGTTTTTCTATATTTTTTATATTTTAAATTATTGTATTTATTTTTACTACATAAAAATCAATTAATTGAATCATATAACATGGGTGATATTGGGAGGGTGCATCAGGGCATCATTGAAGTTACAGCTGGACAATGGAGTGGAGTGCCAGCCGGAGTCAAGGGTTGAAGTAACCGTAACACCCTTGTAGATGGGTTCTTCTATCCCAACAGTTGTAATGGATTATAACAAACCATCCCGTGGATAACTAGACAGGTATTGCAAATTTCATTATACTTTCCTTTGGATCATATTATTGGAAGGAGATTCTCTATTTCCGGCGGGTTTCGCGTAAGTGTCTCTGCCTACGGGTCCGCCACACCCCATTTTGGCCCTTCATACGATGGTATGTTGAATTCAGATTGATAATGAAAATTGACTGTACTGTTAAGTGGAACCGCATGCAGAGCAAGACTCAAGCTAGGATGGTGGCTACCTACATACATACATACATACAAACACGTCGGAACATTTCAGGAACATGACTATGGAACAACTATCAAAATCCAATAGCCCGTTCTCAAGCCATTTCGTCACATACAAACACCACTCCATTTTTAATTATATAGATAAATTATATAAGCATATATATAAACTTCCAGGAGCAACATGGAGTCTGCATATCGTAGATTCTTACTCAATTAATGATTTTCGTATTGCAGCATGCCATTCTTAAATAATATAAAATTGCGTCTGCCCATGTAAACCTTTGGTTATCATTATAAGTGTACCTTAACCTAACACCAATAATTTCTGCGTCTTTTTTTGCATATTTACATTTACGCGAATGGAATTGTTATTCTTAATATTTTACAGCGATCTACCAAGAAAAGTAAGATAAAGCATCACACGCTATGTCTGAACCAGACGATCATAGGGGTCGAGTGTGCATCGGATTTTTTCTTGCTAGAGATCAGTGGTTGATCCATATTTTCATAGTCGTGAGGTTTTAAAATGATCTATCGGCGATTTTTTTCCATACATTTTGTATGGGCTGAAATGCGCCGAAAAACGAGGTTTTCATGGGCTTTAGTATAAAAAATAGCTGAAAAGTGTAAAAAATCAAAATTTCATCGATAGAATATTTTGAAACCTTCCGATTGTGGAAGTATGGATCGGTTACTGGTCTCTGGCGAGGGGGAGTCCGATGTTCATTCGATTTTTGTAGTCGTCTGGTTCAGACATAGCGTGTATCAGTGCTTGGTTTTTGCCTACCATTCTACATATCTAAAACGATAAATAATTAATAAAGTTTTGTTTTGCAGTTCATTTTATACCTATATATCATAACAACATTTTATTGTAATGTTATTTTATGTTATTTTGTGTAGCGTTGTACTATATCTACTGTTCATAGGTAATAAATAGGTATACAAATAATTCCTTTGGCTCATAAAATAGCAGATAATTTTTATTCCTTATAGCTACTAGTCCAGTGGTGGTGCACGAATTACTTATTTATAATTAGTTTGTTAAACTAATTCATTGGCATAATTTTCAGAAGCATCATGGAGTCATTGAAGATACTAACATAATCACTGCTATTAATATTTCAGCCGTTCTATTCCGGAAATTGTAATTCGTCGTGTAATTAATATACTTTATTAGAATTATTTCCTTTATTATATGCTGGGTATTGAGAGGGTGCATAAGGGCATCAGAGAAGTCATAGATGGACGATGTAGTAGGGTGTCAGCCGGAATCTAGGAGAATGTGCCGTAACATCCTTGCACTACATGTTGCTACTTATAAATTACATTAATTTAATTGTCTTTGTTTACTACAGTAGGCTACAGCGGATGAAACGAAGCGGCGGATGTAATATTATTTTGTTTGTCCTCCCTAAGCATATGGAAGCTGGAATTTTGTTTTTGATGTATCCGGAAACTTTATTAACAAATCGCCGATTTTTTATTTTTATTTAAATTATTTGTTTATTTTTATCATTCTTCCCTCGACCAGCCTAATATCATCAGTAGCACAAATATTCAAAAGAAAAATATATGTCGGCCGATATAATGCTGCATGCTGTTTCACTGCGTCATATTTTATTGTTACTTTCATTTTATTTTCATATTTTATTATCATATTATTATATATATTATAATCTTATCTACTATATAACATATCATTATAATTGAATTTCTCATGTTTTGGGGAGGGAGGGAGCATCAGGGCATCATTGAATTTACAACTGGACAATGAAGTGGAGTGCCAATCGGAGTCAGGAGGAAAAGTGTTAGTCGTTCGCGTCTAGTACTTCTCTCTCCAACAGTTGTGAAAGATTTGACGCGCCCTTCTTCTAACAAACCTTTCCGTGGAAAGCTCGACAAGTATTGCAAATTCTAATACTCAATCTGTTGGATCATATGGCTGGAAGGAGATTCTCTATTTCCCGCGGGTTTCGCGTAAGTGTCTCTACTTACGGGTCCGCCACCCCCCTTTTGGCCCTTCATACAGCGATATGTTGAATGCAGATTGGTAATAAAATTTGACCTTACTGTTGAGTGGAGCCGCATGCAGAGCAAGACTCAAGCAAGGATTGGTGGCTACCTACATACAACTGGACAAGTGCTACTATGTTCGAATTGAGTTTCAAAATTTTGTAGCAATCGAATAGTGTGGTATGAGTCTCATGTAAAAATTTTAACAGAATTGATGCTTTCACGCTTCCGGCTTCATTGCTGGAGGGCAATGTATGATATGCATAATCAGGAAAAAATCCTGAAACATCATCAATTCAAATAACTTTTATAATCTGAAACAGTTTCATATTCGTTATGAACTCGACGCGCTGATTGGCGCTGAAAAATGATCCCAAATTTGGGAGTTGAAGTAAAACATTCTCCGGAGAATTCTATCACAAGATGGATAGGACTACGTTTGAAAAGCGTGAAATTTTGGGTTGCCTGTGAACACACTTCTTCTTTTCATAGCACAGTTGGAAAATGTAAAAAAAATGTCAAAAAAGAAAATTGATATTTACATTTCCTATTGGAATTTTTACTTTGGTAAGCATTGCCAATTACAGTAATCGAACATCAGAATGATAAAGTCAGGCTCACCATTTTTTTTTTCAAAAATCTCAAACGTCATTTGAAATGAAATTCAGGCCAAGATTCATAGTGTATTACTTATACTGGAACTCCTAAGGTCGATGTCGAAAATGATCGCCCGCTACATCGTATACGCTTTCGAAACCACATATTGTACAATTAATGTTTCTGATATGATATATTTCGAGCTTTCTTTTGAAAAGTATATACATGAGTTACCGAAAAAAAAAAACGATCTCTCGGTGTTTGGGCGAATTTGTTACTACAACTTTACAGGACCCCTTTTAACAAAAGAAAGAAGAAAAACCAATATTATTCCTCAGCCATGGAACCATATTATCCCCTCCAACAAGGCAAAAGATTTCACTTTCATTAGTCTTCCGATTCGGAATCATTTGTTGCCGGCTGCCAGACAGGCCCAAATCTGAGCTGGAGTCTGCTGTGGAGTACAACTGTCGCGTCATTGCTTTTGTGCGAACGTTTCACGAAATCACCGCCGCCAATCCCCATTTATCCGGGCACACATTTCCACTTAGTCACGGAAATCTCGTTGCTCGTCAGACACGCTCAATTCAGATTTACCCCCATCCACTCTCCGGTCCTGGCGCAAGGACTCCATAATGACACCCACCGAATGCGGGAATCGTTCCAGTATATGGTAGCAGCACCGGTTTTGTTATTCGAGTAGAAGACTATTTGAAATGAAAAATATTATAGAAATATATCCAGATTTAAAAGTTATGGCTATTTGTTGATGAAACGGGAAAATTGTACGCTATCAATCTATGTTTTGTGAGTATATATAGGGGATTTTTTTTATTATCGTACAAATTGGGCCGAAGGGTCTCAGATTTTCATGAAACTTTTTCCACAGGCAGGGTTCATGGATATATGAATAAAAAAAAATTGAGAAAAATTCAGGGTCGCCTATTTTTCCGGAAAACTCAGGTGGAAATTTTTTGTTTTCCCTTGACACTACTTGCTTTGAAAAATCATAACTCAAGAACGAAGCATCGTAGAAACAAACTTTTTATATGAAAATTTAAGCAAATTTTCTCAAAAATATGAGCTGGAAAAAGTTTTCCACAAAATTTTCCACCGTTAGGGAAATTCATAAAGAAAAGCTGGAAAATCTATGCCCGAACTCGCGGAAAATTTTTATTAAAATATTTTTGAGAAGGAAACTTTATGAACTTCAATCCTAGTAACTTTTAGGATGTACTTTTTTTTTGTTCCTGAATTATGATCAATTTTGTAAAAAATGCAAAGATTTGCCATACATGCCTTTTCGTTTAAAAATCATGACTCAAGACTCATCATGACTTGTCGAACCGGTTATGGAGCACTTCACGCAAATTTTCATCTTTTCCGTAATCCACCGAACTCCATTCGAATGAAGCTTACTGATGAGGCCTTGGCTGATCGATCGTAGATTTGTCCTTACTGATTTGTGGCCGTCCAGTCCGAAGGGGTTACAGCATAAAGAATTGTATTCGTAATATTGAACTTTGTCCATTTCAACAGCTTCGGGAAAACTTTTTTCACTTTCCAAAAATTAATAACGAGGAATATACAGCTGATAGACAACACTTTGTCTACCCATTTATTTAACTGTCAATTTTGTAGTTACCTAACAGAAAAAATTGCCTACATTCTGATTGAAGAAAACTTTGTTTCTATGCAGTTTCGTTCTTAAGAAATTTTGTTTATGAACTTATAAATTTGTAAATATATGGTTCAAACAGCTCATTCTAGCAATATTTGATCATGTTTTAGGAACGAAAAATGAGCGTATTGAAAAATATTGTAGGATTGGATCTTATTGATCGCTCTTTTCAAATATACTTTGTTTGAAAGCTGGAATAGCTAATCGGGTTTTCATTATTTGTTTTCATAAACAGTGAAAAATGTCCTGGGAAACTGATTCCATTTCAAAAATTTCATATTTTTGAGATAATTTGAATCCGGTTCGACAAGTCATGATGAGTCTTGAGTCATGATTTTTAAACGAAAAGGCATGTATGGCAAATCTTTGCATTTTTTACAAAATTGACCATAGATCAGGAGCTAAAGAAAAGTACATCCTAAAAGTTACCAAAATTGAAGTTTATAAAGTTTCTTTCTTAAAAATATTTTATTAAAAAAATTCCGCGAGTTCGGGCATAGATTTTCCAGCTTTTCTTTACGAATTTCCCCAACGGTGGAAAATTTTGTGGAAAACTTTTTCCAGTTCATATTTTTTTTTAGATTTCTGAAAAAATTTGCTTAAATTTCCATATAAAAACTTCGTTTCTACAATGTTTCGTTCTTGAGTTATGATTTTTCAAAGAAAAGTCTTATATGGCACATCTGGACATTTTTCACAAAATTGGCCATAACTCAAAAACGAAAAAAAAGTTCATTCCAAAAATTTCAGTGATTAAAGCTTATAAAATTACCTTCTCAAAAAATTTTTTTTTGAAAATTCTACACGAGTTCGGGCATAGTTTTTCCGGCTTTTCTTTACGAATTTTCCCAACGCTGAAAAATTTTGTGGAAACCTTTTTCCAGTTCATATTTTTTTTGGATTTTTGAGAAAATTTGCTTAAATTTTCATCTAAAAACTTTGTTTCTACGATGCTTTGTTCTTGAGTAAAGATTTTTCAAAGTAAGTAGTGTCAAGGGAAAACAAAAAAATTCCACCTGAGTTTTCCGGAAAAATAGGCGACCCTGAATTTTTCTCAATTTTTTTTTATTCATATATCCATGAGCCCTGCCTGTGGAAAAAGTTTCATGAAAATCTGAGACCCTTCGGCCCAAACCCGTACGGTAATAAAAAAAATCCCCTATAGAAACCAGGCAAAAACCTGGCATTTAAAATCACGTTGGACAATAGGCTACCACAATCAGTTGTGGCTGTATTTTCTATTTCGATTTTTTAGTTATAAAATGTCATTGCTTTTTTAGAAAATTTGCCAATTTAGGTATATGAGAGCTCCAATTTCAACTTTTGGACGATTCATAAATATTGCTTTATTATGTGAATGTGCTCAATTGAATACGAAATAATTCATGCTGATTTACTTTGCTAAATGGTGTATAATCCACTATGGCAAAAACTGATGACATGGCCAAAACCGGTACTTCCACCCTATTCTGTTAGTTACTAAATTGGAGTGGGCCAAATCCTACGGACGAATAACCGTGTGTTTTTCCATTGTGCGCTGCCTTCGAAGGTATACCAATCTACTGTTTGGCTTGGCAGAGACCCTTACAGCAGTGATTTATGAGTGAATCGCGCCCGGAAATACATATTCGAGCAAATGGGAAAAGAAATTTGGCAAAAGAGCGCATTTCAAGCTGAACAAGAGAGGGATATAATGAGGAAAAAATAGTCTCGAAGGCAGAGGCGGTCTAAGGGAAAGTAATGAGGGAACGTACATATTAAGTGTTTGGTGTCATATTAAGATACAATAGTTGATTATGCCTCCTTTCAAACCATACATATTTTAAGTAGATGAAAAACCCGAATTTAGTACTATACCATTTGATTCCACCAGAATTTTTATCCATTGACAGATACGCGTATTTCGACCTCAACTGTGAGGCCGTCTTCAGTGTTGTGTACTAGACTTGGCTTAGTACACGACACTGAAGACGGCCTTACAGTTGAGGTCGAAATACGCGTATCTGTCAAAGGATACAAACTCTAGTGGAATTAACTGGTATAGTACTAAATTCGTTTTTTTCAATTGTGAGAAATCTCCCGACAAGTCTACTGCAGTATCATACCCTGGGTGCTTCTCGTTAGAAATTCTTAGAAGAACTTCATGAAGAAATTCTGAACGAATTTAAGTACAGCCAAACCTCTTTTTACGCTCACTTTTTCTACGCTCCCTTTTTTTGCGCCCCTCCATTTACGCTCCAAAAATTCAAACTGACGCTCCAGCCTGATAACGATTCACGAGTAATGTAGTAATGCGCATTTCTGGAACGAGACAGATGAGTAGATGACGGAAATCGATGTCCGACGCCATATTGAATCCAATATGGCGACATCCGGTTTAAGAAATAACTTGAAATCCCACTAAATATGGATATTTTTGGTACGGGATCGATGAGTAGATGCCGGAAATCGAGGTCAGACATCATTTTGAATCCAAGGTGGTGACTTCCGGTTTGTCAAAATCACTTGAACCCATGAAATATGAGTATTTTTAGAACGACACAGATGAAAAGATGACGGAAATCGATGTCTGACGCCATATTGAATTCAAGAAGGATTCCAAAATGGCGTCAGACATTGCTTTCCGCCATCTTCTCATCGGTCCCGTTCCAAAAATCCCCTTATTGCATGGGTTTCAAGTGATTTTCGCAAACTGGAAGTCGCCATCTTGGATTCAAAATGGCGTCAGACTATGGTTTACGTCATCCCTATTGATACTCTTGAGAAGTACAGTGGGGTTCCGTTTTTGGCTTGCTCCATTTTTGGCACTCTCCGATTTTGGCAACAAAATGGATCCGTTTTTGGCCACATTTTAAAATTCGATCGACATTAGTATTTTTATTGTAAATATCATCGTGTTTTCTGTTTTAATCATTGGAATAGCAACCTGCTGCAGCAGATCAGCTTCACGTCTATCACATTCTAAGGCTCCATCTCAGTCGTTATTTTATCCAATCCGATTATTTACTTCGGGACGGTCTTGTGTTCGCAACATTTCATGAAGTCATTAATCTCTATATGTATCTCAATTAGAGTTCCAGCATTTTTGCTCAGGCTTCCATACTGCGTAACCAACCCACTTGAATCTGTCAGCAATTCACTTAGCATTCTTTCACTCTTTAGAATTGGAACAATCTGTTGAACAAATTGTATAACAGTGGTACTCAGGCAGGATATAGTGCGTGCCATATCAAGATTTTTAATTAACGATACGAATCGCATAAAACAATTCCGACAATAAAGAAATCTTGAGAATCTCTGGCTGAGTCTGGCGGGTTTCAAACAGGATTCTAGAGATTTTTTACGGGATTCTGAGAATTTTCAGTGGATTCCTGAGGATACTGAGCGGGATCTAGGGATTTCTCTAGCGGACATTACGTGTTTCTGTGGAATCCTGAGAATATATTATTGGTTATTCCATATGCTTCATGAATTCTAGCGGTTCTTAGCCAAACTCTTAGGAGTTTCTAGAGCGTGATGTGAGCGATAATGTGGATTTTGATTATGTTTGTCAAAATATTGATATTGATTCTGAACAGGTGCTCAGCAGCAGCCTAGAATTTCCTAATAGACTGTTGAGAATTCCCATCGACGACTTGACTATTGTCAGCAACATTACAGTGGAATCGTAATTCTAAGTGATATCCTCACAGTTCCTAGGGAGCTCTTGGGCATATGTCAAATCCCATCGGGATCCTGAGTATCCTAGGTGAACTCCTGTGAAATCCTATGGAGATGGTTCAGCGTTCCAGTGGATTACTGTGGATTCCTAACGAGCACCTGAAGATTCATATTGGACACTTGTTGTTTCATAGCGACATACCATTAATTTCTATTGATTTCATATGGTTGGTTTATAAGATATAACAAGCTAAACTTCTAAAACACAATAGAAATTATTTTCTAATTTAAATCATATAAGGCGAACTTATGCGATACGGTCACAAAAAATACTTTAATTGTTATGTAAAGCAATTGATTGATATGAGAGGCTCTACTTTGCAAGAAACGTACTTAAGAAGAGATATTTTCTACTTGCGAATTCCGTCAAATTTAAAGCTAGAGCTTATAATGAATAAATTTATTGTAGTACTGTATTCTTACACGGTTTTGAGGAAATGTCCAGTTCTTGAATAAAGTTCTCATATGCCATTATTGTTTCTACATAGCCCATACATACAAATAGTATACATAGAGCATATGAACATTGATTGAAGGCTTTTAAGCGATAAAAGTGGAACGTCTGTCTCCAATTAAAATTACGGGTTTATATATACAGCATAGTCATAACCTACGGAAATCTTCTTTAATGTGAACCTTTGCGAAGTTTGACGGAAATATGGTAATGTAGCATGACCCCTAGCAACACCATTCTGATGATATTTTAAAAAACAATGAATAAAAATTAAAGTGAGAAAAACAGGGTTCCGTTTTTGGCAACTGAAATTTTCGACTTTGTTGCCAAAAACGGAATCCCACTGTACCACGGATAAACCCCACCTCTTCACAAAACTTCTCGAGAAAAAAATATTAAGCTTTAATACGCTTCTAATTCTTTTTACGCTCAAAATTCAAACTTACGCTCCCTCTTTTTACGCTCCAATTCTTTTTGCGCTCCCCCAATGAGGGGCGTAAAAAGAGGTTTGGCTGTATTTATAAAAGATCTTCTAAAAATGGTTTGTGGAGGATTTCTCGTAATAATTTTTAAATAGCTTGAAGAATTTCCAAGAAATCCACGTACGCACGTGAAATTCTCGTGAGACTTATTGGAGTTTTTTTTTAAGCATTTTTGTAAGAGAATCTATTACAGGAAATTCGCAACTGTGCATGTGTCAAGGTCTACCAAAGGACATTGTGGAGGAAATTCTGGAAAGGAGACATTGAGACATCGCTGGGAGAGTAACTGTACGAATTACTGGGAGACTTATTGGAAGGATCTGACATTTTTTCTGTAACCTCAATAGCGTTCATATGATAATGTTATTTTTTTGTATTGAACTTAACACTATGTAACACTATAACCTTTTTTTCACTCAATGAAGTAGCTTATACTTCAAAACGGTTCAATTTTTCGAAAGAACATGAAATAGATTCAGATGTACTATTTCATGTCCTTTCGAAAAATTTAACCGTTTTGAAGTATAGCTACTTCATTGAGTGAAAAAAGGGTATTGTTGAGGAAGAGTCCTTGGGATTGCGGTTGCTTCTAGTGGACTGTATATTGACCAGCAAACGCCCAAACACGATTTATATGTTGATGGGAAACCATATCTGATTCTGGGAATAGGATTCCTTCCTATTCGCTAAGCCCAATGAACTTCTCCAGATGGCGATTAACACACGCGAATCGTTTAATAAAACTAAACCGTACACATTCTACATTTATTCACAAATAACTTATTTACAAGACGAAGAACTACATGTTAAAACCATACATAAGTCAAATATACATAAGTCATTCTACCGTTCAAACCAAAGGTTGGATCACTACTGTCTCCTTGCCTTATAACTACTGACTCCAAGTGACCCTAGGAGAAGAAAAGTAATGATGTGCGAGTCAACCTCGCTCTCTACAAGATGCCTTAAAAATGGTTATCTAATCTCTCATGTGAATATGTAAAAGAAGAGGGAGGGGGGGGGCTTTGTTTGCGTATATTCAATATGTTCAGGGATGTAGCTCTGAGTGGGCAATGCAACTCGCGAACAGGTAGGGGAAGACGGGGTAAGAGCGCCCGCCGGGGTAAGACGGACCACCTTCAGTTTGGCATGAAAATGGCAATTTTCTCAAAAGTTCACCATGCACTTTCCATAAACACAAGATTTTTCTCATTCCGAACAATATACGGTGATATTTGCATACAATTTTTCATAACAAATATCAAAAACAAAGTTTCTGCTCGTCAATATTGAATTTGATCTAAAGTTAAAAGATGCTCACTTAAGGATTCCGGTAGGGATTTTGATGTAAAAACATAACAAATTACCCGTCCTTGCTTTAACAGAAATATGAAAAATGCTTCAGTGAAGTGAAATATTAATTGTAAATATTTATCTTTGAAATAAGGCCATAGTTGTGAAAATTGCGTAAGCGGGGTAAAACCGACCACTGTTGATGGAGTAAGACCGCCACCCCTATTTATACCAAATAAAATGTCTAAACCATTTTGAAAGTTGAACCTACGTTGTACATTACTATTCGAGTAAAATAAAATCAATTTTGTAAGAAATACAAACCAAATACGCATTTTTTTTTTCCAAAATATGGATGTTTCAAGGTGATGATAAGTACATATATATGTTTTTTGAGTTGATTAACCCTATAAATAGTTCAATGTCCCCGTTAATCAATGTACAATTCATAAAACATTATATTTCTTAGAATCACAGAGAACTTATATTTTTTTTCGCAAAATTGTGCACAAAAACCGTGGTGGTCGCTTTTACCCCGTGGGTGGGCGGTTTTACCCCGTCGCTAAAAATAATCGTGATAAGACATCACTTTTTCAAGCATCAAGAAATAAATTATTTTCGACAAATACTACATATGTGATATTTTTTGATCATGCCTAAGGTTTCAAAAAATGACATGCTGCGTCAAAAAAGGATTTATTGATTCTTGATTTTGACATATGAATTAAATTGCTTAGGCGGGCGGTCTTACCCCGTCTTCCCCTATAGTGTTACATGTTGTCAGTTCTATACAATAAAATAACATTATCATATGAACACTATTGAGGTTTCAGAAAAAATGTCATTTTGATTGAAATTTGTAAAAAAAATGCCTACGAAATTCAATTTCATTGAGGAATTGAAAAATAAAGACTTTTGAAGGGGTTTTGCTTTAAAAGTAAGAAACCTTAGAGTTTTTTTATATTAGAATTATAAACTTTAGAAAATTGCTTGAGCTTGAGCTTGATTGGCCGCCCGTGGTTGCTACTCCAGTATCGCCAGATCATCTGCACTTACACAAGGAACCAACCGAATGACTGCTTGGGACTAACAGGCATCCTCAGTGTATAAGTGCTGGTGATCTTCTATTTTTAGGCAACAATGGCACCTGCCACGTCAGAATGCCGACCAATGAGGGGAAGGGGGAGGAATTGATGATGCATTGAAACTGGCTCCCACGTAGACCGTATATTCCACTGCATCTACGCCAGTTCATGCGGGAGTGTATGGATTGGGGGAAAGGCATGGCAGAGAGGTTTGCTTTTGTGGTTAGCAGACTGCCTATGTATCAGGCGTAAGAAAGGCGTGCGCGTGGAAGTAGGAAGCGTTAGGGAAACGGTTTCTTGTCCGTCTCTGGTTCTAGCGATTGCTATGAACGAATAGTTTGAGTGTGATAGATTCAGAATGGAAGATAGAAGCAAGTGAGAGATATACAACTACAAAGTACGAGGAAAGGGACGGGCCTGGGATTGAACCCATGACCTTCTGCATATGAAGCAGAAGCGGTAGCCATCAGACCACCAACCCCGTCATTATAAACTTTTAGAAAATTGCATCAAAATAGTAACCTAGTGTCCTAGTCCTTAAAAAAGACCTACTACCAGTTCTGAAGGACGTCTCCCGAAATGCCTACAAAATACTACAGTTCACGTTCGATTCTGGTAACATGCCAACAATTTTAACCAGCGACGAAAATACTCAATCTATCCTCGCCTATTTTGACGCTTGCTGGGTAGAATCTTCGTTGATTTTTTATTTGTTTTTATCCTCACTTTGACAACACATCAAAGATTGGCAAAGCGCTTGCTGCAAGATTGTCAGTTTCCTTTTAACCAACTGATACTCAACCGCTTTGTGATAATCGGAAACAAAAAATGATTTTCATTCGAACCAGCTTAACTTTTTTTGTATTCCGCTTCGAGAAGTTGTAATTTTTGCACGAAGCACACAAAAGACGCGTCCATATCATCGATTCCGTGCATCGGATCGTTCATTATCCGTATAGCAGCATATTTTCTAAATAACATGAGGTTCAATAATCAATTTTCTAAAACTGACACTCTTCTGGTTCTGATAATCAAAAACATCAACGACATACGGGCATTGTTGTTTGTTTTCTTCATCTATTTTTGTGCCATTTTCATTGGTACTATCATATTGGTGGTGGTGCGATTACTTTGATGGTGTCATAGATGTCAGTTAATTGAGTGTAGTGAGCATGATTTTTTTCGTCCCTGATTTTAACAATGATAACGAATTAAATTTATTTTAAAAATGGTAAGCCTCGAAAAGGTCCATATAAACTTTGAGATTAACTGGATTGGTGACTAGCCAATGCTCAAGTTTTTTTTGTATATGCCTTTCCGTGTTGCCAAAATCGAACCGAGCCAAAAACGAATCGTGGCACTGTACCAATTAATTAGTCGAAAAATAGTTTGTTTTCATTTCTTTGAGCAACGAATTGAATTAAAGTTCAGATATCGATATACATTTTCACAAAAAATCCTCCAAAATTTTACCAGTAATTTCTTCTAAAATAAGTACAGACTTCCTAATTTTAATTTCTCAAGTGGCATTAAATTAAATTCGAGAAGAAATATGTTGATAAATTTATAGCTGAAAAGTTCTGTCAAACAAAATAATTGGAAAATGCTTTGAAGGTAATTGCTGCATGAATTACTGAATTGTTTTCTTGGAAAAATTGAAATATTTTTTTTTTTTTCTAGAATAAACGGAATAATTTCTTGAGTATCCTAATAAAGATTTCTCAGGAGACCTTGGGGAAGAATCACTATTTCTCACGTAACAATTTAAAACAACCAATCGTTAGATAGTAGATTCTGAGAAAATTTGATGTGAATATTGTTCACTACATTTTCAAATCCTATTTCTTCGTATTCTAATCCAGTGCTGTAAACATTCGATACCTACTTTGCGCAACGTTTGTTTCATTGCCATGGTTAGCAGTCATTTTATTTTTCTGCATTCATCCGCTACCGTCACCTCTCATACATAGCACGAGCGTTAGAATGAACATCGAGAAAAACAATGTGTCAATTGAAGGTCGTCTGAAAGGTTGACATTCGCATAAAACATAAGTTTTGCATAGAATTCATACTTATCGGATCATAAACAACATGAATAGTTTGATTTTGCTTGTTATGTCAAATATGACACACATACAGTGAAAGCAGCGCCTATTACGAAAAATGACGGAAACAAACAAAACCGTGACGTTTCTTAGTGGTCAGAGGCATTTAATTGACATTTTACGTGTAAAAATACGTCAAGTTGTCGAAGACACCAGTTGTGTTGATAAAAAATGTGTAAATCACTTAAATTTTACATTTTTTTTATCCTTTTTTATCAAATTCGTGAAATGATTAATTTTAAACACCATTTGTCTTTCAAAGTAAAGTTTTGTTAAAAATTATGATATTTTATCAATAATTGTTTAAAAATTAAAATGTTTTCATTAAAACAAGATTTTTATTCGTATAAAACATGCATTTTATCAAATTTAAGCGATACATGATGTTTAAAATGGAACATTTAACGATTTGACGCAATAAAGTATGAAAAACATAAAATTTAAGTGATTTACACATTTTTACCATAACTTTGTTATTTGAAGTCCTAGAACTTTGATGTCTTCGACAAGTTGTCGAATTTTTACACGTTCTAAAACTTTGCCGAAGACGCGAAAGCTCTAGGACACGAAATAAAAAAAGTTTGCATCGCAGCGCCACCTATGCGGCGTAATTTCCAACGAACTTCTATCATCAAATTGAAAAACAAATAAATTCAAGATAGGTCTCCTTTGCCACCAACCCGAAAAAATGCACTCCTAGAGCGCTAGAAGTTTTGCCTGGCTTAATTCTGTTCCTGGCCCAGTGTGCATTGGCTTCTTTATAGGCTAACTTGAATTTTGTTAGCGTTCCTCGGCCCAAAGCTAGGTCCTTTTGGTTTTCATCGAATGAACAAGAGAGCGTCATTGGCCGCTCACCATGTTTAAGGGGGATCCGTCATTGATTTCGAAATTTTCAAAAGCAGTTTTTTCGTTCAATAACAAGAAAATTTACAAAAAAATGTGTTCGCTGTATTCCATTCTCCAACCAAAACACAGTGAACACATCTTCAATAAAAAAAAAATAATTTTGAACAGGAAAACTGCTTTTGAAGTTTTAATAATGACGATGATTACAATGACGGAGCGTTGAACGTTAGGAAATCTCGCTGGACCTATGTACAAATGAAAGATTCTCTCCTCTCTCGCTCTTTTTCGATTAAAACAGTGGAATACTGAAGCTTTTGAGAAGTTTTTCACTTTATATCGAAATACAATTACCTTGGCTAGCATTTCACATAAAGAGGTTAATGTGACTCAGTTATTAATTAAAGAGAAAATAAACAAAGAGAGCCTCTCAATGTTAGACAGGTCCTTTTGAAACGTTGCGCGAGAAATCTTCGAGTTTTCCTGGAAAAACTATCGCAGGATCCACAGGAGCTCTAAGATATGAAGCAAATGTAAACAAATACTGGAAGAATAAGCAAAAGGGACGGTTGAAAACATATTCAAGAGACATCCCAGTAGTATATATTCACATGTCCAAGAGTAGTATCATCAACTTCTTGGAAAGATTACCAGTAGAAATTTCTAGAAAAATAACTTATTACATTCTAGTCGAACTCCAAGATGGAATCCTGTATTATTTCTAATAGAAATTGATTCCTCCATTCGAAAAGAAAACCCTTGAAAAATATTTGACGGAATTTCTTGTGAAATCCCTGCTTTTTCAAAATAATATAATCTTAAAATAGCAACCCCTAGAAAAAAGTGTTGTATGGATGACTTGTAGATAATTGTCAAATTTTTTGAATAAAAATAATGAAAAAATTATCGTTAGATTTAAATTTTGAAAATCAATTTTATTTTCAGTGTAGGCCACTGAAAATAAAATTGATTTTTAAAATTTAAATTCAATTTCAAAATATGTAAAATATTTTATTTTGGTGAAATTTTTTCTCAAGATAGTTGATTGTGATTACTACTAACCGTTTATACATCGCGAAATGTTTTTTTTGGGATACAATTTTTTCTTACATAACTTTTTTTTGTCTTAAAAAAAAATTTAACGTGTCATTTTCAAACAAGACAAAACATGTGAAAGTCACAGAATAGAATGAAGCGCAATAAGCGAGTCAATTTTGTCTAAAAAGTTCACTTTATTTTTTTTCTATCTTTATTACCGAGATTTTTAGCCCTAGGCTAGTTCATCTCGGGACCAACGGCTGTACTTCCCTTCCGAAGGAAGTCGTCACTAAATTTTTTAATGACTATCTCGGGGATGGGAAAGTTCCCTTTAAATTATCTAGATTCCATATAAAAAAAGACTCATTACGTGTTTCTTGCCACATTATATTCGGAGTTGACAGCAGCACTCTCTTAGAATTTAAAAACAAGGATATGAGACCTTATCGAAAATATAATTCCTTCATTGTTTTGTCTAGGACCGATGAAAATTTTGATAACATGTGAGGGAAAAAAATCGACGCTAAATGGGTCAACTTCTTTGTGATCTGAAAAAAAAAACATACGGATTGATTTTTGATGGAGTTCTTCAAAAATTTACACATCAAATTCATGGTTTTTTTTTGAAAAAAAATTTCTTACAAATTCAAAGCTGGTTTTCTGGATGAACTCTTAGCAAAATTCGGTGACAAAATCTGGAATCACTGAGAACTTCCTAAAATTTTTGAAATATCACCATAAAAAATCCGGAGTAGTTCCTGGAAAAGCTTTAATAAAAATTTATGTTTGGAGAAATATTTAAAGATAATCATGCAAAATTCTTTGACAAATCCATCGTTCATCCTTCCTAAATGGACTTATTTCGATAAATCTAGCAGATACTTATGATTGAAGATAAGTTTCATAATAATGATTTGTTAATAAAACCCATGGCATTTTTTTCCAAAATTTTTGAATGATATTTGACAGAATTCTGATTTTAAGTTAAATTCCCAGAACATCATTATGAGGCATCACCTCCTGCCCCCTCTGGATTCACCCACGCTAGCAGAGCAGTAGTACTCCTTCAGACGACTTCGTGGCAAACGAAGAGGAGAAAATAATGAGGCGCAGACTTGCTCAAGCCGGTGCCGGCGGAGATGAGGAAAAACATAAATAATTATTTATCGATTATCTATAGCAACTAGCAACTCTGGCTGGGAGGTGGGTGGTGGAAGCAGTGGCCACGGAGGGACCGCTTTACAAGGATTTGCCTTGTCAGCGGATGGAAGTCAACAGCGGCATCATTATCGGAGATTGTCTCGACCGAGCGGCAACGTGAAATGGGAAGGATGCTGAAAGCAATGTCGATTTCCTCGTTGTCATTGAAATTCTAATGGAGCTTGACGTTGGCAGGGAACGGGGGAAGCACTCGTTTGATCAGGTTTTTAATCAAAATATTGAGAGTGAGCTTTTCGTTTACCTGGAACTTCAGAAAAAGCCAATTTCGATATTCGTTGTGATTATCCACAGTTTCACCGGTTCGGAACGATTTGCTTGATGGAAGACTTTCTTAGCGAGACGTGGTAAGTCTTTGGAGCGAAAGGTTTCCAATCGCACTCCTTTACATATTTAGAAATTGAAAATGTCAAGACGACAATCCGGTTCCAAAGTAAATCAGTATGATAATCCATCATTTGAATAAATTGAAAAATCTCATCTCTTCTGGGCTTCATAGCCTGTCAATCATGTCCTGGTTTATCGATATGAAGAAAAGACAAACAAAGACAGAGTTTCGACGGTGATGGAGTCAAAGGCTCGTTGCCAACAAACGATCTGCCCATCAAGAAGATTGAACGCCGAGCGAGCTTTCACCTCCCACCAGATCCCGACCAGAATTATTTAACAAGATTGCAACACTTTTCTATCAACAGCAGTTGATATAATTTAGTTATATTGTTCTATTTATGTAATACGCTCTTAACAAAATGTGTTAAATATATTTACTTTGCACTTGTAAGTTTGTTGTAAATAACATCCTCAACAATAACATAATATGCAATTATTTTTTTTACTTTGTCACTTTTTTGAACCATATTCTGCAATTTTAGTCTGATTTGTTATATTTTTGTTTTAGTTTTCTAATTGTAGAAGTTACTTGTTTTATAACAAGCGGTGATAAAAAATGTTATAATTTTGTTTCTTCCGTTCGATCGCGATAGGCTGTCTTAGTCGTCGACGACGCCAACAGTTGTTGTAAACGCCGTGATTGACATCGGGAGTAATATTCTCCGGTGTGCGTTTCTCTTCACGAAGTGTTTTTCCGATCGGCTCCGGCATACGCATTTCCAATGGACGTGAACCACATGAATGGATATTGGGCTCAACAGGCCTATCAGAATGCATGCGGATGGGGTGGATTTTGACGTGCCGTGATGGTTGACTGACATCCGAGGTCGCATTACAAATTTTCATGGTAACGAAGTTTTCGTCGTGTTTCTTGAAAAGGAGGATATAAGATCAGCCATTTCTGTTCGAGGTGAAGATTTCATAACAAGTATTAGCTGGAAAAATTTTCAACTTGTTCGATTTTCAACTGCAAGCTTGACTGAAAACAATACCATTCCAGTTATTTGCTGGAAACCATTCCAGATCTTATATGGAAACCAGCTAGAAGCCACTCTAGCTCTCAGTTGGAAACCATTATATTCCTGACCTTCCAGCTTCTGGCTGAAAGTCTTTACAGCTTATGGCTGGAAGCCTTTCTAGCTTCTAGCTGGAAGCCTTTCCAGCTTTTGGTTGAAAGCCTTTCCAGCTTTTGGCTGGAAGATTTTCCAGCTTTTGGCTGGAAGCCTTCCTAGCTTTTGGCTGAAAGCCTTTTCAGCTTTGGCTGAAATCCTTTCCAGCTTTTGGCTGGTAGCCTATCCAACTTTTGGCTGGAAGCCTTTCCAGCTTTTGGCTGAAAGCCTTTCCAGCTTTTTGCTGGAAGCCTTTAAAGCTTTTGACTGAAAGCCTATCCTGCTTTTGACTGAAAGCCTTTTCAGCTTTTGGATGGAAGCATTTCCAGCTTTTTACTGGAAACCATTCCAACATTGGCTGGAAGCCGTTCCAGCCATCGGCTGGAAGCCGTTCCAGCTTTCAGCTGGAAGCTGTTCCAGCTTTTGGCTGGAAGCCTTTCAGCTCTTTGCTGGAAGCCTTTCCAGCTTTTGGCTGATAGCTTTACCAACTTTGGCTGAAATTCTTCCCAGCTTTTGGCTGGAAGCCTATCCAACTTTTGGCTGAAAGCTTTTCCAGCTTTTGGCTGGAAGCCTTTCCAGCTTTTGACTGAAAGCCTATCCAGCTTTTGGCTGGAAGCTTTTTCAGCTTTTGGCTAGAAGCCATTCCAGCTTTTAGCTGGAAGCTTTTCCAGCTTTTGGCTGGAAACCGTTCCACCTTTTGTCTGGAAGCCGTTCCAGCATTTGGCTGGAAGCCGTTCCAGCTTTTGGCTGAAAGCTTTTTCCAGCTTTTGGCTAGAAGCCGTTCCAGCTTTTGACTGGAAGCCGTTCCAGCTTTTGGCTGAAAGCTTTTCAAGCTTTGGCCGAAATCCTTTCCAGCTTTTGGCTGAAAGCCTTTCCAGCTTTTGGCTGGAAGCCTTTCCAGCTTTTGGCTGAAATTGACTGGAAGCCTTTCCAGCTTTTTTCTGGAAGCCTTTCCAGGTTTTGGCTGGAAGCATTTGCAGCTTTTGGCTGGAAGCCTTTCCAGCTTTTGACTGGAAGCCTTTCAAGCTTTTGGCTGGAAGCCTTTCCATCTTTTAGCTGGAAGCCTTTCCAGCTTTTGGCTGAAATTGACTGGAAAGCTTTCCAGCTTCTGACTGGAAGCCCTTCCATCTTCTGGCTGGAAGTCTTTCCTGCTTCTTACTGGAAGTCTTTCCAGCTTCTGAAGGCCTTTCCCACTTCTGACTGGAATCCTTTCCAGCTTCTGGCTGGAATCCTCTCCAGCTTCTGACTGGAAACCTTTCCTATTTTTTTCTGGAAGCCTTTCCAGCTTCTTACTGGAAGCCTTTCCAGGTTCTGGTTGGAAGCCTTTCTAGCTTCTGACTGGAAGATATTCCAGCGTCTGGCTGGAAGGCTTTCCTGCTTCTGGCTGGAAGTCTTTCTAGCTACTGGCGACATGCCAAGGCGAAAATGCTATTTAATTTTTGTGAGATTTTTTTTTCAGCTTCCATCTTATCATCATATCAGATCCTATAGTCTTAAACCTTAAACTCACCTCATATGTCATGCCAATGTTTAACCACACCTGACGCACCTGACACTCAATTCCGGTACCACTCTTCGTTGAGATCAAGCATCTTCCCAGTTGACAGCTGACGCACTTATGCTTGAATATTCCTCAACGGAAAAGCAACCCTTCCACCGCCCTATTCCCACTCCACACCAAATCTAACTAGAACCAAAACCCTCCTATTATGTCTGCTAGAGAGAGAGAGAGAGCCGGAATTTATTTCAATTAGCCACATGAAAGCAAATCACCGGGACCAAGTCGGATTGCTTCGAGGCGTGTGATACCACTTGCTAAAACAACCACATCACTCTGCGGACGGACACCAAGTTCTGGTAGTGCCTAGCACTTGCACCACATATCTACGGAATATCTGGAACCCACCCACTGTTTGTGTACTTCCGGGAAGAGAAGCCTAACGACTAAGCTTCGAAACTGCTGTTGTTTGTTGCGGTGCTGCACAAACATCCACACTGGCACTAGGTTGGTACCGTAATTTTGGGTTAAATTGATCAATTTTTAAAGTTCTTTACGTCAAATTGTTAGCTGGGAGCTATTCCAGCTAGTTAGAAGCCATTCTTACATTTAGATGTACGCCATTCTAGCTTTAGCTGGGAGCCATTCCTACTCTTAGCTGGGCCCAATTCCAGCTCTCAGTTGGAAACAATTCCAGCTTTTAGCAGGGACCCATTCCAGCTCTAAGCTGGGAGCCCTTTGAGCTCTCAGCTGGGAGCCATTCCAGCTCTTAGCTGGAAGCAATTCTGGCTGTTAGCTTGAAGCAATTCCGGTTCTTAGCTGGAAACCATTCCAGTTCTTAGCTGCAAGCCATTCCAGCTTTTAGTTGGAAGCAATTCCAGCTATTAGCTAGAAAGCAATTCCATCCCTTAGCTGCGAGTAATTTCAGCTCTCAGCTGAGAGCCATTCCAGCTCTTAGCAGGGAGCCATTCCAGCTCTTATCTTGAAGCAATTCTGACTTTTAGCTGGGAATCATTCCAGCTCTAAGCTGGGAGCCATTCCAGCTCTTAGTTGGGGGCCACTTCAGCTCTCAGCTGGAAGCAATTCCTACTCTTAGCTGGAAGCAATACCGGTTCTTAGCTGGAAACCATTCCAGTTCTTAGCTGCAAGCCATTCCAGCTTTTAGTTGGAAGTAATTCCAACTATTAGCTGTGAGCAATTCCAGCTATTAGCTGAGAGCAATTTCAGCTCTAAGCTGAAACAAATTCTGGCTCTAAGCTTGAAGCCATTCCATTTCTTAGCTGGGAGCAATTCCAGCTCTTAGCTGTGAGCAATTTCAGCTCGAAGCTGGGAGCCATTCCATATTGATATTTATGCTATATATAATAAATTTAATCATGTGCAACGGTGATCGATTTCACCCTACTGATCAATTCCACCACAATTCACGGTCCCAGTCCAATGCGTCGGTGCTGCCAAGAAACAGACGGCAAACAGGCATTTATGGCAATTACTTTTCAATCTTCTGTCTGATTTAGCATTTTCGCATTTTCGCCTTGGCTTCGGTGTTTGATCCTGGCAAGGATTAACATTCTCGTTCTCTCCCTCTTGGAGCGCGTGTGTGTCGGACGATGACTGATAGAATAAGCAGATACCCCGAGTCGGAGTGAGCTCCAGCTCGCAAGCTTCGAGTCGACTCTAATGAGATCACTCAACTCTGGCTCCCCATAAGGGGAGCTATACACCTGAACCCCGGCCAGAGGTAGCAGCTTGACACGATAATGGGCGGAAAATCTTCGGCATCAGCGCCAATTCATTGGGAAACAATCGTCATAGTCGAAGTCGGGTCGTTAATGCGGGGGGATTTCCACTAATTAGGAGGTGAACTCCGGGTGCAAATCGATGAGTGTGATGTGCCTGATCGCATGCGAAATGAGTACCATTAAGTTATTAGCTCCGACGCTCGAGGCGGAAGATTGGTAATTGGAATGGATTTTCCGCTTGCCAATGGGAATTTCTAATGAAGTCATCTTTGAAGGGGCGGATGTTTGCTCTTAATGGGAAATTTGTAATGATGAAAAGGAATCTTAGAAAAACTCTTCAAAAATCCAAAGACAGTGATTACGATGAAGACAACGAAACATCAAAGTAAAAAGAATACAGTGAATTTAAAAGTCTGATCAAAATAAACGGAAGAAACCCATCATCCAAAGCCCTACTCAAGTCAGACTCCAGCCAACAAAGCGACCAAGACAACACCGGGAGCCGAAATGAATAAGTGTACAAGCACGGGAAAAGTGCTTGATTTACATATAAAACGAAAACAATTTGAAAACCAGCCAAGGCTGCAATTTTTCTTTGACTTTACTTGTGGCTCGTTTCCCGGAAAATCGAACAAAAGTCTTTCCCGCTGTTTCTGGCACTTAACTGGAAGTGGAAATTTTCTTCGTAGGTTCAATTGCTGCTTCAACGTCTGGTTTTTTGGTAACGAACCACAGAAGAATCGTTTCTTGCCGAACGAAAAAAGTCGTCTAGGAGCATTGCACAAAATGGCGTTTACTGTACCGGTACAAAGGGTATTCAATTAAAAAAACTTATTGTCAAGTCGAGCCCATTGAGAAAGGATCCAGAAGAACTATTTTGCTGAATTTTATTATTTTCGAACTCCTCCTTCATCCGTACAGACTCTTCTAATATAAATTATAATTTTTCTCAGCTGAATTTACATTCTACTACATGTGATCTACATATCAGTGTTATCCCAACATGTTGTTTTTCGTCATATCTTCAACTGGATATGTCAGAGAAAATTTCAAAAACAATGATTGCTTGTAGTTTTCCAAAAACTTCTTTGAGCGAGGGCCTTCGTATCTACAGGCGTAGTCAGAGAAGTTTCGGAGTTTTATGAGCTTCAACAAATAGGTTTGGAGTCCTATGGCTGTCTATGTTTCTAACTCTTTTAAGTCCAAGTCTCATGATCAACGAACTTCATCATTAAACACCAATAAAGTATTGGTGATCTTCGATACGACTTCCACAAGTTGACAAACATTCACAAAACCAACTCATACGGAAACATCTCATATCAAGAGTGGATTAGTTTGAAGCTACATTTTCCATTCAACAGCATATCATCGCTCTACAGTGAATCGACACATTTCTCCGTCTGTGGACTGCTCTCGTGCCCCAAATCCGGAAATATCCTTTTCCTTCTTAGAAAAATCGAATAAATATAACAACACCAGCAACTCATCATCTAAAGCCAGATGATTGATGATGAAAGAATTTCCCCTCCACAGCTCCATCCCTCGTCAAGCTTTATCCAACGAAATTAAATGACCACCAAGACGCGCAGTGGTTCAGATTTTAACATTCATGGCAAAAACTTCACCTTTTCAACAGTTCACTATTTAGAGCCATGAAAGTGATTTTGAATTTAGATGATTTAAATGATTTAGATTTGGATTTTGGATTTTTTCTAATTAGAACCATGAGAATGATTTTGAATTCCAAAGTATTGAAAATATTTGTTTTCGTACATTCTGGATTTTTTTTTTCGAAAACTATTGTTCGGATAAACTAAGGTAACATGATTCTTCTCTAATCGGTTCGGTACCTACATCGCTTCCACAACAACTGTATTGTGGAAGAGTAAAGATGTGGGAAGGCTATCAACGTGTCGTTCTTACACAAGTGACGATAGGCAAACATGAAAACGGTCAAAGCTAAGTTTAAGTAGCACTATGTGTTGCAAGCTACCCCATACTTCGGGTGACTTGAAATATACACATTTTTCATCCTTCTCAACTTTTGGATAAATCTATTACATATCGTATTATACCTAAAGTTTTAACTGCCGTATCTAAAGCTTAGAAGTTGAAAAGTGTTGCAAATTACTCCGTTTAACGATACTTACAATAAAAACTGGTGAATTTATAAGGCTAATGGTTAAAGAAAACAATTTTTTGGGAATGCTGAATCTAGGGGAATTTACGTATTCTTGTCAGTCTGAGCCAATGTCGAGCTTATATTGCAATTATCTCTGCGATACAGAAACTAATTATTAGTTTTATTGTTGACATTCGTACGCATGATTCACATCGACAAAATTGTTGAAATTTGTTATGAAAAATTTTAGTCACGCCTCCATTTTTTATGTGAGTTACACTATTAGTGTCTGCATATTTCGATATACAGTCAACAACCTTTGAGAGTGTATTCTGAGCTGAAACCAGGCCGGCATCGGCACCCATTGTTAGAATTCCAATTTTATGTCACTGATCGCTAGTTTTCGATTAACCTTAAGGGTGGTCCTTCATAGAAGTTAATATTCAATGTTATCTTCTTTTCCAAGCAGCCCAGATAGCCGTGTAGTGTCGGTAGTGGTTGTCTCAACTGGCTAAGAATAACACTACGGATTACCTGATCCTGTAGTAAAAATCTACTAATCAGGTAACCCCAATCCCAAGGTGTGATGCGACCCGTGCTGATGGATGAATGGTTGAGGGGGTTTAAAATATGCTCAATCGCTAACGGAGCCTGGAGAGCACCAGGGCGAACTCTCCAGTATGTAGCTCTTACTGCAATAGGGCGGGGCAATGATGCAGCGGACCGTCTTTCCCCAGCGACTCGTGGGACCGAAAAATGAGTGCAAATAATCAAACCAAAATAAAAGGTGTCGACTGCCTCCCTCCGTTCGAAAAAGGTGACGACTGCCTCTCCCAGTCGGACGAAACGGAAACAGAGAATGCTTTTGGTAAGCTTGGACTGACCGAAGATGAGCTTCTCAGTAGTTCGCATGAAAACATGGAAACCGACCTCCCTCTGACACTCCCGAACGACCCAGGACTCCATCCTTCGGTTGAACCAATGGACGACGAAGAGGATGGAATTACAGTCACAATAAACTTGACAGGATCGCAGCCATCAATCACAGGATCGAACGTCACCTCGGGTCCTATTGATGGGAAGACCGATCAACATCCAACAGATGACGCGAACAAACAAAAACCTACTGGCACCAAAAAGATCACTCGGAGCCAAAGGAAGCAGCTAAAAGCACTCCGACAAAGTGGCTTAAGCCGCCCTGAGGCCCTATCCAGAATCACGGGGGGTGAGGCTATGGTGTCAACTCCTTCGAAACGCACTCGGCAGGACCTTGACAAGTCTACAAATGCTGAAGAAGAACATAAGCAGAAACGGATGAAACAACACCTGAATCCGAGAAAGCGCGTTGGGCAACAGGAAACCAACAGCTCAACAGCCTCGACGATCAACAAACCCCCTCCAGAAGATAAAAAACAGACTAAGCTTCGGTGAAATTACCAGTCGCAGGAGAGTCGGAATAATCCCAAAAGACTTCCCCACGACCCAACTTTCAACGACTCAGCTGGACGTTCTCCAGGAGGCACTGCTGCTTCGGGTTGAACAACAACGGAACGCTACAATGAAGCCCAAGTTCTCTAACCTTATCTACAAGTCTGGCCATATGGTTCTTATTTGTAAGGATCAGGAGACTGCGGAATGGGTAAAGGAGATAACACCTGCATTAAATCCCCTGGAAGGCGTTGAGTTGGTTGCTATGGATGAGGATAAGATTCAACGTCCAGAACTGATTCGAGCCTTCTTCCCTCAAAGCGCACAATACACCGATGATCGTATCAAAGCTCTCATCGAGAGTCAGAACGATCTGATAACCAACAACTGGCGTGTCATGCAACGGCTCACTCCTAACAACAAGCATGTGGTGTGGGTCTTTAATGTAGATGGACCGTCCATGGAAAAACTCATTCAATCCAAGTTCATCCTCAACTACCGCTTTGGAGAAATACAGTTGAGGAAAGTAAAGAGCACAACCCCAAACTCCAATGACAATCCAACTGGACAGCCGACCCAAGAGAAATCTGAGGAGGCCTCTAGTAGCATCCCACAACCAACTCCCACCATACAGGCTAGCTTGTCTTCCTCTGATGGAAAAGATGCATATTTGACGGCTTTAGGACATTTCGTCGAATGACATTTGGTCGAATGACGTTTGGTCGAATGACATTTGGTCGAAAGTACATTTGGTCGAAAGGACATTTGGTCGAATGGACATTTGGTCGAATTGCTTTGGAACATTTATTTTAGTCGAATTACGTTCAGTTGAATGGAAATTTGGTTGAAAGTTTGTTTCCAAATTGATTGTTGAAAGATCATTTGGTAAAATTGATTATTGTTTGCAAAGTTGGGGGCCGTCCTTTAATTGCTTAAGGGTTTATGGGTGGAAGGGGAGTTTGAGATTTCTTCCGCGCGAATTTATTTATTTATACAATTTATTTTTCATTTTCGTACAAAATATTTTATCAAGGGGGAAAGGGGCTTGAAATATCCCGAAAATTACCTTACGTAATAAATGTACCGAAGGTTTGGTAAGATAACGTCTTTTTTGAATAATCTGAATCATTAACTGTTGTTGAACAAGAAACGGGACACTTTATGTAGCCTTTGTTATAAATTCCGTACATATTTTTATTTGAAATTTGAAATTATACCAATTTTTTTGTGCATTGACTGAAATATTTAGCTCTAGTGAATTTATTATTCTTTGAAAGTATCATCATTCTTTTGAAAACTGCTCAACAAGTTATTTTATTGCTCAACGATGTGAACATAATGTTGTATTATTTTATTATTTTTTTTTTCGAAATGGCATCGTTCTTTGTAATGAACTGCTGATCTTCATCTGACGGAAGCATTCGCAGAGAGCTTATGGGATTTTTATTTAAATTCCGGGTCTTGCAGCTTACGGACGTGGGTAAGATTCTTAAATTCGGAAATCAGAATCAAAACGGCTGGAAAAAAATGATTTAAGGAAAACCTATATGGCAAAGTGAATATTTGGTGTCGGTAACTCTACTTATGACCAATTAGCTTATAGTGACTTCCAGCTTAATAACATTCCTCAAGCAAATATATGGCTTTGCTGATAGTGTTGATGATCCGGGTGAAAAACAGAGTTTGCAGTAAAAGCTTTGAATTATTAAAAATTAAAATTGTGCTAATTCTATGTTTTGGGAAATAGAAGACGAGTAGACTGAGACAACAAAAGTTGGCTTGTTTCCATTTAAGATAAGCTTATCTTGAATCACAGAACATGCCTGAATGAAGAAGCAGCATGAAACGTCAAACAACGCCATAAAAATGAATAACAAAATTTTGCTTATTGCATATAGATTGTTAGTAAAATGCCTGATACTTTACAATTATTCAATCACTCTTGTATTAACGACAAAATGCTACTATCGACGATAGTCTGATCAAACGTAAACCTTTGTTTTCATACTATGAAGATTCACCACTATCCTTTCCACGAAACGTCGGTTCGGTTGCAACTAAACCTTTTCGACCAAATGTCCATTCGACGAAATGTCCGTTCGACCAAATGTACTTTCGACCAAACGTCATTCGACTAAATGTCATTCGACCAAATGTCTTTCGACCAAATGTCATAGATCCATATTTGACCTCACTTCCTGGCCCAAGCGGTGTCACCTCAATGGCTCCCAATAAGGGCAGTGGAAATGTCAAAAGTGTAAAATTGACCACAGGGGATAAGCCAGCAGGCCTAGGTAAGGGAAAGGACAAAAACCAAAATCTAAGACATCCCCCAAAATCAAAAGTTGATGATCCGCAACATCCAAAGAAGGACGGCAAACGTCCGGAAAATGCGGAACGCCTCAGCAATGATTAAAATCCTCCAAGTGAATCTCCATCATGCTCAGTGCGCAACAGATGTGCTTTGCAGGAGATTCACAAAAGAACACCTTTCCGTGGCACTGATTCAAGAGCCATGGGTCAACAAAACTCGAATACAAGGTATTCAACTAAACTCGTGTAGGTTGGTATATGATGACAGCCAGCTCTCTCCCAGAGCAGCTATTCTAATACGCAATGATACTAAATGTTTTCCAATTACAGAATTCATCAAAAGGGACATCGTGGCGGTCAGGATGGAGGTTTCTACTGCTAGGGGCAGTACTGAGATCATTATGGTTTCGGCGTATTTCCCTGGCGACGCAGAAGACATTCCTCCTCCAGAGATGGCTGCTCTTGTCTCTTACAGTCAAAAACACAACATCCCCTTCGTCATCGGTTGTGACGCCAATGCTCATCACCTTGTATGGGGAAGTACAAACACAAATATCAGAGGTGAGCATCTTTAGCAGTTTCTTTCCTCCAAAAATATTGACATATGCAATGTCGGTGATAAGCCTACATTTGAAAACATCTTACGACAAGAAGTCCTTGATCTGACTTTATGCAGTCAATCCATCTCGGATAAAATAAAAAACTGGCATGTTTCTAATGAAATATCTATGTCAGACCATAAACATATAGTCTTCGAGTGGGAAGGGGGTCTAATGATTCAAAAGTCGTTTAAAGATCCCAAGAAAACTGATTGGGAAACCTACTCAGCTATTCTCCGTTCTGAAGACTATATAATAGAGCCGAATATTTAGACTATTATACAGTTAGAAGCAGCTTCGGATTCTATTAAAAACATAATTCTAAATGCTTATCAAGAGAGCTGTCCGATCAAAACAGTTAGTTCGAACAGAGATGTTCCATGGTGGAACTTCAACCTTGATAAACTCAGGAAAACTGCTCGGAAGGAATTCAACCGAGCCAAACGCACTTCTGATTGGAGTCTATACCGAAAGGCTCTGACAGAGTATAACAAAGAAATGAGACGAGCAAAACGGAAATCATGGGTTCTCATGTGTGAAAGCATTGAGAAAACTCCCGTAGCTGCTCGACTTCATAAAACTCTTTCGAAGGATCACTCCAATGGTTTGGGAAGTCTTCAAAGGACTGACGGTTCACTCACTGTGGAACCTCGTGAAACACTGAGTGAAATGCTAAGAGTTCACTTTCCTGATTCAATACCACAGACGAGTCTAAATGCTGAAGGTGCCAGACTTGACGTCTCAGTTCCACACGGGTTCCTATCAGGGGACTCAGGAGCAAAAAGGGACGCAATAAAGGTTGCCAAAGAAGCTTTTACTCGCGATAGGGTTGTTAGGGCAGTGAGATCTTTCGAGCCATTCAAATCTGCTGGCATGATTCCACACATGGTAGAGATTTTTAAGGCAAGTTTAGTTCTGGGACACATTCCAAATGATTGGCGTCAAGTTCGAGTTGTCTTTATTCCAAAAGCAGGAAAAAAGGACAAAACCAACCCTAAAGCATTCCGACCGATAAGCCTATCCTCGGTAATGCTTAAAATCATGGAGAAGGTATTATGCGAGTATATAGATTCTAAATTTATGAAAACTATGCCTCCTTCTAAATCCCAATTTGCTTATCAAAGCGGAAAATCAACGGTCTCAGCACTGCACACGCTAGTGAACAAGATCGAGAAAACCTTTAATGCAAAAGAAATCGCTCTTATAGCATTTCTTGATATTGAGGGCGCGTTCGATAACGCTTCTTATTCGTCTATAGGTTCGGCAATGTTGAGGAGAAACTTCGACCCATGCATTGCAACCTGGGTACATGCTATGCTAGCAAATCGACAGATCTCATCTGAGCTGAGTGATTCGCGCATTACTGTAATGGCTACAAGGGGATGCCCTCAAGGGGGAGTACTATCTCCCTTATTGTGGTCATTAGTGGTGGACGAACTGCTAGATAGCTTAGAAAGAAGGGGTTTTGAAGTTGTTGGATACGCAGATGACGTAGTCATTATTGTACGAGGCAAATTTGACAGCGTTATTTCATCAAGGATGCAAATTGCTCTCAATCACACACTCTCCTGGTGTCAAAAAGAGAAACTAGGAATAAACCCTTCAAAAACAACAATTGTACCGTTCACAAAAAGACGAAAGGTACAACTCCACCCTCTTTTCTTGAACCAAATACAATTAGTTTACTCAAATGAGGTCAAGTATCTTGGCATCACACTTGACGCAAAACTAAATTGGAACACCCATCTTCAAACAATCATAAATAAAGGTCTCAATTCACTCTGGGTTTGCTCAAAGACCTGTGGTAAAACATGGGGTCTAAAACCCAGTATGATCATGTGGATCTATAAAACAATCGTTCGGCCTAGAATAACACAGCGTAACAAAATTGACATTTTTGCGTGTCTCTAGAATCAAATTATGTGTCTCTTGTAAATTTGGGGCTGCTGAATCTGATGCCGTTTTCAGAAATGTTCCAGCACGTCACAATTTTTAGCTACAGGTCGCCAAAGTTGCATAAAACACTGGTTTTATTGATGTTTACATAGAAATTAAACAATGATTCATCATAAATTTTTGGGATCTAATCCACCAAGCATGCAAAATAGGACTTTAACTTACATTTCAGATATAATTTGGTTGAAATTGCACGGTTAAATTTAGATTAAATCGATTTTTTCAACATACTTGCAGTCTCCATACAAAATTCTTTGTTTCTCTTATATGGCAAAATACAATACTTTTCCAAATCAACAAAAATAACGTTTGAGCATCGGAAGTATTATGAACTTTGTTTATAAGTATTGTTATACACATAAAGTTTGAGTTCTGATGCAAATTAGGTAAATAAATTGCCATACAAGCTGGACAACTTGCATGCAAGTTAGCTGAAATAGTCAAATTTAGCATTTTCAACAGCCAATATCTCAATAACTAGACGTGCTATGATATTTCTGAAAATGGCAATGAATTCAGCAATCCTTAATTAAGTTAATAGCGGTATTTTGGTGCTTGAGACAAAACCGTGTTCCGCAGTGTAACCTATGCGTCCCTTGTTTGGTGGCCTAAGACAAAGGAAGCTACGGCTAGAGCTAAGCTGAACAAAATTCAACGTACTGCCTGTATTGCCATAACCAGTGCAGTTCGTAGTACCCGCTCGTTTGCCCTAGATGCTATACTCAATCTGCCCCGGCTGGATCAATTCATAAAGCTGGATGCTGAGAAAAGTGCTCTTCGGCTAAAACGATCAACAGTCCTACTGTCAGGGGACTTAACAGGTCACCTCAGTATATTAAACGAATTTTCGATAAATCCTATTGTTGAAAAATGTAGTGACTGGATGGAAAAAGCGGTAAACTATGACTCGCCATTCACGGTGGTCTTTCCTTCTCGTGAGGAATGGGAAGGAGGTGGACCCACCATTTCACCGGGATCTATTAAATTCTACACAGATGGTTCAAAAATGAATAATTTGACAGGGTCTGGAGTATACGGACCGAAAACCAAAATCTCTGTCTCTCTTGGACAGTGGCCTACAGTATTTCAAGCAGAAGTCTATGCAATCAAGGAATGTGCGCAGCTGTGTCTGAAAAGAAATTACAGACATGCCACCATCTGTATTTTCTCTGATAGTCAAGCAGCGCTTCAATCTTTGAAGGCTTTCACTTGCAACTCAAAACTTGTGTGGGAATGCATTCTTGCACTGAAATCCCTAGCTGAACGCAATCGAGTTAAACTATATTGGATCCCAGAACATACGGGTCTAGAGGGTAACGAAATTGCCGATCAGCTAGCAAGGAATGGATCAACCAATATGTTCATTGGTCCAGAGCCATTCCTTGGCATTTCAAACTCTGCACTAAACACGGAATTGAACAACTGGTTGTTCGGTCAAATTCAATCAAATTGGAATACAGTTTCCAATGCGAATCAGTCCAAAAGGTTCGTAACAATAAACACGACACAAACACAAAAACTTATAGGTCTCAACAAAAGGGATCTCAGAACATACATCGGTCTAATAACTGGTCACTGCCCAAGCAGATACCACTTATACAAGATCGGTGTCGTCCAAAAAACAAATTGCCGTTTCTGTGACGAGACGGACGAAACCTCACAACACCTTCTCTGCTCTTGCAGTGCACACATCCATCGTAGGTTCAAAATATTTGGCAAGCACTACTTACAGCCAGCTGATATTTGGAACGCGTCCCCCAGGGAGGTGGTTAGCTTTATTAGGCTGATCACGCCAGATTGGGGGAACTACAACACTGCAACCTAGGACTTCTGCCCATCAATGGCAGATGGTTCAAAGTTCAGTCAAATGCGCAAAGTATTCCGGAGGCACATTTGATACTGGAAAACATTGTGTACATAGAGTAATAGGGTATATCACAATAGTCCTAAAAAATGGACGCAGTGATCCCACACCCGACAGAAGAAGAAGGGTGGTCCTTTCGGTTTTCTCAAATTGATGGACCCCTCGTACGCCAGCTAGCTAAACAGTTTGCGAAAAAGCCCATTTTTTGATAAATTTTGGGTATTTCTCCACGTGATATGTCTCATAATTCCCTAGGAACACATAGCAAACTTAGTGGCATCGTATAGAAGAAGGATATAACTCTCATATGAGACTAAACGCTTTCTGGCGGCCTTTTTGAATTTTGCCGCCATCTTTTATTTTGTTAGAAAAATCGTTTTTTCACCATAAGCACACCGCTAGTTTTTAATTCTGAAATCACCAAATTGCGCAAGGTGGGCTACAGAAACTAGGTGAGCAATGGTATTCACCCTATGAAATGAACGATTTTCTAAATCATGTTCTACGATTTTGACGTATATGGCGAGTGCAATCAAGTCAACATGAGTTTTTGTACAACAAAGAAACAATTTTTCAATCGTTTTTTTACTCGAGTCGAGTGAAGAATAAGAGTATTATTTTCAGTGATAAAATCTGGCGGCCATATTGAATTTTGACGCCATCTTGATTAAAAAAAAAACGCAATAATCAATCAGTTTATTGCTTTTCAACACTTGGTCCACTCTGTCTGCACAGAAATTGTTGCAATTTCTGACCACCCATCCAATTATGGTAAATGGTCAAAAATCAAAATCAAATGCATCGAATTAAGTAATATTTATAAATTTCTATTGATGGATAAGTAGAAGAATCATTCGATGTCGAAAAATCTGACAAATCTCTTGAAAGGTTTTTTTTTTATTTTCTCGCATTTCTCAGCGCGCTGATCATTTTCGCTGTTATGGTAATACGCACTTAGTCCACTCTGACTGCACACTTTTATCGATTTTTATGGATCATCCATAGAAAATTTGTAACACATCTCTCGCAGTTTACAGCATCCATCAAATCTGATAAAAGTGAAGGGTAATTTTGCATCTAATGAGAGATTAATCCAATTTTCCCATGTTTTGGTTCCCTCTGACTTAACGCCGACCATTTGATCATCACTTTATACAGCATATACATTTTTTCAACAGCCACAGCTATTATGAAGCAGTAGTGAAGAAGACATGTTTATTAATCACCCAACATTTTTTCTTTCGTATTGATTTCAATTAATGACCACTCCGCACAATTTGACTGAGACAATTTTTAAGGTTTTAAAAACGATTTCCTTTTGTACAGCCTTAAAATTGTCTCAGTGAGGAGCTAAAATGACAAAGAATCATCTGAATGTATTCATTGTAGTGGTTTAATAAGAAACTACTCAGAATTAAACGTTTCATATGCCAATAATATTAGAATGGTGGCAAAACCGTAAATCATCCTATGCAAGTAGGGAAATCTAGTGATCATGACAAAATAAATGATTCATCGCGGTTGTTCTTCATCTTGCGATCATAGCAACAACGATCAACCTTTTGTCGTTAAGCTATCACAACAAACTACACTCCGCGCGAATAATGCATCGTTTTGCATATGCGCTAGCGATTAATTGTTCGCTAGTCAATATTTCATTATTTTGAGGATTTTTTCGTCTTTTATTAGTGATTTGAATTCGGATTTTATTGATCTTTAATCATTTTGGCATGAGCTCCAAGAAAAATAACAGCGCGCAGACGGCATGATTCGAGTTTGATCGCTACTTGTAACAACATCCGATAAACTCTTTGTCCCACGACAAACAGTGCATCGGATGCTTGATTTATCGGTCCAACGCGCGCGTAGTGAGGTCTTCAAATCATGTTGCTGCAAGAGCAACGGCCCTCTTAGACCGTTCAAATACCGTGTTGTTTGTCGCTAGAGTCAATTTTTTTCCATCCTTGATCCTATGTGAGAATGAGTTATCCACAAGAAAAAAATGTGCCGAAACCATATTTGCAAGAGCTTTGGTAAATATGAAATATTCAAGTTTTTGGTTAAAAAGTAAAGTTGTTAGCCGTATGCAGCTATTTAGCTTTCAAACATAATAGAGAACCTTATCTTTTGAATTCTTATTTGTGTTCATAACTATTTGATATTGTTAATGAATGCTTGCCTATATTTCTCTACTATATTTTAGGAAATTGTTTTTTTTTTTGCGGAGATAGCCTCAATGGTAGTGTCATGCATGTCGCAAACCCGAGTTCAATACCCGTCTTTGATCAGGTTTTTGGCCTAGCCTTTTTGATATTTGTGTCAAATTGCTGCAAATATTAATTGCAAAATATTACTTGTGCAACTATACGAACAGATGTGTTTATAGTAGCACTATTTCTTATTGCAGTTCCTATAGTAGCACTACCTTCACGGCGCAGGCAAAACACAAATTTAAATTGAATTTTTACAATTTTACCATTAATGTTCAATGAAATATAGTTTATGTTAGTAGTTCTACTATAGGAACAATAGATCTACTATAGGTGCAAATTAGCTCAAATTTTGCAAAACTATTTATTTAGATCATTTTATGAGCATCGAACTGTGAATCAATGGAAATGATATAAATAGCTTCTGACCTTCATGTCATAAAATATTATGAAACTATTTATAGCAAAACGGCCTTAGAAAACTACTAGTGCGACTATAGGGACTGTCTACTAAGGGTACACTGACCCTATTAATTCTCTATTAATTAACCCTATTAATCAAGAAAAATGATAAAAGTTGTTGTTTATACCATTTTCAAGGAATCTTCCAAGTACTGGCTGTTTATTAGTAGACTAGAAGTAGAAAACTGGGGGTTTGCCAGATTTTGTTGAAAACCTGGACCACTGTACGGCAGCCTTTTCACTTCGCTACGAGGAAAACTCCCTCTAACCGGGCGGCAGCAAAACAGTTGGCACATTTTTTCACGTCATCATTCCGTAGAAACGGTTTTTTCCTCCAGTGTTTCTGGTTATTTCACACCACCACCGAACAACAACGGCCGGCGCGACGAAAGGGGGAAACTTGTTGGAATGTTTGTCCGCCCACCCGCCAAATCCCCAGGACAAGACGCTTTGTGGAACAATAACCGACGAATCATCGTTTTTCTCCTCCTGTCCGGAAAAGTCGAACGGGAAAAACTCAACCCGTTTTCATCGCCTTCTTCATTCGCCACTTTTCGGGCGCTCGCTAAGTGAAGTGACGGCTGTGTGCAGGAATGCGCCGTTTTCTGCTCGGGATGAAGATTTATTAAAACAATATCTTATCCTCTTAAAAAGCGATGAAGCTATGTGAGCGGGCAGTGTTCAGCTCAGCACTAAGGAGGATACCTACTTACATAAACCATTCTACAAAGCAACATTCGTCCTCGTCGTCGCCGTCGGGAAGTTTCCGCTCGGTCATCGCAAGTTATTGGATGGCAAAAAGAGAGCGCCGAATGTGTTTAGTTGCTGAAGACGAAACCGAATGCCGCTGCTGTCAGCGTAAAAGGTTTGATGAGATATTGGATTTTTCTGGGCGATGTTTTCCGAATTTCAATTGCGGAGAAAGTAGGTTACCTATTGCTCAGCGGGACGATCAATCAAATTTGTGAGGAAATGGAAGAGATTTGGAAATGGTTTGCTGGTCGAAATGTATCGAGTTAAAGAAACGATTTAGTCGAAGAGATGGGGTGGCATTACACTTCTAACGCACCAAATTTTTCTGAGCGATTTTTCCACCATGAAACATTTCTAACAAAGCTCTTCAACTAACTCAATCGCTACAGTAAATGCTGAAGATTCAAGGCGAAACCTCGACCACCGCACAGCCAACAATGAATGTGTACGGTACGCTTGGGGCAGACCAGCAATTGCATTTCATAACTTTTACTGTGAGCTTTTGCGGCGTAAAGATCCGCACCAAGAAAGAAGCAACAAAAATTATGAAAAACTATCCGCCCCGTTCCTTGGGGAGCAACGGAACCATAATTCTCATCATACTAAAGCTTCGTTTCACTCGAAACGGAATCGCTGGAGTGGAGTGTGACGACGTCGACATGGTAGAGGAGACCCGGGAGAGCCAGACGATAATTTAGGTCCTTCGTCAGATATCCTGTCTCCTGGACGATTCCTTTCCACCGCGCCTCAGAATGCAGTAATGGAACACGGTGCCCCCTAGGCCGTTACTAACAGAAAAAAATCTTAGTCGAATCTGTTCTCACCAGTCGATTTCTATGGCTTAACTGCATGTCTGGGGAAAAATTGAAAAAAAATCGAAGGCCCGTTTTGATGTTATGCCCTTCTGAATACCGTAAGTTACAGAATTCAAACTTCATATGTTATACACATGAAGTTTGAATTCTGTGGCAAATTAAGCAAACAAGCAGGAGAACTCACATGGAAGTGGGCTGAATTAGTCAAATTTTGCATTTTCAACGGCAATGGATTCAGCAACCCTTAATCTAATAAATAGGGGTATTTTTATGCTAGAGACAAAAACGTATTCCGCAGTCCAAAAATAGTCTGGGGAACACCGTGGCACCACTGCAATCGTCCTCGTCATAGCGGCTACCGACACGACACTGCCTGCCGGAGGGACACTGACTGACAAACAACCGCTCTGGTGCTCTACCTAAGTATTGCTGCAAACTCGTCCAGAAAAAGAAAAACTTCATTCAGAGGACGAAGGATAAAGAGAGCGTCTCGGTCTGAAAATGCAACACATTTGCATATGAGCGTGAAATAATCTGGGCTCATTCGTTGTCGTTCCTCGGGAAGCCGTCACATTTTCCCCATCATCATCATCGTCATCATATCTGGTCTTTCGGGCGAACGCCAAGTGTGATAAGGATAAATGTCGTCGTCTTTCTGTGTGTGGTAAGCCCTGTTACTTGGCAAAACGGTTTTTATATAGTTTGGCGAACTGTGTGAGAGGTTCCAGTGGATCGGGCAAAATGAATTCCGGAGGATTTAACGAACCGAGGTGTTCGGAGCCGTTTTGACAGGGAGGAATTTTCCCTGTCAGACTAGTTTTTCGAGTGGCAGCTTTTATTAGATTAGTTTTGATGTGTCATAGTATTATAAGAGCTCATTTGCTATCATTTATGAGCTGTTTCGGTTGACGATTATGTTTTATGAAAATGGGAAAAATAATCCTCAGTATTAGATATACGAGTGTGTCCATCATGTTGGGAGACTCATTGCATTAGTTGCTTTGTATGGCATACGGCATCAAAATTATGATTATTATCGAAGTTTCAATACCGCTAGCGCATGTAGGTTCTAATAAAGGTGAACAATTTTGAAAACTACAACCGTGATCATCACGCAAAGAGCAACCGGACAATGTTTTATCGTATCAGCAATAAGAAGACAGTTCATTAAACATGATGTTGGTAACGAAACCCTGTTTAAATGGCCTTTTGAAGACTTTTCACTAACGATGAAAAGCAAAAGTACAGCAAACGGATTGATTTTCCTTCAACGAATAATAAATTGGAAAGCCACATTTTGGAGCTTGAAAACTTTGGACTCGCGCATTTTAAGCTTCTAACTCGGGAGCTGTGGTATGCCTGGGTGAACGTGGCAGCTATCCAGTTAATACACTGTCTCAAAACAGGAAAACGTGAACTTTGAGTAGTGGAGACCATTGCCAATATTTCATTAAGTACCACATTTACTACAGCGGCGGCGAAACAGCAGTACCGTAATGTCGGGTGAAATTGATTATTTTCCACGATTATTCTTGTCTGCTTTCTATAATGCTAACAATGCCAAACAACGCAATGCAGGAAAACAAGTAGGGGAACTGGGGGTAATACGTCCATAGACCATCGATTTGGACGAACGATGTGTTTTAGAATACTTTTTTTCACCCTAGATCATAGAAAATGGATAAAAATGCTTTTCCTAATATGTTTTTTGTGTTATGTTTATGTGTTGTTTTCGTTGCAATTTTGTGCGATTTTCAATGTCATTTTTTAGGTCGATAAATAATCAAATTTCTGAAACTATTGCCGAGAGCCTACTTGTGCTCTGTCATAGTTTATATTACGTGCAAAACAAATGTTAAATTTGCCCTCAAAAAGCTTATTGAAGGACCTAAACTTTAATCAACTCTGGTGGCAAAACGCCCACCCCTATTTCATAACACCAAAACAGCCGTTTGAATTCAAATTCTACCAAACGTAATGCCACGTTGAAGTTACGCAAAAATTGGTACCTTACAAATGCACATTTTTCGCATCACCATGTATAATATTATTGAACAATAACATCTGAACAAATGCCCGGATTTATGTAACAAATATACAAGCATGATTGTGTGCGTTCGTTTACAGCATGGCTAACGCCATGCCAAACAATTCATACGCAGTTAAGCAAACCCCAGAAAAGTTAAAATAAATAGCTGTTTCTACTATTTAGTAGAAAACATGATTGTCTATCTGACCATAATCAAAACAGCATAAAATAATGTTTTTCACATCTAAAACCGCTGTTCTTCTTAACGTGGGCAAACTACCCCAGTCCCCCTACGACGGTGGTCCTCATTGGCTCTGTTGGCAGAGCCAAACCAGCAGCAGGAAGTGAGAAACCAAGGGGGTCCCACCACTTTTCTACTGTAACTTACTTACCAATACCTTTTCCGTGTCCTCTAGGACCTTCCGGGTGACTCTGCTCGGACTTCACGGTTCGGACGTTGCTAAAGAAAATAAGCCAAAAAGTAAACTTCGAACAAATGGCCTTCTGCCTTCTTTATTCAAGTTCACAAGCCGGGTTGCCGACCGAAAACTAGTTGAACTGAACTGGTCAAGTGACCGAACTACCCTACTCTGCTACATTCTACTCTAGCGATGTCTAATCTAACTGCTGACACTGTTGCCGTTTTTGTTCTTGCTATTTCATATGATTTTATTTACATCCATCTGTCATCTCTTGTGGAGGGCCGGCTATCAAATGTATATGCCCTCCTGTACTTTTACTGTTTACGGCTAACGTTACCTAATGATAAATTACATATTTCAACACTTCCCTTTAATTTATCATTCCAAATAGTTTACACATTTTCAAAAATCTTGATTTCAAAAGTGATTTTGTGAAAACATCTGCAATCTGCTCTTCACTTTTGATGTACTTTAATTGAACTTTCTTCTCGGAAATCAAATCTCTCATATACATGTACCGCACATCAATATGCTTGGTTCGTTGATGTTTTCTTGGCTCCTCCGAAATCCTAATGCATGGGATGTTGTCCTCGTATATGGTGAACGGTTGAAAAACGATCCCGATCTCCTGCAACAGGCTGGATATCCAAACTCCTTCTCTGACGGCCTCGCATAGAGAAACCAACTCCGCTTCCGTTGACGACAATGTTACGATGTTCTGCCGCTTACTCTTCCAGGACACGATGTTGCCGAACACCACGAATGCGTTCCAAGAATTCGACTTTCGCCTTTGAATGTCGTTCGCAAAGTCTGCGTCCGCATATCCCTTGAGTGCCTCGTCATCCTTCTCTCGGTAGTAGATCAAACGTCGTGTTTTCGTTCCTTGGAGGTAGCGCAGGATTCTCTCCAGTCCTAGCCAGTGTTCCTCTCCTGGATCGCTCTGGAACTGGCTCAGGATACTTACGGCAATGGTTATGTCGGGTCTTGAAATCAATGTCAAGTATTGAAGACAACCCAACAACTCCTTAAATGGTTTATCAGTAGGCTTGTTCGATCGTACCCATTTGGAATTCGTATCCATTGGCGTAGATATCGGTCTGCAATCTTTCATGCCAAAAACATCTAATATCTTCTCAATGTAGGATTGCTGAGTCAGTTCTAGGGTACCGCTTTCAAGATTTCTCGTGTTTTCCAAGCCCAGGAAGCTTTTCACTTCCCCTAGATCTTTCATCTTGAAATGGTCTGATAACTTCCCCTTAATCCAATTGATATTAGATATGTCACTTCCGAAAATCAAAATGTCATCCACATACAATATGATATACAAGCCTTTCTTGGAATCACTGTAAAGACAAGTATCATTACTAAATCCTTTGAAACCAAGCTTTGTGACTACTTCATTAAAACGTTGATTCCAGTTTCTGCCGGCCTGCTTTAGACCATAAAGGCTTTTATTCAACTTGCATGACTTAATATTCCCTTTTTCGTCTCAAGGCAATTTCATGAAAACTTCTTCATGGAGTGATCCATTGAGGAAAGCGGTTTTTACATCCATTTGATGTATCAACCAGTCTTTCTTCACCGCAACTGAAAGCATTGTTCTCACGGTAGCCATCTTTGCGACAGGAGCAAAGGTTTCACTGTAGTCTATGCCTGGACGTTGTGCACATCCCTTCGCCACAACTCATCCTTATATCGAGGTGGGTCTCCCTCTTTAATACTAAACACCTACTTGGAATTGATAGCCTTGCACCCTTCAGGCAATTGACTAACTAATGTCCATGTGTTGTTATCAACCAATGCTTTCAGTTCTTCATCAATGGCTTGTTTCCATTGGCCCCAATCACTCCGCTTACGAAGGTCATCAATGTTCTGTGGTACGTCGCCTGAACCACTCAAAGAAAGAAAGGCAGTTTCAAAATCTTTCAGCCAGGCAGGAGCTTTCACAGTTCGCTGAGAATGGCGACCTACTTCCGAACGTTCTTGAGAAGTATCACCAACTTGCCCTTCTTCAGAATTCCCATCATTACCCTGCTCATCGACAGAAGCTTCGTGATCTTGTTCATTATCGGACAATCCTTCAACACTCAAAAAATCATCATTACCAACTTCAGACCATACATCTTCATTGCCAACATCAACGAAGACAGGTTCAGGTATGGGTTCACGTCTTCTCTGCACCTCACAGAAATCATGATCTTCTTCCATCATCTCGTTAGTTTTCGTAAGTAAAATTGACATTCATCAAATTTTACATCTCTCGAGACTACAATCTTTCCAAAATCATCATCCCACAATCTGTACCCGTTTGGTGCATACCCTATCCTTTGTATGATAGGGTATGCACCAAACGGGTACAGATTGTGGGACTTGCTTTTCTTGTCCAGCTTTGTACGGTGTTCCTTATTTACGTGTACATACGCAACACAGCCGAAAACTTTGAGTTTACTTACGTCGGGTTTAGTCCCGAACCACATCTCAAATGAAGTTTTTGGAACTTTCAATGAACTTGTCGGGCTGCGATTCAAGGTATATGTTGAGGCATACAACGCCTCTCCCCAAAACATAGATGGACAGTTACTTTCGTGGAGAAGCGTCCTTACCTTTTCCATCAAGGTTCGATTCATCCTCTCATTGACCCCATTCTGTTGTGGTGTATAAGGAGCGGTAGGTGTCATTGAATTCCTTTCTCTCTACAAAACTTCACAAACTCTCCACTGAAGTATTCACCACCATTGTCCGTTCGTAGTTTCGAAATGCGAACTGAGAAATGTGAAGTCACCATAGCTTCATATTCCTTAAATTTTTCCAATACTTCGCTCTTATAGCGGATCAAATACACAACAACAAAATGTGTGAAACGTTACAAAGTATCTGTATCCATCGTATGTTTCATCGGGCATTTGACCACAAACATCAGAATGAATCAACTCTAGTGGTCGTCTAGATCGTTTCTGGAACGATTCTTCAAAGCTTTCCCTGGTCTGTCTTCCAAAGATGCAAGATTTGCATGAAAATGGGCAAGCAGACATGGAAGATGGTTTCAGATTCAACCTTTCTACCATTCTGTATCTGACCAGTTTATGCAAGCTTTGAGCTCCCAAATGTCCAAATCGAATATGCCACAATTCATTATCATTCAATACTTTACCTGTGAATATCTTATCAGGCTTTTCCTCGAAGTCAACGCCCATGACGTACAATCCATCAACTCTCTTCCCCGTAAGGACCAGCCTCCCATACTCGTCGAAAATTTCTACCCTTCCATCTCTGAATACGACCGACTTCCCAGAGGACTCAATCCGAGAGACAGACAGGATATTGTAATTCAGGTCCGGAACATAAAGAGTATTATACAGTGTGACATAATAACCTTTATTCGTCTTCGCATTCACATTACCCATTCTCTCTGAACGCAGGAACTCACCAGGCTTGGCAGTCTCGACCGTTGCCGACGCATCCCACAAAGCATTGCACATGGCGATGTCGCGGAACATGTGCCTCGATGCCCCGGAGTCCAGCTAGGTTGCTCCGTCAAACAGCGATGGCACCGGCAACTTCGTCAAGTCCATTTTCATGATCTTGCGATCACGCACGAAATCCTTCGGTAGATCTACCAGAGGCACCCGCACCATGAAGGCACCGTTGTCTCGAGTGACCATTGCCACGTTTCGACGCCGTCCACCCGAGTGGACTGTGACTTCGGTTTCTTGCTTACGACGAGCGAAACGGCAGTACTTCTTCTTGTGGCCACGCTTGCCGCACTCGAAACACGTTACATTCCGGTAGAATGGTTTCTGCTTAAGTGCCGGCGGCCTCTGGTCACTGTCCTGTGGTGATTGCTGGCGTCTTGAATGCTGTGGGGCGAACATAGCCACTTGTGAAGGGCCCGCTGCACTTCTCTTGCCTTTCGCCTCCTCCGCGTCCAAGAAAACTCATTGGACTTGCTCCATAGACATCATCTCAAGGTTGTCTTTACGTAGAACGGAAAGAGCACCAATTAAATCCTGAAATTCATCGGGAATTGCAACGAGCAAGGTATTCAATCTTTCGGAAGGTGATAATACTTCCCCCATGCCTTCAAGCTCCCGGACAATTTGTTGATGGGCAGCAAAAAGTTGCTTCAAAGTATTGAATTTTTGTGGCTTCAGCGAAAACAATTTCGCCCGAAGTCCAATCATGGCCATTGGACCGTGCTTTTGATAAATCTCATCCAATCGCTCCATAATTTCCTTGACATAGTTACATTGCATAACATGCCCCATCGGCTCATCATCCAAAGCGAGCCAAAGTTCATTTATAGCTGCATCCTCTTCTTTCAGACGTGCTTGCAGCTTACCTTTCCTTTCAGTCTCTTCATCGACTGAAGCACCCGCAACCGGCTCAAAATAAACCTCTTCCTCGGGCGTTTGCTCGAGGGTATGCAAAAAACCTTCATATTTGAAGTGTTGCTCCATTCGCTTCTTCCAAAATGGGAACGACTTTTCGTCCCCCTTAAACACTGGAACAACCACCCGTTTGAGACGGTTCTCCATGTTTGAAACCTAAATGAAAATTTAGCAGGAAGAAAACAAATCAATAAAAGGGCCGTGAATTCTTGTCAGTTGTCTTTGATTGAAGTGTGCCCCACATAAAATGGTCTGAGCACAACTCCTCTCAAACTGTCCCTAAGTTTGCCCTCGGAAAAGAAGGTCTCCGACTGAGCAAACTCCTAACCAATTGTCCCACAGAGAAAATGGTCTCCGTCTGAACAATGGTAAACATCTGCTTAATCTGAGTCTAGTAGTCCTGGACCCATAACCTGTTGGCAGAGCCAAACCAGCAGCAGGAAGTGAGAAACCAAGGGGTTCCTACCATTTTCCTACTGTAACTTACTTACCAGTGTTGCCACAAGTACAGATTTATCTGGAAAGGTACAGATTTTCTGATAGTTGTTGGTACAGATTCTGTACGGTACAGGTTACAGATTTTCACGAAATAGTACAGATTGGTACAGATTTTTGGAATTGACGATTTTCGTAACACAAAATTGAAGAGATGTGTGAAATTCGGAACTTTTTATCACAAAACTATTGTTGAGATTTACTGATTCCATAGAACTTAAAAACAATCATATAATAGGTGAAATTATTTCAATATAAAATATGCTAAATTTCCAAATTATTTAGGATTTTTAGGGTATCTTTGCAAATTTTATGTTGGGTGTAGTACAGATTTTGGGTACAGATTTTTAGAACCTCTGGTACAGATAAAAAAAGATTTTTGAGCCTTCGGTACAGATAGAAATGTGGCAACACTGTTACTTACCAATACCTTTTCCGTGTCCTCTAGGACCTTCCGGGTGACTCTGCTCGGACTTCACGGTTCGGACGTTGCTAAAGAAAATAAGCCAAAAAGTAAACTTCGAATAAATGGCCTTCCGCCTTCTTTATTGAAGTTCACAAGCCGAGTTGTCGACCGAAAACTAGTTGAACTGAACTAGTCAAGTGACCGAACTACCCTACTCTGCTACATTCTACTCTAGCGATGTCTAATCTAACTGCTGACACTGTTGCCGTTTTTGTTCTTGCTATTTCATATGATTTTATTTACATCCATCTGTCATCTCTTGTGGAGGGCCGGCTACCAAATGTATATGCCCTCCTGTACTTTTACTGTTTACGGCTAACGTTACCTAATGATAAATTACATATTTCAACAGGCTCTACCTAGATTTTTCTAGCGAATGTCATTTCAGTGCCAAAATAATCTCTTAAATAAAAAATCCGGGAATCCCATTTCGGGTTAAAATTGATCACTTGTCAATGCAATCACACTGCGGAACACGATTTTGTCTCAAGCACTAAAATACCGCTATCTACTTAATTAAGGGTTGCTAAATTCATTGTCATTTAAAGAAATATCATAGCACGTTTAGTTTTTGAGATATTGTCTGTTGAAAATGCTAAATTTGACTATTTCATCCAAATTGCATGCAAGTTTTCCAGCTTGTATGGCAATTTATTTGCTTAATTTGCCTCAGAACTCAAACTTAATTTGTATAACAATACTTATCAACAAAATTCATAATACTCCCGATACTCAAAAGTTATTTTTTGTTGGTTCAGCAAAGTATTGTATTTTGCCATATAAGAAAAACGAAGAATTTCGTAGGAGACTGCAAGTATGTTGAAAAAATCGATTTAACCTCAATTTGATCATGTAATTTCAACCAAAAAATATCTGAAATGAAAGTTTAAGTCCTATTATGCATGCTTGATAGATAAGATCATAATATTTGTTGATAAATAATTGTTTAAATTTCATGTGAACATCGATGAAACCTGTGTTTTATACAACTTGAGCGACCTGTAGCTAAAAATTGTGACGTACTGGAACATTTCTGTGAACGGCATCAGATTCAGCAACCCCAAATCTACTAAAGACACATAATTTGATTCTTGAGACAAACAAAAATGTAATTTTTGTTACGCTGTGTCATTGTTAGTTTTTGGAACAACTCTCCAAAACAAATATGGGCTCCCTGAATCAGAATATGCTTGCTAAATTCTTAACAATACAATATTTATAGAAATAATGAATAGTTCAATATCGAGAATTACTCGGAAAACGCCTAAATGTAGGCAAATTAATACTTCAGTCGTCGCGCTGTTGTATTTCGTACAACACTGGTGAAAAAAGCTCGCTTTTCGCTCACAACAGCAGCGTGGTGATTTTGACGGTGGCGAACCGTGCGACGACTGGAAGGTTAAAGATATTCAATTATTTCAACCGATTGGGAAAATTGGTACGAGTTTTGATGGTGAAATCTGGTTTGGGGAAACATTTTAAGCATACTCAAAAACTTTCAAGTTTGCTATGTTCAAATCCTTGTTTAGAACTAGAAGTTTATGGATGTTAGGAAGATAGAAAAACGTATGACACGGTGATCAATTTCAACCGAATTTACGGAACCGTAAAACGGGGTAACTTTGATAATGCGAGTAACTTTGATAGAGAGGGACCCACCACATACAAAACGAAATAAGATAATATCTGATTATCAGTTAAGCAAAACGAATGCAAAAGTAAAGAATATTAGTATGACACTTCATGTCAGAGCTATTTTCATTTGAATCGAGAACATTTGAGACTTAATATACGAATATTAGAAATTGATGCAACCTTAGCAATTTCGTGATGCCTGGACTCTCTGCCTCATTGATGCGCGATATTTCTCAGATGTTAATGTTAACACATTTTGAGGTCCTAATATAAAGCTTGAATTACCATTCCAAACCATATGTTGCCAAATTTCAAGACTGGTTATCGAGAATAACAGGACGATGCACATCACTATCCAAGGCTTGTCCACGTTTGTGGCAGCTGCACAGTACCAGCAATAGCTAGATGAGAATTTGAAAAGAATCAGCGTATCTGAAAATGTCAACAGCTCGTGGTGAACAGGTATAAGGTATCAGAAGGCTGGCTCCAGAGGCACGTTCCCCGCCCTTTGGGAGATTTGTACCATCGCCATAGAAATAGCAATGGGGTCCCTTGAAGAGGGAAAATCGCATAAGCGAAATGAGAGCATGTAGCTCCATACCACAATGCACATTGGACCGAATCGACAATTTAGCCGGAAAAAAGTGTTATCTCTGTTCTCGTCGATTTTAGACGTTCGATGTCTTCAGAGAAGTTATTCGTAATTGAGTTTTGCATCTTTTAAGAAAAAAGTTAAATAGGGTGGTCCATATTTAAGCTAAAATTTTGACTCAAACTTTTTTGTTTGATTAAATTTGTGGCTGCGCTCTTCTGCAAACTTTTAGAAAATGTTATTTTGCACAACTTTGTCGAAGACACTTTTGATCTAACTCTTCATTTAAGCTAAGTAAATTGATTTTGAAAGTTTTAACATAGGGTGGACCCAAAAAATCAGTAATTTTGATCTAACTTTTTTGTTTTCAGTTTTACGTGAATGTGGTCTTCAGAGGAGTTGCAGAGGAAGTAAAGATACACATTTTTGCTGAACATCGCAAGTTTGTAATTCTTGTGATTTTGAAGTTATAAGCAAATTTAAGTGAAAAACTATGAAATCTTTAGATGCCCATAACTCATGAAGTTGGTTCGATAAAATTTTTCTTTTAGTGGCATTAGAAAGGCCATACAATAGGCAACTTTTGCTGCAAAAACTGTGAGAACGTATTTTTTTTTAAATTGAGAAAATTCACTTCAAAAATATACTTAAAAAACTCAAAATTCGCTTGTAACTCACAAGATTTTAAAGTTAACGGCGTGCTGTATTCAGCAAAGTTGTAGAATTTAACTAGATCTATAACTTTCCCATACACCAATTTAAAGAGAAATGTGAAACAAAAATATGTTGAACTTTTAGTACATTTTACTATTAGTTAATACAACATTAATCAAGTAGTAGCAATATTATTGTACTTTTATTCTATCAATAATTTTCCAAACCTGCACACTTTTTGATTACCTTGTCTTCTTCAATAGTGTTAGATTATTCCACCATTTCCACAGTTCTGTATCCCAGGACACTATTGTATGTATTCAGTCACAATGACGAAACAGTTCAAGTTTCTTGTATTGCATTGAAATCATTTTACATTTTGAATTATACGTGAATTATACCACTTAGTACTGATAAAATAATAATAAAATCATAATACCATACAAAGTTTACAGCAAGTATATGAAAGCGACTTCTGATATACTAACTGAATGTTTTATAGTAATAAATATAAGGTGACCTACATCTGAATCGTATCATCATTTCTACATATTTTGTTTCACATTTCACTAAAAATTGATGTATGGGAAAGTTGTAGATCTAATGAAATTCTTCAACTTTGCTGAAGATAGCACGCCGTTAACTGTAAAATCTTGTGAGCTACAAGCGAATTTCGAGTTTTTTAAGTGTATTTTTGAAGTGAATTTTCTCAATTTACAAAAAATACGTTCTCACAGTTTTTGCAGCAAAAGTCGCATATTGTATGGCCTTTCTAATGTCACTAAAAGAAAAATTTTATCGAACCAACTCCATGAGTTATGGGCATCTAAAGATTTCATAGTTTTTCACTTAAATTTGCTTATAACTTCAAAATCACAAGAATTACAAACTTGCGATGTTCAGCAAAAATGTGTATCTTTACTTCCTCTGCAACTCCTCTAAAGACCACATTCACGTAAAACTGAAAACAAAAAAGTTAGATCAAAATTACTGATTTTTTGGGTCCACCCTATGTTAAAACTTTCAAAATCAATTTACTTAGCTTAAATGAAGAGTTAGATCAAAAGTGTCTTCGACAAAGTTGTTCAAAATAACATTTTCGAAAAGTTTGCAGAAGAGCGCAGCCACAAATTTAATCAAACAAAAAAGTTTGAGTCAAAATTTTAGCTTAAATATGGGCCACCCTATTTAACTTTTTCCTTAAAAGATGCAAAACTCAATTACGAATAACTTCTCTGAAGACATCAAACGTCTAAAATCGACGAGAACAGAGATAACACTTTTTTCCGGCTAAATTGTCGATTCGGTCCAATGTGCAATGGGTTTGAAATGCGCCCTAAAATGGGCACTGCAAAACGCATGAGCGCAAAGAGAGCTTATAGCTCATTACCACAGCGGGTTAAGAATAACAGAATGTCCGGAAGATTCAGGTTTCTGAAATCAGTTTCACTTAATAAGTGTTTACCAAGTAGTTGTAATCGCAATTACGCGAAGATTGGATAGTTACATATCAGGTGATAAGAAGTTTCATAATCGGAATCACAACTATCCTACACAAATGTATCAACACATTGAATATTTGCCATGTGATAGTTGAGTCGGCAGTGGCCAGTCAAGGTTGTAACCAAGAGACTGCAATTCTGTTTTGACAGATTTGTTAAATACTTAGCCACCCTTGCAGATGGCTGTTAAATGTACAATGTACAATTTTATTTGACGACATGACTCAAAATTATTCCAATATTGCTGGTGCTGAGTTGCCGCCCAAGAATTTCTGAAGCTTCACCCAGCACTTCGAAATTGGAATAGCTGGCTGAGAGCCAATGAAGTTATGCGATGCTCCATTGCGAGCTAATTCATAAGCCAATTCATTCCCAGCAATGGAAGAATAGCAAGGACCTATACAAAACCTATACAAAAGTTCCTCAAATTGAGTTCAACGTACGATAACAAGCTTAGACCTTGAGTTGGCCGAAGCAAGAGCTTTAAAAGCAGCCTGACTATCTGACATATTCCTTTACAAACAGCCAGACGTCCACTCGTCCCGCAAAGGGAGTTGTGAGGAACATTTCCTATAAGCAAAGTGACAAGCAATTGTGGGATTCACTCGAAGCAAGGATAATTGCGTCCCAATTGAAGTTTAACAAATGCAAAGTCAGCGAATTTACATTCATATGTTCATATAGAGGTGTAGCGATGATCAGATAATGATTCACCATCTGATACATGCCAATTCGTCAACTCGTGACTGATTCTGTTCAAGCAGAGCATTATGTCTAACACTTCTTCTCTAGCAGATACCATGAAGGTTGGGCGATTCCCTAAAATAAGTAATCCAAGATTTGAACTACCGTCGTGCGGGGTGACATTGGTCCATAAGGGTGACTTTGGGCCAAGATTTTTACAGCAAACTAAATCAGAATAATGAAAACAATGTGGCATGCTTGAAGAATACGTTATAAATAGCCACTGGATGGTCATGGATTAGTTTTTTGCCTCCCGTACTAGTCAAGAGATGCATCGAAAAGGGCGGTCAAAGTCACCCCCTAGGACCAATGTCACCCCGCACGGCGGTACTTAAGTATTCCATCAGACTGGAGCTTCTCAAATTGATATCTGAGCTGCTCGAGATGATGTGATGAGTATCAGCATCACTGCCCACAATCAGCAGAAGGCCTTTTCATAGGCAGTGAACGACAAATCGTTTGAAATCATCCATTGGGGATGGTTCATCATGTGTTAAATACACCACAAATCGAAAGACGTATTTCCTATTGAGTTGTTAACTCAAAAATGAGTGTAGCAACGTCAGCGCTATTTACGAGCACGCATGCACGAGCTTCACGTGCCATACATTTGCCATTTCATGTTAACACATTTTGAGGTCCTAATATAAAAGCCAATGATTACCATTTCAAACCATCTGTTGCCAAATTTTGAGACTGGTTATCGAGAATAACAGGACGATGCACATCATTATCCAAGGCTTGTCCACGTTCGTGGCAGCTACACAGTACCAGATTAGAATTTGATAAGAATCAACGTATCTGACAATTGTAAGGAAGTAATGGAAGTGTATTCAAAAAATCTGTTCAGACATCATCTTATAATAAGCAGGCTTGGAAAAACTGGATGGAAACCAAGAAACAAGCTACCTTCAGTTATTGGTCTAATTTTGGCTCGCAAAGACGTTTTGAGAAAATATTCTCAAATAACTACATTGGCGCAGTCAGTAGAGTAAAATAAAAAAAAAGTGAGTTTTCTGATTGCCAAAGGCAGAAACTCAAAATTGTACATATAAAGAAGTAGTCTCCGACGGACATGGGCGGAGACGAATGAGCGATTTCCGATGGAAATAGGCGGAAATTCGCGAAAATATTATGGTCTCTGATAGACAAAGGCAGAGAACCGCAAAATAGATTCTGACGGAAATGGGCAGAAATCTAAAAAAAAAATGACTTCCGATGGCAGTCGAAAATAGCTTGAATTCGGACAGAAAATAAAATGTTGAATCAATGAGCAAATTAAACAGAGCTTCTAGAGGTTTCCATGGAAATAACAAACTTGGCCTGAAAAAAAATAAAGAGCTTTTGTTGCACACTGAACTAAAAAGTGATTCACGTTTCACAAAAAAAAATAAGAATTTGATATCATTGTTTAAGAAAAGCCTCAAAAATAATCTGTTGTTGCAAGATCGTTGCAAATTTCATTTTATTCATAATACTAAAAAAAAGTACATTATATTAATTGTAGATATATAAAAGAACAAGTGAACAAATTGTCAATTGGCAATACGTGATAAATACGACAATGTGTTTCATTCAGTGTAAACTGCTGAGGCGACGCTTCGCGTCGTTTTGATATATGGTTTGTTTTCCTGTCTCTTGGAAACGTAACATAGTATGCGCATACGAAAAAAAATCACTTCAGGCATTCAGTTGTTAAGGCTGTACATAAGCGAAAAAAAAATCTAAAGATCTGATTTAAGAAAAATAATTTCAATATTGGATCATGGAAACTAGAAAATTGAAGAGAAATGGGTAAGCATTTCAAGATTAATTGGAGAAAAAAAAATATATATATGATTTTGAATTTATGTAGTGACCAGCATACGGCTTCAAAAAAGGTGGCTGAGGCAGGTGAAAAAACGGCATCGAAAAAAAGGCTCCAGAAAGAACTAGAAGCGTCGAGAGCAGAAAACGCATCACTCAGGGCACAACTTCAAGAGATGGCCAATAACGTGAATCTCGCTACATCTTCTGTGTCGGAATTCGGTGAGCATAGTCCGGCGGCACAATCCAGTGAAATACGCACCGAGCGGCAGACTGCTACATGCGAGTCGATGATGATGGCCTCTATGAATAATCTTTCATTAAGTACGCTGAGTGTTCCGGAATGTAAGCCGTCCGATGGAGAATTCGAAGTTGACAAGCAAGCATACCTACGCTGGAAGGACATTTTGGAAACATCGTTGAATTTAATCAACACGACGGATGAGCACATGAAGATGGGAATTTTCAAAATCAAGGCAGGCGCAGGACTGTTGGAAATCTTCAATGGAACAGTTTCAGCTCCGGGCATGCCTGATGAAATGGTATTTCCCTACTCGAACGCCATCGCTCGCTTAGACAACTATTATGGATCAAGAGCGTACTTACTATCACAGAGAAGCAAATTGATGAACTTGAGCCAATTATCAAACGAAGGAAACATACAGTTCGTGCGGCGAATCGGTGTCGCAGCCAAGTTATGTGAGTACACCAGCGATGAAGAGATGGAAGCGATTGCGAGGACAATTACGAAAGGCACCAATGACAGTACTGTGCGTGCTCTGGCATATCGAAACTGGACCAAGCAAGGATCAATGAAAGATCTCATAGATATGGTTCGAGATAGCGAGATAGAAAAATTCAACGAGGAAGAATTTCAACGTAAGCAAAAATCGGCCGTACCGGTCCAACCCGCTGTAGTTGCGGCAGTTTCGCATCAAGGAACAAACTCTGCTCAGAAATATTATGGTCAGCAAAGACAAACAGGCAGTAATCGACACTTTCGTGGCAATGGAAGAGGACGATTTGAGTCACGCGGTCAGGGCTCCCCGCGAACGAAATTCTGTTGGAGATGTCGGAGCGTTTACCACTCTTCGCTGCAATGTCCCCTAGCTGACAGAGTGTGCCGAATATGTAATCGAATGGGTCATATTGCACGTGCTTGCACGGAACAATTGGTTCAAGGTCGGACAGGACAGAAACGCTCAAGTGACAATACTGATGAACAACCGTCACGAAAAGTAGCGATCATTTCGAAGGTGGAGGACCAACCACAGGAATCAACACAGGTACTGGATTCAGCTAATGATGAGTAATTCGTTTTAAATGCTATAAATATTTGACTTTTGTTGTTACTCAAGAATTGCTTAAATTACTTGAATTTGATAAAAAAAAGCTTTTGTAAATAATAGCAGCAATGAAATTTTATATCATGATTAATAAAATAAAATAAATGCAAATGAACTAGTTGTACAATAAAACATGATTTTGGTTTGCAGGACTGCAAGGCAATCGTAGCTGCAACAACCCATATCGAGGCGTATCACATTTCCAAGAACAGTTATAATTATTCAGCAATCAACGAAAAAGGTTTAAACAGAGTCCCGTTCAATGTCGGTAAAATTGGTATATCTTCAAACAAACCCCAATCTGAAAACGAAGCATTGATTCGAGCTAGCGTGGCAGGTGTGGAAATTCTATTCTTCATTGACTCAGGCGCCCAGGTCAACACCATTACGAAAAATTTCTTCGATCTTATACTCTCTAATCCAGAGAATATTTATAATTTAAAATATGCAACGGATAAACCTCTAAAGGCATATGCTTCAAGCAGCAATATCGAAGTTATAGCTACGTTCAGTGCTATCTTATTCATATCGGATGATCGTCCAGTGTCGATGGAGAAGTTTTACGTAGTGAATGAAATCAGATCGCTGTTGGGTTTCAACACAGCTTCAAGATATAGTGTTCTGGCAGTTGGACTCAACGTTCCGATTCGAGATACAGGTGATCTAGCATGGCCATGCGAGCTTTATGCACCTTATATTCGTTCCGTGTCATCAGAGAAGTTTCCAATCTTCAATATCGCACCAGTTCGTCTACATTATAACAAAGAAATTGCTCCAGCTCGGAACATATTTACGCATATTCCACCAGCGTTCAAGGATAGGACAAAACACATGCTGCAGGAACTTTTATCTTCAGGTATTACTGATGAATTCATGGACTGCTTGTTCTGTTACGCCTTCTTAGCTATATCTGTAGTTATCATACATTCATGTTTCATTACGCAGGTATTATTGAAAAAGTGACTGAATCTATGGACCGATCGTTCTGTTCCTCCTTGTTGGTAGTTCCAAAAGGAAAGGCCGATATTCGTCTAGTGATCGATCTTCGTGGGCCTAACAAATGCATATTTCGTACACCTTTCAAAATGTCAACATTCGAGTCAATTCTGATGGAACTTCATGGTGCAAAATTTTTTTCGACCATTGATCTTTCAAGCGCATTCCATCACGTACCGCTGGCCGAAGATTCCCGTCACTTGACCAATTTTTTCGCTGGAGATACTATGTACCGTTACTGCCGACTACCCTTCGGGCTATGCAACGCTCCTGATATTTTTCAGGAGATAATGCAAACAGACATCCTTGCTGGCTGCAAAGGGGTGGTTAATTATTTAGATGACGTGCTAATTTTCGGCGATACTAAAGAAGAACATGACGCAAATCTTCGTGAGGGTAAATTCATTATTGTTTTACGTAAGCCACACAGATTTTTGAGTATATTTTCCAATTTCAGTTATGCATCGGTTTGAAAATCACAATGTCAAGATAAATCAGCAAAAATCGAAAATTTCACAGGCTTCAGTGGATTTTCTTGGGTTTACTTTATCATCAGAAGGCTGGAGCATAGAATCAGAGAAAGTTAGTGCAATCAAGGGCTTTCGAAGGCCGCAGTCTTTGGCAGAAGTGAAAAGCTTCCTTGGTCTGATTACATTTGTTGAGAAGTTCATATATCATAGGGCAGACAAAACTAAAAATCTGAGAGATTTGGTGAAGTCTGACCAGTTTTATTGGGATACAAATTTAGAATTTGAATTCAACTATCTCAAAGATCAGGCATTAAAGGCGATCGAAGTTCTAGGATATTACAGTCGGGACGATGAAACCGAGTTATATGTTGATGCGTCCCCGTATGCACTGGGGGCCGTCTTGGTCCAGTATGATAGTTCATACAAAGCAAGGATCATTGCGTGTTCTTCTAAAGCTCTTTCGGAAACTGAACAAAGATATCCACATACACATAAAGAGGCGTTGGCAATCGTGTGGGGAATTGAGAAGTTTTCAATATACCTCACCAGTAAGTTTTTCACTGTAAGGACTGACGCTGAAGCAAATGAATTTATATTTAACGGGCAACACAGAATTGGAAAACGAGCTGTATCTCGAGCTGAAGCATGGGCTTTGCGCCTACAAACATACGATTTCAACGTTAAAAGAGTCCCTGGAAACATGAATATTGCAGACGCAGTTTCAAGATTGGTAATTTTCGTATTTTTCATAAAAAGATAAATTATTTAAGAATATGTTTTTGCCTTTATTATTAGATTCAACCTGTGCCATCAGAATCGTTCGATGAAACGCATGAGAAACATTTACTTTACTTTCTTGACGTGGGCATGATGGAAATCACATGGGACGAAATTACAATCGAAGCTGAAATAGATGAAGAACTCCAAAAAGTAAGAAACGCCTTAACTTCCTGACAATGGGAACAAGGATTGCGAAGATTTGAGTCCGAGGCCAAGAACCTTAGAATGTTAGGTCCTCTGGTATTCAAAGACAGTAAAATCATTCTTCCAAGAAAGCTACGCGGGAAAGCAGTGAAATCTGCTCATGAAGGCCATATGGGAGCACTTTCTGTGAAGCGTATTCTTCGTGAATACTTCTGGTGGCCAGGGTTGGCCAAAGAAGCAGACGAGTATGTTAAAAAGTGTGAAACATGTCTTCTTTTATCGCATAAAAACCCGCCAATTCCATTGTCCAGTCGAACGCTTCCACACGGGCCATGGGAGATTCTTCAAATTGATTTTTTCACGGACAAGGACTTTGGATATGGAGAGTTCTTAGTATTAGTCGACACTTATTCGCGATATCTCTACGTTGTCGAAATGAGAACAATTGATGCCGATGCTACTAATCTAGCTTTGAGTCGAATTTTTGAACTATGGGGATACCCATTGGCCATTCAGAGTGATAATGGCCCCCCATTTCAAAGTGAGAAATTTATCAAGACATGGGAGGACAAAGGTGTGAAAGTATGGAAATCTATTCCCCTGAGTCCCCAATCAAACGGAGCAATAGAAAGGCAAAATAGAGGAATCAAGGAAGCGCTTGCGGCAGCAAGAATCGATAAAGCAAATTGGAAATCAGCTCTGGACCGATACGTACATATGCACAACAAAGTAAGGCCGTTATCTCGTCTAGGGGTAACTCCTTTCGAGCTTTTAGTAGGCTGGAAATTCCGTGGTACATTTCCTCATCTTTGGAACGAACACGAAAATAATCTGGATCGGTCGGAAATACGAGAAAAAGATGCTATGTCAAAGTTGGAAAGTAAGCAATATGCAGACGAGAAGCGAGGAGCAAAGCCTTCGGATATAGTGGTTGGCGATACTGTGGTATTATGCAGATCCAAACGATGTAAAAGTGACCCCACGTTCAGTTCTGAAAAGTACATTGTTATTGCTAGAGATGGAGCCAAAATAGTTGTTTGTAGCGACCGTGGTGTTCAATTTTCTAGGAACGTTCAGGATGCTAAAAGGGTACCAGAAGGTTTAATCACGAACTCCCATGAAAGTTGTTCAAAATCGAGTGATCATCAAGAGCAATGCCCCATACTAGAGGATGTACAAAGAAGGCCAAATCGTGCATCGAAGAAACCTTCCAAGTTTAAGGACATGTTACTTTATACAATATTCGGATAAATAAAAAAAAATAGTTAAGAATTTTAAACCTGTTAAATATGAATAGAGCTAATAAATATCGTTAAAAATATATATATTAATATATATGTTTTATCGCCAATGAAAAGAAACACTAATTTAACACTTCTTGAATGAAGGAGTAGATACAGGGAGTAATGTAAGGAAGTAATGGAAGTGTATTCAAAAAATCTGTTCAGACATCATCTTATAATAAGCAGGCTTGGAAAAACTGGATGGAAACCAAGAAACAAGCTACCTTCAGTTATTGGTCTAATTTTGGCTCGCAAAGACGTTTTGAGAAAATATTCTCAAATAACTACAACAATGTCAACAGCTTCTGGTGAACGGTGTAACGACTGGTTTGATAAGCAGAGCCAGAGAGTGACAGACGTGAGTGTTGCTATCAGGAGCATAGATGATGTCCGGAGAAGTTGATCGGCCGATAGTCAGAATCTAAGAGATAGAACAGCTATCGAATGAATTGAATCAAGAGGTTATATACCCTATCTACAAAAAATATATTGGCTAGAATGTGAGAAATGTCAAACGATTACCAATCTAAATGACTCAAAAAAATGTTATTCCAAATTAACTTCTAGTAGTACATGGGGAATTATTGAACCGAATTTCAGCTTTTTCGAGGAGCTCACAAGACCGATATGTATGTCGATGGATAGTGTGGAGAATGGCGTAAAAATTTCCGTGGAACACACCAGATCGTTTTATTTTTGTCGGGGACTATGACAAGGTAATGGACTCTCATGCCTGTTGTTCAATGCTGCGCTAGAAGATGTTATGCGGAGTGCTGGGTTGAAAAGCTGAGGAACTATTGACAGATCCGAATGACCCTAAGACATTACCCCGAATCCCATCACTTGGAAATATTATCCGAAGTAATTATGCATTCTAGATAAATGCCTTTGGGTTTATGGAATTCGGAGTTATGGGTTTTGGATATGGAATTCGAGGAGACGGCATTCGGAGTAATGCGGTAGAATCATGTACAAAACGTTCATAGACCGGTAGTTCTCTACTGACATTAAACGTGGACTATGCTGCCCATAAAAGCATAACTGTCCCATATGGATTTCCTCCAAATTTTTTTTTTTGGCGGGCTACGCATATTTGTATGTATATTTTCATATGCACACATAAAATTGATCAGTTTGTTCGAAAACATTGCGAAAAAATTTCAAACTAGTGCTGTCCCATATTTAAAAATAAAGGCATAACAGTCTCTATATAGATCAGCCTGCAAAAAGTATAATTATTCTTTAGTAAAAATTATCTGCGATACAAATTTATCGCGAGTACATTTTGATTGAAATTTAGCATTATTTATACATTCAATTCATTCCATTTTGTAATGTGAATATCCTATATATTTAACATAAGAACAGTAGTGTCTTACTGAATATTGTAACATGACCCAAAATCGCGCCTTTTACTGTACACAAAGCGGAACCGCTTCTGGCGGCAATGTCGATGTGGTCAGCTAGTCTTGGGTTGAATACGTTAAATCTTTACGAAAGCTAATTTATCGTATTTCATTTGCAATATTGTATTGATGATTAATTCGTTTTCAATCAAATAGTTGAAGTTGCATAAACAATGGAGCTGAAATAGCTGTTGCGAGAGAAGCACATCTCTTCATCCAGACCATGGTGAAGGTGGTAGGAATGCATATATGTCCGGACGAGGATCTACTCGGGTTGAACATTTTCTTGCTTTCACAGGGCATAGTATATCTTCGTACCACTCGTTATAAAAATGTGAAAACAGTTGATTGGCAAAGAAAACTCTCAGATCGAAAAACTATCACAACAAGAAAATCACAGCACTAAAAAACCTGGACGCATTTAAATGAGCAGGACCGGATGGCATTGCACCCGTATTCTTCAAGAATCGTTCAGAAGAGCTTACCGTTCCCCTAAAACTTCTTTTCGACATGTTTCTAAATAATGTAAAATTCCCAAAAGCTTGAAAATACTTATATTTGGTGCTTGTTTTTCAATCAGGCACAAAATCTGACATACGGAACTATCGCGGAATTGCCAACATCTCTTGAAAACATGTAACAGCTCCAATTGAAATATTTTTAGGCTATCATGTAGTGCAGATATGTAAAGTTGTAAGGGATCATAGATAATAGACTCAAAGCTCACGTTTGTAGAACATTGGAATTTCATAATTAAACAAGCAAACAGTAAGCTTGGCTCCATTAAGAGGTTCAGCAACAATTTGCATGATCCTTATACTATTAAAATATTGCATATTACAAATGTAAGACCAATTCTGAGATACTGCCACCTAGTATGGAACCCGAACCATATCATACACGAAGAACCCATAGAATAAGTACAGAGGCAATTCCTTTTATTTCCGGAGATTGAATTGTACTGAAGAATAGGAAGAAGAATTAACAAATGAGTTAGGTTTTTTTAAGCTATAAAAAAGTCTATGTATTCCAAATCATGCGTTGTTTTAGTATTTATTTAATAAAATTCAATTGTGAACAGCAGTTTGTAGATAGAAACTTGCACATCCTAGTCTTTCCTTATTATTCTGGATATTTTGGTTTATTGTAAAGATTTTGAGCATACGGATACCCATGAGCATCGGCTGCCAGATCACTGTATAGCAGGTTCCCAGTTTCCCGGGGGATGTGCTCATGTTCCGAATTGGCCACTTATCTAGGTGCCCCTGGAATCTACTATAGAGTGATAACTACTTTTGTGATTCTGAAAATGCTCCACATCTTTCAAGGCATATAAGACCTACTGTTCATGGTAGACGGTGATTCTAAAACTACTTCCAGAAGCATGAATTTTAAATATATTGAAGTTTGTTACCCATATTGGTTTTATTCCGTACAAAAAAATCCGTCTAAAATTAGCCACTCTCATCAGGGTACCACGAACCAACTATACAGTAGTCATGACAGCCGGAGGTTTATGAAGTACTTTCTGAAGCACCACCTTTCAAAATCTTGATATTTGATAGAGTAAAGTGGGGCAAGAGTTTCTTTTTAAGATTTCTAGCTCAAATCAAATCAAAACTTAGAAATGTCATGGTGGTTCGAATGCTATTCAAGTAAGAGACTTTCACTCCAAATATCATAAAAATCGGTTAAGATTTGGAAAAGTTATGGCAATTTGTTGTTTTTAGACGTAAATATTGTAATATTTGGTCAAACTTTCGATGCATGGAAGCAAATGAAGATAGAATATTTTTCAATATTTTATGTAAGGGCGTTTCTAGGCCTATCATAAGGATGCTTTGGCGTGTATTAGTTTTTTCATAAATAGTTGGAATCAATTTTTGGCCCATAGCGGGGCAAAAGTTCGAATCTGCGGGGCAAAAGTTCGACCCATGTATAAACCCACGGAAAATTTTTCAAATTTCCTGAAATCTACATTTTATCTTCAAATTCAGCGAAATTTGCCTGATCGTGCGAAAAATGTCACGAAAATTTTACATTTTCACTTAGTTTTGCGAAAAACTGCTATTTTTTGGGTAAATTACAATTAACCCTGTTTTGGGCATTTTTTGATGAAAATTTAGTGTGTATTTTTCGGCAAACATAAGTTTACGGCTGGTATAAAGTATGCCTGCCATAATAGTATTGATATTTTGTGATTTAGCCAACGAACTTTTGCCCCACACTAGATTCGAACTTTTGCCCCACCGGTGGGGCAAAAATTCGTTTAAGACAATCAATTTTGAAACTGTTATAACTAAAAATGGGTAAATATTTTGACACAAGTTTGTTCAGCAAAGTTATAGCCAATATGTTGAAGGTTCGCTGTATGGTATTTGTTTTGTTTCGTCTGCAATTATTTTCCTGGAAACTTTGATTATACCACTAAGGTCGAACTTTTGCCCCACCTTACTCTACCCATTTTGATGTGATTCCGGACATGTTTTTAATTGGCCATATCCCTTGGGGCACCTGGATACTACTAGAGAGTGGTCATGGCAGTCGGTGGTTCTGCAAATGCTTCCGGAATTATCACCTTTAGAAATCTTGAAGTTTGATGCCCATATTGATATGGTTCAGAACATGTTCCTAATTGGGCACTTCTCCCAGGGCACTTGGAACCTACTATAGAATGGTCAATTCGCCTAAAGGTTCTGAATATGCTGCCGGAAGCATCATCTTGAAGTATAAGAAGAAAATAACCATCATCGTTTTAGAAAATTTCAAAACCTTTTGCTCAAATTTGAAGCAATGTTCATGAAAATCTATCATTGCATTACACTTGCAATCGGATATGCAATGATAGATTTTCATGAAGATTTCTTAAAATTGAACGAAAAAACTGGGTTTTCATTTTGGATGATTGCTGATGATTGAATGATGTATTCTTGAGCATTGAAGGTTACTAGGATATAGCTCCGGATAGTATACACAATACATGATAGGAAATAGAAACATTACTGATCATATTTTCCGGAATCAGTTCTACGTAAATGGTTATATTTCTGAAGATTTTCAACAAATTTAAATGCGTTTGCTGGAATTCAACTTCCTATCAGTTCTAGTCTCTAGGAAAATTGTAAACACTCATACAACTTCACCTCGCACAAATTACAAGCGACAGAAAAATGCCATTTGGACATGACCTCGGAGAATCCGGAACATCTTTGGTGTCAGATGGCCAATATGTAGGGCCAAGCAAGTTCTTGAAACAAGACCAAATTTGCCGCCGACTACTTCCAGATGCATTGAATTTCATCCATTTTTCATAAAGTTATGAGCATTTGGAATTAGCCAAAATTTTGCTCATCGTTCTGGCGATGAGGCTTATATGGCTTTATTTCTGTTGCTTTGCAATAAAATAAAGGCAAAAGAGAACTTTCTTCATTTTTATGCTCTTATAATTATGTTTCCATGAGAAACTACTCAAAATATATCTGAGCGCTAAGTATTGAACACGATGATGTTCTGCTGGGCATTCAATTTGGCATTGTCGACGCTAAATTGGTGTTTTTTTGTCGACAAGATATTTAACTTCATCTATAGATTTCTCGCTCGATAGCAATTCCATATGGGACAGTTATGCTTTTATGGGCAGTATGCTTCAGAAGAACCCGCCAGATTTTGGGATATTCGAATGCTGGGTGCAACGGTGTCTGACGATGTAGGTTTACCCTAAACTAATCGAGCTGACGACGAGCGACGAAAGCTAGAAGGATAAGATGGACAAGACATGTTTCAAGAATGCCGCACAGCAAACCTGCAAAGATGGTGGTCTCTTCAGATCTGGTAAAATAAAGTTGTTTCCGTCGCATGTCAGTTCTCCGAAAGCCAGTTCCTGAATGCCACTTCTTTGAATACTCCACTTCACCAAAAAAACCTATTTCCCAAAAATTCATACTCCCTGAAAAGTTTTTGGCACTAATCAATATTATACTGTCCTCAGTACATGTGGCATTGTCTGTTTATTCGAGAATTAACAACATAAGCGTGTGCTAGAATACGGGCGAATGTAAGGTATACCTTGAAATTGCATAATGTTGCGAAATTTGACTGCAGCAACAACAAGTTAAACGATAGAACAAACTTTTAGGGAAGAAACATCTGAACAAAAATTTGATTTCATCATATTCAAAACTTTGCATTTCATCTTACCCCATCCGTTTCAACTTACCGCGGTGTACCTTATCATGATCAAATAGTGGTGACAAAAGGTGAAAAAGTTCCTACAAACTTGCACCTTTATTCACCGAAGCGAGAATCTATGAAGAGCAATCGATCATGTTACATCAGCTCTAATTCTAGCACACTCTTGAAATATCCTTTTCTATTGATTGCTTCCATTCTTTCTAACATGCAATCTTTTCAATGAAGATTATTTTTGAACTTAATTTAATTAAATTACATCTCGGGGAAGCGATTCATTAGAAGAAATAATCTTTAGTGGAAGGCGTCATTCGGGAAACTTATGTTCAGGGAAATGAATAACAAAAAGTAGCACAACCGATGGGTAGAACAAGTGCAAAACGATTTAACGAGCTTGGGTCTGAACCGAGGATGTAGAGATGAGGCCACGAATCGAGCTTTATGGCATTTGTTGATTAAGTGTTATCTGTTTAGAGATCAGCTGAACAAATGGAAAATGTGTCAACTGATGGACTTGCTCTTCCGAGGTGCTATTCAATATATTGTCGTTACCTTCATAAGTTCGTCACATTGCAAGTAGCAACATGTGCATCTCAGTTGAAGGATTGTAACCTTGTAAAATACTTGGACATTATGAAAAACTTCAACTTGGTCTCTGGTGTAAAATAATAGAGGATAATTCATGATAAGGAACTCAAACTGGATTATGCCTTTCAAGGTGATTGTACCATACCATATTTGATTATTTGTGGGTTCAATAATGAAGCAATTGAATTACACACTTCAATTATTTGCATACATCAACCATGGAAACCTCCCTAGACAATGGAGTACGGTGGATAGTTTGATTTAATTATACCGTCTCAATGAATACCTTCTGTTCAACAAAGGCAAAATTCAAGATAATGAAGTCTCCCATTGTGAGGATTGTTTCCCCCATCTGATTGAATAGAATTGCGAGATGGCACAATGCAATATAAGGGGGAGGCGCAGAATCGAATCTTGATTGACTTGTTACTCAGTAGACCGGAAATAATGGGATCAAAAGCCCAATGTCACTATCTAAACTTTCTGTTGTCTTTGTTTGCTCTGGTGGTTCACTTCATTCTGATTCGGAAATGGAATCCAACCGCGCGGAACTGTGTGGTGATAAGTATCGGTCTCGGAGTCAGAATGGAATTTGGTTCTGTGGTTCCAAGTCATGCTTCAAAGGACACTTCGGAAAGCGTGTAGGTGTACTTGAAGCCTCAACATTTTAGTAATTCGGAAGAAAGCTCCAATGAGTTATGGAATGCACTTTAAACCTTAAAAATCTCAGTTTAGTAAACTCCTCACAAGAAGGGTTCTTTTCGCTCAACACAAAGCAACAATTCATTTCCCAAATTGCAATATTATCATCCCATCCACTCGGGGGTATCCTTTCATCTCAAGGACTGCTTTCTTCTGTTCCACTTTAGACAACTTTAGATGGCGGCGCAACAGGAGGACACTGCTCGGAAAAAGCTCTCACATTCCACTGCACTTTGACGCAGCCGGGATGATAACAATCGTCGTCGTCGTTGACGTCGAGTAGAACGATATGGTTCACAAAGTAAGCGACATGGCTCCGTCCAAAACATCAAAAAGATCCTTGAATGTCCTGAGTGAGTGAGTGAGTCAGAGAGAAAGAGCTCAAAAAGAAAAATCTTGTCAAGTTGCAATTATGGTGAAGGTGCTCGACGACGCCGTCCTGCCCTACCGTCAACCATCGATTGAAGGAAGAATATCCGATTTGTCCGCAGTGTGTACCGCAGTCCTCTCCAAGAACAGGAATTGACTGACAACACAAAAGCTGCGCGTTGGGCTCCCACTCCGACTGTCAGTCAAACCGAACGAGATTGGAAATTGACAATGACGAGGAGGGAAATAGAGCTGTGCGCCAAAATGATTGAAATGGGTGGCGTGGCGTCATCGGCGTGGAGATATTTTTTTAGAATTAAGCGTCTTTCAATCGTTCAATTTTCCAATATTCCAATATTACAATCTTCCAACCTTCCAATCTGCTAATCTTCCAATCTTCTAATCTACCAATCTTAAAATCTTACAATCTTTTATTTTCTACTCTTCCAATCTTCAATCTGAAGCACTTATCGACGGTAAAATAGCGATGTGATGCTGTTCAGCGAATGAGGTGACGGCGCACAGGTCTAGAAAAATCAGGATGATGCTCATAAATAAAAATAGAACCGATAATGTCCGGAACAGGTAATGGGAAGGGTCAAGGCACACGAAGGACTCCGGAGCACAGGGGCTGATCGATTTTGCTGCTTCGTTTTGCAATCCCTGGAAGAGGGTGAAAAGTTGATAAGCTGATATGATTGTGGCGATAGAGCGACAAGTGATTGTAACCAAGTTAATCAGTGTATCGTTCCGTTGATGGTCACTCTATCCGAAAGAAGAAAGCAACTTCCAAGGAGCCAGGAAGACCTGCATGAAAAGATTACGTTCTTACTTTGGGCTTCGGTTCCAGCTTCCCTAACAAGCGGCCGGTGCCTGCGAGGGATGCATTACGAATTCATGACATAACAAGGAACTTCTGAGGTCGTTTTGTAGCGAACTAAAGCTTTTTTTTCTGAAGACGAGTAAGACGTCTCCAATGACGACGATGACAGCACAAAAGAGTTGTCGTTCATCTATCTGCAAGGCAAAATTCCAATTCTGAGAAAAAGACACCATGTAGTTACCTTTTTCACCCCAGCTTTGGCGCAAAATCAGCTTTAACCTTCCGGGCAGAACAACGTCTGAGATTGAATGGTCGAGCAAGTTCATTACAAAAGCTGCTCAAACATAATTTCTTTTCTCCACTGGCTGATGATGAGGAGGACTATCAACTCGACTGCTTCCTCCATACGCCTCCGAATCATTCAAAAGCTATTGAAAACGAAATTGACGCGTGTGTTTGTGCGTGAAATATCCCCCAGAAATGCTCCATCTCAACAAATCTTCATTCAAAAGAAAAGAAGACGAAAGCTTTTGTCATTTCGGTCTAGAATGTCGACGCTGTTGCTGATAATGTTGGCACTGGGGGAAAGAACAAGCCCAGACAAATCAGCTTATTTCCTCGTTTCCGCGCTAAATTGTTCGCTTTCATCGTTCGTTCGCTCCCGGTTTTATGCATTGCACACGTGGCGAACACACCACACAACATTCACGCCGCCAAATGGATGGATGTCTTCGATCGGAGGAGATAAAGAGCCCCGAGTCTCAAGATATTTGCCTGCTACGTTGATTTTGCTTTTTGCGAACTGAAAGGGAAGGAGTCGGGCGAAGAAATGAAAGCGAACGCACTTCCGGCAAAAAGGGCCCGGAAATTGTCTTCGTTTCCTTGCGCAATTGTGTGGAACTTGATTCATGTGCCCTAATTGGGGTTGGAATTTGGGATGATGAAAGTCTGGAACAGACTTCCTGCCGAAATGACTTCGAGGATGAAAGAGGAATTCCTCCCCGGTCAACGTGTTGAATGGTTGATGTTCATAATGGTAATGGATGTGTACAACAATCGGGTCACGCATCTCTACAGGAATTTTCTATGGGTTTCCTGGGTTGCTGGGTTTACTCTGATTTAATCTATCTGAAAATATTTCCTTTTTATATGTAAAATTTTTCAGACTTTCAAAGGATCAATTTGCCAATTTGCCAATTTTCTGACTCTCTGATTTTCTGTTTTTCCAATTTTCCCAATTTTCCCAATTTTCCAATTTTCCAATTTTCCAATTTTCCAATTTTCCAATTTTCCAAATTTTCCAATTTTCCAATTTTCCCAATTTTCCAATTTTCCAATTTTCCAAATTTTCCAATTTTACAATTTTCCAATTTTCCAATTTTCCAATTTTCCAATTTTCCCAATTTTCCAATTTTCCAATTTTCCAATTTTCCAATTTTCCAATTTTCCAATTTTCCAATTTCCAATTTTCCAATTTTCCAATTTTCCAATTTTCCAATTTTCCAATTTTCCAATTTTCCAATTTTCCAATTTTCCAATTTTCCAATTTTCCAATTTTCCAATTTTCCAATTTTCCAATTTTCCAATTTTCCAATTTTCCAATTTTCCAATTTTCCAATTTTCCAATTTCCCAATTTTCCAATTTTCCAATTTTCCAATTTTCCAATTTTCCAATTTTCCAATTTCCATTTCCAATTTTCCAATTTTCCAATTTTCCAATTTTCCAATTTTCCAATTTTCCAATTTTCCAATTTTCCAATTTTCCAATATTTTCGCAATTTTCCAATTTTCCAATTTTGGCAATTTTCCAATTTTCCCAATTTTCCAATTTCCATTTCCAGATTTTCCAATTTTCCAATTTTCGCAATTTTCCATTCCAATTTTCCAATTTCTCCAATTTTCCATTTTCCAATTTTCCAATTCATTTCCCAATTTTCCAATTTTCCAATTTTTCCAATTTTCCCAATTTCGCCAATTTTCCAATTTGCCATTTCCAATTTTCCCAATTTTCCATTTTCCAATTTTCCAATTTTCCAATTTTCCCAATTTTTCCAAATGTTTCCCAATTTTCCAATTTCCAATTTTCCAAATTTTCCAATTTTCCAATTTCCCATTACAATTTTCCCAATTTTCCCAATTTTCCAATTTTCCAATTTTCCCCATTTTCCAATTTCCAATTTTCGCAAATTTTCCAATTTTCCCAATTTTCCAATTTCCAATTTCCAATTTCCAATTTTCCAATTTTCCCAATTTTCCAATTTTCCAATTTTCCCAAATTTTCCATTTTCGCAATTTTCCAATTTCAAATTTTCCAATTTTCCAATTTTCCAAATTTTCCAATTTTCCAATTTCCAATTTTCCCAATTTTCCAATTTTCCCAATTTTCCAATTTTCCAATTTTCCAATTTTCCAATTTTCCCAATTTTCCAATTTTCCAATTTTCCAATTTTCCAATTTTCCAATTTTCCAATTTTCCAATTTTCCAATTTTCCAATTTCCAATTTTCCAATTTTCCCAATTTTCCAATTTTCCAATTTTCCAATTTTCCAATTTTCCAATTTCCAATTTTCCAATTTCCAATTTTCCAATTTTCCAATTTTCCAATTTTCCAATTTTCCAATTTTCCAATTTTCCAATTTTCCAATTTTCCAATTTTCCAATTTTTCCCAATTTTCCAATTTTCCAATTTTCCAATTTTCCAATTTTCCAATTTCCAATTTTCCAATTTTCCAATTTCCAATTTTCCAATTTTCCAAATTTTCCAATTTTCCAATTTTCCAATTTTCCCAATTTTCCAATTTTCCAATTTTCCAATTTTCCAATTTTCCAATTTTCCAATTTTCCAATTTTCCAATTTTCCAATTTTCCAATTTTCCAATTTTCCAATTTTCCAATTTTCCAATTTTCCAATTTTCCAATTTTCCAATTTTCCAATTTTCCAATTTTCCAATTTTCCAATTTCCAATTTTCCAATTTTCCAATTTTCCAATTTTTCCAATTTTCCAATTTTCCAATTTTCCAATTTTCCAATTTTCCCAATTTTCCAATTTTCCAATTTTCCAATTTTCCAATTTTCCAATTTTCCAATTTTCCAATTTTCCAATTTTCCAATTTTCCAATTTTTCCAATTTTCCAATTTTCCAATTTTCCAATTTTCCAATTTTCCAATTTCCAATTTTCCAATTTCCAATTTTTCCAATTTTCCAATTTTCCAATTTTCCAATTTTCCAATTTTCCAATTTTCCAATTTTCCAATTTTCCAATTTTCCAATTTTCCAATTTTCCAATTTTCCAATTTTCCAATTTTCCAATTTTCCAATTTCCAATTTTCCAATTTTCCATTCAATTTTCCAATTTTCCAATTTTCCAATTTTCCAATTTCATTTTCCAATTTTCCAATTTTCCAATTTTCCAATTTTCCAATTTTCCAATTCCAATTTTCCAATTTCCAATTTTCCAATTTTCCAATTTTCCAATTTTCCAATTTTCCAATTTTCCAATTTTCCAATTTTCCAATTTTCCAATTTTCCAATTTTCCATTTTCCAATTTCAATTTTCCAATTTTCCAATTTTCCAATTTTCCAATTTTCCAATTTTCCAATTTTCCAATTTTCCAATTTTCCAATTTTCCAATTTTCCAATTTCCAATTTTCCAATTTTCCAATTTTTCCAATTTTCCAATTTTCCAATTTTTCCAATTTTCCAATTTTCCAATTTTCCAATTTTCCAATTTTTTTCCAATTTTCCAATTTTCCAATTTTCGCAATTTTCCAATTTCAATTTTCACCAATTTCCAAATTTTCCAATTTTCCAATTTTCCAATTTTCCCAATTTTCATTTCCAATTTTCCATTCCAATTTTCCAATTTTCCAATTTTCCAATTTTCCAATTTTCCAATTTTCCAATTTTCCAATTTTCCAATTTTCCAATTTTCCAATTTTCCAATTTTCCAATTTTCCAATTTTCCAATTTTCCAATTTTCCAATTTTCCAATTTTCCAATTTTCCAATTTTCCAATTTTCCAATTTTCCAATTTTCCAATTTTCCAATTTTCCAATTTTCCAATTTTCCAATTTTTCCAATTTTCCAATTTTCCAATTTTCCAATTTTCCAATTTTCCAATTTTCCAATTTTCCAATTTTCCAATTTTCCAATTTTCCAATTTTCCAATTTTCCAATTTTCCAATTTTCCAATTTTCCAATTTTCCAATTTTCCAATTTTCCAATTTTCCAATTTTCCAATTTTCCAATTTTCCAATTTTCCAATTTTCCAATTTTCCAATTTTCCAATTTTCCAATTTTCCAATTTTCCAATTTTCCAATTTTCCAATTTTCCAATTTTCCAATTTTCCAATTTTCCAATTTTCCAATTTTCCAATTTTCCAATTTTCCAATTTTCCAATTTTCCAATTTTCCAATTTCCAATTTTCCAATTTTCCAATTTTCCAATTTTCCAATTTTCCCAATTTTCCATTTCAATTTTCCAATTTTCCATTTTCCAATTTTCCAATTTCCAATTTTCCAATTTTCCAATTTCCAATTTTCCAATTTTCCAATTTTCCAATTTTCCCAATTTTCCAATTTTCCAATTTTCCAATTTTCCAATTTTCCAATTTTCCAATTTTCCAATTTTTCCAATTTTCCAATTTTCCAATTTCCAATTTTCCAATTTTCCAATTTTCCAATTTTTCCAATTTTCCAAATTTTCCCAATTTTCCAATTTTCCAATTTTCCAATTTTTTCCAATTTTCCAATTTTCCAATTTTCCAATTTTCCAATTTTCCAATTTCCAATTTTCCAATTTTCCAATTTTCCAATTTTCCAATTTTCCAATTTTCCAATTTCCAATTTCCAATTTTCCAATTTTCCAATTTTCCAATTTTCCAATTTTCCAATTTTCCAATTTTCCAATTTTTCCAATTTTCCAATTTTCCAATTTTCCAATTTTCCAATTTTCCAATTTTCCAATTTTCCAATTTTCCAATTTTCCAATTTCAATTTCCAATTTTCCAATTTTCCAATTTTCCAATTTTCAATTTTCCAATTTTCCAATTTTCCAATTTTCCAATTTCCAATTTTCCAATTTTCCAATTTTCCAATTTCCAATTTTCCAATTTTCCAATTTTCCAATTTTCCAATTTCCAATTTTCCAATTTTCCAATTTTCCAATTTTCCAATTTTCCAATTTTCCAATTTTCCAATTTTCCAATTTTTCCAATTTTCCAATCTTCCAATTTTCCAATCTTCCAATTTTCCAATTTTCCAATTTTCCAATTTTCCAATTTTCCAATTTTCCAATTTTCCCAATTTTCCAATTTTCCAATTTTTCCAATTTTCCAATTTTCCAATTTTCCAATTTCCAATTTTCCAATTTTCCAATTTTCCAATTTTCCAATTTTCCAATTTTCCAATTTTCCAATTTTCCAATTTCCAATTTCCAATTTCCAATTTTCCAATTTCCAATTTTCCAATTTTCCAATTTTCCAATTTTCCAATTTTCCAATTTTCCAATTTTCCAATTTTCCAATTTCCAATTTTTCCAATTTTCCAATTTTCCAATTTTCCAATTTTCCAATTTTCCAATTTCCAATTTTCAATTTTCCAATTTTCCAAATTTTCCAATTTTCCAATTTTCCAATTTTTCCAAATTTTCCAATTTCCAATTTTCCAATTTTCCAATTTTCCAATTTTCCAATTTTCCAATTTTCCAAATTTTCCAATTTTCAATTTTTCCAATTTTCCAATTTTCCAATTTCCAATTTTCCAATTTTTCCAATTTTCCAAGTTTTCTGATTTTCTGATTTTCTGATTTTCTGATTTTCTGATTTTCTGATTTTCTGATTTTCTGATTTTCTGATTTTCTGATTTTCTGATTTTCTGATTTTCTGATTTTCTGATTTTCTGATTTTCTGATTTTCTGATTTTCTGATTTTCTGATTTTCTGATTTTCTGATTTTCTGATTTTCTGATTTTCTGATTTTCTGATTTTCTGATTTTCTGATTTTCTGATTTTCTGATTTTCTGATTTTCTGATTTTCTGATTTTCTGATTTTCTGATTTTCTGATTTTCTGATTTTCTGATTTTCTGATTTTCTGATTTTCTGATTTTCTGATTTTCTGATTTTCTGATTTTCTGATTTTCTGATTTTCTGATTTTCTGATTTTCTGATTTTCTGATTTTCTGATTTTCTGATTTTCTGATTTTCTGATTTTCTGATTTTCTGATTTTCTGATTTTCTGATTTTCTGATTTTCTGATTTTCTGATTTTCTGATTTTCTGATTTTCTGATTTCTGATTTTCTGATTTCTGATTTCTGATTTCTGATTTATGACTTTCTGATTTTCCAATTTTCTGATTTTCTGATTTTCTGATTGGTTGTTATTTTCTAATTTTCTGATTTGCTGATGGGTTGTTATTTTTTTATTTTCAAACATAATGATCGAATCAATGATCTCATACCAGTTCTTAAATTTTACCATTGAATCTACTTACCATCACTATCACACCAGACCGATGTCGATCGCCCTGGAGAAACGCAACCCAAACCAGCACTCCGATCAGGCTGTACGCTCCCAAGGTGGCCATATTCCGAGGATCGGTGAAACTCTCCACAAGCGGAACGGTTCCCATGGTCCAGTCGCAGCACAGATCGCAAGGAAACAGCAGCAGCCACAGGTTGACCGATGCCAGATAGTTGTAGGACAGCTGCCGGGTCGGGGTCACCGAAACCGAGGCCGGATTGTCGAACCTGTGGAAAATGGAGAACAAAATAAGTATTGTAAAGCGGGGTAACTTTTTGACATCAAGTAGGCTGTTAAAAATAACCTGCAATATCTCATACAAAATTATTATTAGTTTTCTCCAGTTTTGTCAACTTTTCCGGAGACTTTCCTAAGCCTTTTCTACGCACGAACATATCGGAGTCATAGATGAATGCAAATGAAAGAATGAAAGAATGCAAATTCGTTGACCCATTCTCTAGCCAACTCGTAACATACAAACACCATTCCCGCATTATTAAAGATACTCCGTGCTACGTTATAAATTATCACAAGTGAAAAAATTGCACGTTTTTGGAAAGGGGCAGTTTGATTGGATTTGACGGGCTCGTAAAAGCTTCAGATCCGGAGAAACAAAAACCGTTGATAGTGGTCGTCTCGACCCGAGAAAGTCATATTATCGATAGTAAAATACTTTTACTGCAATCGAATTAGTTATTTTATTGGTGGTTGTCGTCCGCACCATGAGTGGTGGGGTTAAACGATCGAAATGTGAAATGGGATGTGTCGTCCCCAGTTGTAGGTACCTCCGTCAACTCGTGATGCAATGTGACATGTCATATTTTATGGGTTCACTTTGCGAACTTTACGCTCCGTTGCTGTTGCGCCATCCGCCTGAATGTCTGCAACCGAGCGTAGTGACAGTTAGTCGAGCAGTTTACGATTTTGAGCGTTGAAGGTTCAGGGCGAAGGAAACGAAACCGACAAATTCTACACGGATAGATGAGTCGTTACGCTGTGGTTTGTACTAATACGAATTATAATTGGGATGGAGTTTTAGAGTTGAACAATCTTGGAAGGTTTATCGAACTGATTTAAATACCAGTTATTGAAGTTGAGATTGCGGCATCATTGATTCGGTTCACCTAGGTTATACTGTAGTCGATTCTCGATATCCGACAAAGTCATCAACTTTTGCTCCCACCATACAGCTTGCATCATAAAACTACCATAACGGTTAATAATTTTCCACTCTCTACCACCCCGTCGCCGACCAGGTCCGCGCGGTTCAACAGCTGTGGTAAAACAGAAGGGTAGCATATTATGATCCTTTCGGGGGAGCGGGAACGTATGGTGTTAGTTCTCGCTCCAATGTCACAGACATCTCGAACCGTAGAAATATGTGACATAACTTGTGCCTCCCACTCAGGATGGCTAGTGGTTCTTCGGAAATCGATCGATAGGGTGAGTCAATTTTGTTTTTATCTCGGTACAAATCATACAAACACCGTTGATAGAACAGATGTTGTTATAAGCAACATACTTATCCCTATTCCGTATTCGGCAAAACTCAATGTTTTTAATGTTAAAATTGCACTTTACACTCTCTGTCGTTAAGTACATACGAAACTGGCGACTGATTTGTAATAACATTGAGCAACCGAAGCAGCCGGATGTTTCTACCATATCTGCACAGCATCTGGAGTTAGCGAGATCTTCTTGGGAGCTTCTGAAGTATTATGAAAGCAGTCATAAGCAACGCAGCTGAGAACGTGGTATAGTGCGTGGATGATAAAATCAGTGGAATGCGAGGATTCAAAACTTCTGTACCTCGCTCAATGATCACAAAAGCTGTAGGTACTAAAGGTTGAAAGAACTTTAAAAAGGCTTCATGCCACGATACGAGGTGACCGAAAGCTGGAAGTAGCACCATGGTGGACGTTTGCATGGTTTTGATCATTGTATCTAATACCAAATTTGAATGCATCAAGATGGACTCGGAGATGCCTGAAAATCCAAGTTATCCGGATAGTCGAGATCAGCCCTGTCGTCCTGCTTAGTCGCGCTTAGTCGACGACTAAGAAGCTTTTCTCAGACTTTTTATTAACGCCCTTTGGGACATCAGTTGAAAATTCAAGCTGTATCATCGACCTGAATTAATTTAACTTTGTTGCATGTAGATCAGGTGTAACTAAACGCCCTGTGTAACATCAATCGAAATTTTCAAGCTGTATCATCGCCTTGGAGTAATTTGACCTTGTCTCAATTAGATCAGTGGCCTTTAACGCCCTGTAATGAAAATCCATTAAATAATTACAAGCTATATTAACGCCCTGGAATAGTTTGAACTATGTAGATCAGGTGCATCTTAACGGTCTGAAAAAATCAATTCCTAGTTGTATCAACGCCCTGGAGTATTTTAACTTTGTTCTATGTAGATCAAGTGTAACGCCCTGTATGACATCAATCGAACAAGCTGTATCAACGCCCTGGAATAGTTTGACGTTATTATACACAGATCTTTTCGAAATCGGGAGCATCTTTATGCCCTGTAGAAAATCAATTGAAATGTCTCTGTATCAACGCCCTGTAGTTATTTGACCTTATTATGTATATCAGGTGCATCTTGACGCTCTGTAGGACATCAATCGAGATTTTCAAATTGTTTTAACGCCCAAGACTAATTTGCGAGATCTGAACCATCTTTACGCCTTGTAGAAAATCGATCTAAATTTCCGAGCTGTATAAACGCCCTGGAGAATTTTGACTTTGCCCAATGTAGATCAGGTTAATCTCAACGCTCTATAGGAAAACAATTGAAAATTCCAAGTTTTATCAACGCCGTGCAGTAATTTGATATTGTTTCACGTACATCAGATGCATTTTAACACACTGTATGAAATAAATCGATCCATCTATGTCGACGCCCTGGAGTCGCTTAACGTTATTACACATAGATCTTTGCGAGATCTGGAACATCTCAACGCCCTGTAGAAAATCAATCGAAATTTTCATGCTGTATTAACGTCATGGAGTGATTTGACCTTATTCCATGTAAATCTGGTGCATCTTGACTCTCTGTAGGACATCAATTGTAAATTCCTATTTTTATCATCGCCTTGGATCTATTCTACACAGCTCTTTGCAAACCTACGTGCTCCATGGCGTTGGAGTAATTTGAGCTTATTTCATGTATGTTGTATCTGATATAACGCCCTGTAGGACATTTATTGTGAACTCTAAGCTGGATCAACGTTCTGGGTTAATTTGACATTTTTCCATGTAGATCAGGTGCATGTGACCGCCCTTTAGGGCTTAATTTGATAATTCCAAGCTGTATCAACGCCCTGAAGTAAGAGTCCACAAAGGTCTTGGCGAGATCTGAAGCATCTCTACGCCCTATAGCAAATCAATCCAATTTTACTTGCTGTATCTAACCCCTACGGTTATTTGACTTTATCCTATGTAGATCATGCACACTTCATAGCCCTGTATAACATCAATCGAGATTGTCAAGCTGTATCAACGCTCTGGAGTAATTTGATTTTGCCTCAAATAGATGAGCTGTATCTGAACGCATCGTTTAATAAATTCATTGCTGTATCAACGCCCTGGAGTAATTTGTCCTTATCCTTTGTCGACTAGGTGCATCTTAACGCCCTGTAGAACTTCAATTGTAAATTACAGGATGTATCAACACCAAGGAGAAATTTGACAGTATTCCAAATAAATCAGGTGTATTTGAACGTCCTGGTCCAACATCAATTAAAATTGGTAAGCTATATCAACGCCCTTGAGTAATTTGACTTTATCTCACCTATATCTTTGCAAGATCTGAAGGATCTAAAAACCCCTTTGGAAAATCAATCGAAATTTTTCATGCTGCTTCAACACACTGAATTTTTTATCTTGTGTTATGTGAATCAACTGCATTTTAACGCCCTGATTAAGATCAATTGCAAGTTCTAATCGGTACATACGACAAATTTGACCTTATCCTATGTAGATTAAGTGCGCCTTTGACGCCCTAAATCAATTAAAAATTTCAAGCTATATCGACGCCCTGGAGTAATTTGACCTTAATTCAAGAAGATTAGGTGCATCTTAACGCCCTGAAGGATATCAATTGTAAAATACATGCTTCTAAAACACATTAGAGTAATCTGACATTGTCTTATGTAGATCATTTGCATCTTAACACTCTGTATAATTTGAAAATTTCAAGCTGTATCAAGGCACTGGATTTATGTGACCTTACCCTACATAGATCAGCTGCATATTAACGCCCTTTATGGCATCAATCAAAATTGTTAAGCTTCATTAAAGTCATGAAGTTTGATCATGTCTCATTTAGGTCAGACCTGAGGACATAAGCTGAAAATTCAAAGCAGTGTCAACGTTCTGAAGTAATTTGACTTCACATATAGATCGGCTATATCTCGTCGTCCTGTAGGGCATCAATTAAATATTTCAAACTTTATCAACGCTCTGAAGTATATTGACCTAATTCCATGTAGATCATATGCATATCAACGCTCTGTATGGTATGAATCAAAATTGTCAAGCTGTATAAATCCCTTGGAGATCAACTGCATCTTAACGCCCTCTATGACAACAATCAAAATTAACCCGAGCTGTATTAACGCACTGGAGTAATTTGATATTGTCTCTGTAACTCAGAAACATCTCAAGAAACTCTTGAAGTTTGATGAGATACATGAAATTTTTAAGCAGAAAAAAATAATGTACCTAATATGTTCTAAAGACAATCAGTTCGTATTCTTGTTCATTTTGGGCCAATAGTTTTCATGTGATAGTGACGAAAATTCATTATCAAGTACGCATCAAAAACGGTATTTGCTGAAATGAGTTTGAAAACCAGCTGTAATGAATAATTAACAAGTCTAAAATCCACTAATAGATCCAACGTCAAACTACTATTATAAACAATAGCGTAATATTTTGAAATACAGGGCAATTGTCAAATTTTTTGTCTTTGATATCACTTCAAGAGCGACATTTCATTTTGAAATTAAGCGATATATTTGGCTGAAGTTCGAAGCTCTTGTTAAATCCAAAAATAAGGATCAAACTTTCTAGATGACCCGCTTTAAGAAACCTTGAGCATTTTTTCGTGAACTTAATTTTTCGATTCTATTTTTATAAAAAATAATATAAGGGAATTTACGCATTTTCAGCATTCTAAGCCAATGCCATGATGCATTTGTAATTTTCTCGGACATACACAGACAAACTAAATGTTTGTTACGTTTATGTGCTGTTCAATCCTTTCTTGGATCACACAGGCAGGCTTGTTGAAAACTTTATGGAAACGTTTTTACAATACTTCAAATATCTCATGTAATTGTGTCGGCATCCTCGTTTTCTTCAGCAGCCTTTCCCATAAGAACTACAGGTAAATCTGTTCGGCAATTCCACATAAGCCACATTTTGAAGCGTATTTATTTGAATCAAAGACATCTCTTGCGAAATTGTTTGTTCGGAAATCTCGTCAGGGGGAAGCAAGCATATTAGTGGATCCCTTTTACGCTAGCTAGCAGTTTGAAGAGAAGCTAATTTGTTGATACATTTCAGGTATTTCTTCACGTATATTTCTTTTCATATATCCTAAAACACAAATCAAACTGAGAAAGTGTGTAGCTTTCATATGCAATAATTTTGGTCATTTTAAACTTGTTCATCTTGAATTTTATCAGAAAAAAAAATCACCATTAGTGCCCCATTCGTTTTTAATTTTGTGGTCACCATCAAAAAGCTTCTGGTAGTTAGCTTGAAGTTGAATAGCAAAATGATAATAAATCTTGTTACCTGGTTATCATCATTTGATAACTGATTTTGTTATGATCTTGGCTGAATTAACAGCCAACATAACAAAATTGAGAACTCAAATTTGTTTGTCAAATAACAAAGTAATAGTAAATTATGTTATCTTTGAGTTCAAGTTGATAACAAAATTTACAGTGTCATATTTTTATAAAGTTTATGGTCATAAATCACGGATAAGTTTTGGGAAGTGAGTGTTTTAGATTAAACTTATGCTTCAAATAATTTTACAAAATTTTGTATGGCGAAAAGTCAACTTTGTTTATCAACACACACTTTGTTAAAATGTTATTGGAAAGAAGTGTGATAACATATTTTGTTAACAATATGTTATCAATAATGTCTGTCACGGATACAATAATAACCAATTTTGTTATCATTCGGTTATCATTGATAACAGTACATCAAATTGATAACAGTGATAATGAAGGTTGCTATCATTTTGATATCATCCAGTTATCCACCTTTGCTCGGGTAAGGGGTCACCCAAAAATGACATTCATCATTTGAGGGAGGGCGATGGTGTACGAAAATGTGACAGTGCTTTTATTAGGTATTAAAAGGTATGATAGAGGGGATGGTGGGTCTAGAAATGCCGAAAAATGATGGACGTCATATTTAAAACTTCCCTAAGAAAGAACTGAGTTAGAACAGCTGCAAAAACTAGGTGAGCAATGGTATAAGCCGTTTGAAATGAACGATTTTCAAAATTTATGGAAACAACATATTTCGTACAACAAAGTAAAAAGTATTAAATCGCTGGTTCTTTCCTCAAGTAAACTGTAAAATGGGATTAAATTTTAGGTAGAAAATCGGCCGGCCGTCTTAATTTTAAGCAAAAATATGAGTTACTTAGTATGATGATACTCATCATGTTGAAATGAAATAAAAATTGAGTTGAAGCAAATACTCTCCATTTTGAAAAACTGTGTGAATTTTGATCATTTGTCCCTGGTTCTGAAGATATTCCGATGTGTCTAGAGGGCTCGACATAATCCATATATTTTTTTAAATGTATAGGTGTTTCTCCGTTTCACATTTGAATTGGAATGAGCATTGAACACAAACTAAACACGTGCAAATGCATATTAGTTCTCATGTGTTTAGAATATATATTAATATGATACAATTTTCGTTTAAGACTCCCTCATTATCGCCTGGGAGTACAACCGCCCTCTGGGCTATAGCAACGCCCTCCTCAAAAGGAAATGACTAAGAAGCTCAAATTTTACGACGACAGGGCTGGTCGAGATATTTGTGAGTACATTTGAACAATTTCCTGGGGAATCATAAGAAACCATGTGTTGCTTCCTAGAGAATTCTCTGGATATGTTTCTGAAGGATTTCATCTTCTTCTTCTTTTCTGGCGTTACGTCCCCACTGGGACAGAGCCTGCATCTCAGCTTAGTGTTCTTATGAGCACTTCCACAGTTATTAACTGAGAGCTTACTATGCCAATGACCATTTTTGCATGCGTATATCGTGTGGCAGGTACGAAGATACTCTATGCCCTGGGAAGTCGAGAAAATTTCCAACCCGAAAAGATCCTCGACCGGTGGGATTCGAACCCACAACCCTCAGCTTGGTCTTGCTGAATAGCTGCGCGTTTACCGCTACGGCTATTTGGGCCCCCAAATGATTTCATGTAGATACTCAAAAACAATGTTCTGGAAAACTATAATAAGCGCTGAAATAATTCCAGGATGCATTCCCAAAGAAATATTTTGAGCAATCCATGGATGAATTTCTGAAAATACTTACCGTTTTGATTTGAATCCCGGACAGCTTCAAATTTCGGGCACTCTACTTTGTATGGGAAAGATTTCGCTCTAAATGTTTCAAAATGTGCCAATTTGAAAGATGATTTTTACATTTTACATAGCAATCCATGACAATTTACAATGTTCAACTAGTTTTGACGTGTTTCTAATGGCTTAGTGCGTTTTATTAATGATTCGACTATTCTGATTGTGTTTTTCAAGAGCTGTCTGGAATTCGAATCAAAGTGTCCGGAATATGAAGAGAAAGTGTTATTGTTCCGGAATAAAAATCATGAAGAGGCCGAACATTTTTATTGATTAAGGGGACACGGGAGACCGTGTTATTTTCCCTATCTTTCGTCTCACTCTAACAATTATCATCAAAACTTTGTGGAAGCAAATCTCGAGTTTTAGTGAACCGATGAAGCTGAAAATGTATCGGGTTGTGCACTACATATATAGAATCATAGTGATACATTTTTCGCATCGATATATGGAGTGGTTCTTGAGATTTGCTTCTTGAAATGGATAGGGTGATTATGATGACGTCCCGTGCGGCCTTAAAGTAAATTAAAGATGTGGAATCCGAATCTTCACCCACCTTTAGAAATTTAAGTGTTTGCAAGGCCTGATTACGCTAAAGTTTGATACAGAACGATTAAATTTATATGTGTAGTGATTAGTTGTACTTCACTGAAGCCTTAAAGCCTTAAATTACTCTCCATTACTCAGGGTCCCCCCTCCAGACCATTAATTGCCGCAAGTAGTCGTCTTTCATGATCCCATGATTATCTACGGTCGTCCATGCAAGGGTTGATGCGATCTCATATCTGGATCGTGTTCAGAGCCGGATCGGCGCAGGTTGGGAATGGTCATCCGAGCCTAGTACACAGCACTTAAGATGGACGGGTTCCGAACGTATCCAGAGGTCTGCCAAGGTTTGAACGGGACGGAGGCAGTCGCGCCATGAGCCCACTCGACGTTTCAAATTGGTGTCATAGTCGTTCACTCGGGGAGTAGTATGACACGACTGTCAGCCCAATAACGCTGTCCAATCCACAATCCTTGCCTTGTACTATTTGAGCGCCGTGACCAGTATACCGTAATCAGGATTTTACTCGCATCCATCATGAAGTGCCGGTTGGCACTCCAGTGGGCTAAGGCACTTTGAAAGCAATAACAGGTCGCTTATTCAGAACTGCTTTTTCTTTTTTTTTTATGGAGATTCAACAGAGCCTACTGTTGAATATATAGACAGTAACGGAGGTAACGCAGATCAACCTGAATCACTGCGACAGCCCACAGCAACTGTTGTGACAGTCAACAACAGAAACTAAGTGTGACGTTGTGACAATCAGGGTTGGGAAAAAAAATCTGAAATTCACTCTACAGTAGTCAAACAAAGCCAATCACAGTCAGCGAAGCCAGTGAAACTCACGCCCATCGCTGCTGTAGGCAAAAGCCTTGAAAATTACAAAACATCCGTTGCTAAGGGCAACCCAAAATTACTGTAGAAAAATGTTCTATTTCCCGCTGTATTTCCCGCATTTAGAGCCTTCAATGACACTACTGATTTAGAGAAAATCATGTAACCAATATAGGCTACTTGATGAGATTCACGATTTTAAACTACTGTAGTGAGAGAGCCGCTTGATTTTCGCGAAATTCAAGCCTACTACTATTACCATTCCCAGCACTGGTGACAATAGCTGAACCGTATCGAATACCACTCAATAACGCCAATTGGGTGGCGGATAGCACAGGCGCAGTGGCGATACGAGGTTTCCTATTCAGGAAGTGGTTGCCAGTTTAAACGCGGGGTTCGTGATTGCCAAAATCAAAGGAATCTACTTTTGCAGCTACTACGCGCCTCTAAGCTGGACGCTTGAAGAATTAAGTCGAATGTTGGAGGAGTTGACCGACGAGCTAGTTGGTCGAAAACCAGTGCTGATTGGAGGTGACTCCAATGCATGGGCCGCACACTGTAGCCGTCGCTGAAAAAACGTGATCGAAATTGTTTTGACCTTGAAAACATGATTTTAGTACTATAGTGTCTTCGGGAAAGTTTTTCCATAAAATAATCGCTATTTAATGAAAGTGTCAGTTTGGTGATTAATCCACCTATAAGTGAGAACGAAATTTTATTTTTCGTATTTATGAATTTAAAAATAAACTTTATTCGGGAAAGTTGTAGGTAATATTAGAAGAAACAACTTTGCTGAAGACACCGTATGCATATTTTTTGATTTTCATGTACATTTGTGGAGTTATTTGTGGAACACCCCTAAAAATCACTTTTTTCATCATAACTTGGTTGGATGATTTTGTACAATTTTCAATTGTTCTAGTGTTATTTGTTACTTGCAAAAACGCATAACTTTCTCCAAAAGAGCATATTTTTATCTCTCATACTTTTCGAGTTATTGAAGGTTTTATATAAAATTTTGCACCTTTTTGACACTAAAAATCATTTGGACGCGCACATTTCCGCAGTCTGAGACATGTTCATCCAATGGTTTGAAACTAATACTATGAAATGCAGAGAAAGCCGCTTTTAGCCTGCTTTAGCCTGACGGTCAAAAGAAAGTTTGAAAAAATGTTTACTTACATGCAGATATAATTTACACTTATTCACTACACCCTATATTGGCTTAACTTGAATATCTGGCATCACTGTATCGAATTTTATGCAATAAAGTCAACAATATAATCAATCAACAAAAGGTCGGAATAATCTATTCAGACAAGTTTATCACAGACAAACAGACAACATATCCAACACACTTTTCGTCGTTCACCTTTCTAACGTTAGCTGTTTATTTTGTGCAGAAAAACACTTATTGCTATTTTTTCTGCAGGAAGTCTCAGTCCTTTCTTGAGAATTTTTCGGAGCTCGCAGCAAAAACTAAAATGTATAATATAACTATAAAACATTTATTTTTTCCTTTAAAATTCATATGCAATCCATAAATCAGTAAATATTAATGTTTAAGATTATCATCATTATTTTTAGCTCCGCTATCACTGGTTTGTTCGTTATCTTTTTCAACCAAAAGATTTTCCCATCCTGAAAAGGAAACACTTTTTTCTCGGGAATGCTCTAATAGATGTAATCACAGGATTTGATGTCGCCAACAAACAGTGTAATAATTCTTAGTCAGTATCAATTCTTGAGATCCTCCCTGCAATTCTTAGTATCCTTGTTACATCCTCTTGAGCCTCTTCGGTCAACTGTCCAATAGAGACCAAGAAAGAAATTACCTCACTAGTATTAAAGGGACGAATGACCTTCGGGTTAAAGTCCCTCTCAAACAACAACAACAACAATTACCTCACATCCTCGTATAAGGATTCAGTGTACAAAGCGTTGAGCAAATTTCTCCATAGCATCGATGTTACTGAATCGATTCACATTTGAACTGTCGAATCTATTTATCGATTTAATCGAATCCTTTGCATCTATATATTTGAATTGAAATTTATGAAGTTTGGGATGGGATCAAATGAATTAGCAGTCGACACCAACATCTTTCAATAAAATCAGTTTTCATATTCTATACAACAAATTCACTAATTAAAAATTTGGTTTCTCTCCCATCAACTCATTAAGAAACATTTATCGATTTCTACAAAATAAATCGAATCAAAAACTCGAATTAAAAAAATCAATTCATTCGATTCTAGATGCTCCAAACATCGATTCAAAATATCGATTAATCGTAATGACAACTTAAATATTCGAAATATCAATTTAAACTCAGCCAAAGCTAGTACGGATGCTGATATTGGGTGCCACTCATATAAACCAAGAAGCAAATAAACAGTTTGAAATGCATACTTACCGATTTTCTCGCAATAAAACATATTTACACAATTATGAAGAAACAATCCACAATCGCCTTCGTGTACTGCCGTTCTACGCATATTTGGCTCGCAGGTCATAAGGTTTACATAGAAAATGGGACAAGTAGGTGTAGATGAGCAGTGTAAGCAGGTTGTAATTTATTAATGGTCCCTTTTATACATGGGTTCGATCACCACAAATGAACAAATTCAACAAAATGTTATCATAGAAAAATGTATGAACAAATTTTGTTACATGATCTTTAATATGATCATCTTAAGATTTCAGTAATTCCGCTGTTTTATTTTGTATGATGCTGATAAATAACCTTCGCCAATCGTATCATCAATCAAGCGGTTCTGGTGATGGCAAATCACATGACACGATAACTATTACTAATATTCTAAAATATTTCAACAAATGTATATTTTTTCATTCTCCACAAATTATCAACTATTTATTGTAAAATGCATAAATGTTATAATTGTGAATAAAACTAAAATATAGGGATTTCTTATGAACAAACGAAAACTATAACATTTTTTATTGGTTTAGTGGGAAAAAATTTCATTATCGGTATTTTACTAGTACTACCGATGAATCTATGACAAAAGGTCGAAAGACAAAAGGTCGAAAGGACAAAAGGTCGAAAGGACAAAAGGTCGAAGAACAAAAAAGAAGGGACAAAAGGTCGAAAATCTTTTTTCAAAGAAGGAAAAATTTCTCACCAAGCTAATCATTTTCGACCTTTTGTCCTTTCGACTTTTTGTCTTTCGACCTTTTGTCCTTTCGACGTTTTGTCTTTCGACCTTTTGTCCATGAACTTTACCGATTCTGATCGATGTAGTACCGTTGAATCGGTATTCAGCAAAAGTAGTCGGAGCCGGAATCCCTAATTGACCACCTACTTCATAAATGAAACTAACGTTAGAAAAGTGATCGATGAAAAGAGTGTATGATATTTAGTCTGTTTGTCTGTGGTAAAACTGTCTGAACAGATTATTCCGATCTGTTGTTGATTGATGTCATTGTTGATTTGATTGCATAAAATTCGATATAGTGATGCCAGATATTCAAGTTAAGCCAATATAGGGGGTAGTGAATAAGTGTAAATTATATCTGCATGTAAGTAAACATTTTTTCAGACTTTCTTCTGACCGTCAGGCTAAAGCAGGCTAAAAACGGCTTTCTCTGCATTTCATAGTATTAGTTTCAAACCATTGGATGAACATGTTTCAGACTGCGGAAATGTGCGCGTCCAAATGATTTTTAGTGTCAAAAAGGTGCAAAATTTTATATAAAACCTTCAATAACTCGAAAAGTATGAGAGATAAAAATATGCTCTTTTGGAGAAAGTTATGCGTTTTTGCAAGTAACAAATAACACTAGAACAATTGAAAATTGTACAAAATCATCCAACCAAGTTATGATGAAAAAAGTGATTTTTAGGGGTGTTCCACAAAAAACTCCACAAATGTACATGAAAATCAAAAAATATGCATACGGTGTCTTCAGCAAAGTTGTTTCTTCTAATATTACCTACAGCTTTCCCGAATAAAGTTTATTTTTAAATTCATAAATACGAAAAATAAAATTTCGTTCTCACTTATAGGTGGATTAATCACCAAACTGACACTTTCATAAAATAGCGATTATTTTATGGAAAAACTTTCCCGAAGACACTATAGTACTAAAATCATGTTTTCAAGGTCAAAACAATTTCGATCACGTTTTTTCAGCGACGGCTACAGTGTGGGCCGTGGCCAATGCCAGAGGTTACAACCTACTGGAGGCTCTAGCAAAGCTAGACGTACGATTGTGCAAGACCGATGGAAGTTGATCATCGACCTAACATTTAGTAGCCCACCACTGGCGGGCAACATGGACTGGAGAGTAAGCTGAGAGTACACCCATAGCGACCGCCAGGCGATAAGCTACAGGGCTGGCCAGCGGCAGTGCAGAGAAACGCACCGGCAGTGGAAGACGAAGGCTCTCGACAAATATCTCTTTCTTGAGGCACTTCCCACCAACAACGATGCCCTGAACTTGGATGCACAAATAAAAATATTTAATTTTCAAAGTAGCGTAGAGCAAGGTGGGGCAAAAGTTCGACCTTAGTGGTATAATCAAAGTTCCCAGGGTAACAATAGCAGATGAAACAAAACAAATAGCATACAGTGAACCTTCAACATATTGGTTATAATTTTGATGAACAAACTTGTGTCAAAAAAAAGAAACTCTTGCCCCACTCGAACTTTTGCCCCACTTTTAGAGTAATAAAAAGAGTATAATAAAAGTAAATCAAATTCATCTATTGTTACAGCATGACGTTGATTTTCCAACTAAAAATGCTTGAATGTTACATGATCGTGTAAATTTAAAGTGCATTTGGTTGAAAAATCAGCGATTTGTCGTAAACATTTCAGTTTATTTTGATGCTCCAAATATGTGCATGAAAATCAACTGAAATTAATTTTATTTGATGAGTGCTCTTCAGGATATTTCTCAGTTCAATACCGTGATAGCCCTACATGTTTTTCCTCTTCTAGAAATCCATCTACGATTGACTTGGTCTTAACCGACTCTAGTCATCTTTGTAGCCAATTAGTTACTCATGCTGATTTTGATTCTGATCATGTCCCTGTTACATTTCAAATATCCCATGAAGCGATTCTCAATCCTATCAGCTCCACTTTCAATTATTTACGAGCCGACTGGAATATATATGAAACGTATGTTGACTCTAATCTTGATGTTAACATTTCTTTAGAAACTAAACTTGATATTGACAATGCTCTTGAAACGAATTCCATTGTTGAAGCCAGGAGCATTGCAATTCCAAAATGTGAAGTAAAATTTGAATCCGTGATTATAAACGATGATCTTAGGGCCCTATTTTATAAGTCGAGTCGATCAAAAACGACTCGACTGGAGTCACTGTCGACCAAAAATTTCGCTCGACTCGGCTCTGTCACTCGAGTTTATCGACAGTTGTCACTCTATGTGACTAGATTACTATGGGAGTCGACGGGTGACATCTGAAATATGCATGCTTACTTTGATCGACAGTGACTCCAGATGAGTCACATGAAACCGCTCGATTTACAAAATAGACCCCTTAAACTCTTGATTCGTCTTAAAAACGTGAGGAGAAGGCAATTTCAACGCACTCGCGATCCTGCAATGAGAATTTTATCAGGATTTGCAGAAAGAAATCAAAAAAAGTTTTTCAAAATTAAGAAACAAAAATTTTGAAAAAAAAATTTCTCAATTGGACCCTGGCTCTAAGCCCTTTGGGAAATTATCTAAAATCTTGAAAAAACCTCAGAAGCCAATAACGGCATTGAAAGAGGAAGACAAATTTTTACTAACTAATTGCGAAATAGCTCAAAAACTTGCTATGCAGTTTGAAAGTGCGCACAATTTTAATTTAGGACTAGTCCAATTGAAAACCAAGTTACTCAGGACTTCGAAAATATTCTCAATCAAGAGAACGTTTTTGAAAATGCATGGGTGACTGATTTGGAAGAAGTGAGAACTATTATTAAAAAATTCAAAAATATGAAAGCTCCTGGCGATGATGGAATTTTCTACATCCTCATCAAGAAACTGCAAGAAAGTAGCTTATCATTTTTAGTTGATATATTTAACAAAGGTTTTCAATTAGCATATTTATTTATTTATTGTATCTACGTCTTCAGTAAAAATACTGTACAGACTGTTCTTAATTACTAAATGCTATAAAACATAGACTTTTATCGATACACAAAAGAACTAAAAATTTTTTAATCATCTCAAACATTTCAACATTGAAAGCAATACCATATTAAATACACTAAACAAGCCATTTCACAAACAATTCAAATTCAGTACTAATGAACACATTAACTTATTACAAAGATGGTGAACACGTTAAACTGATTATAATTAAGGTGATGAATGATCTGGTCGCCATGCTGTTACAGCACGATCCTTGAATTCACGATATCTCACTCCCTTTGGCCAGTTTGAGGAATTCAAAGCTTCATTTCGGTACCTTTTGTCGATTTCCACTTTATACGATACGAAATCCATTGTTGACACGTCTCTCCATGCAGGTTTAAGACAATCGAGGGCATAAATGTGGTCCGCAGGTACAGCACCGCTAATCATCGATTTAACTTCTTCTTCGGTGACATATTTGCAATATTGGAGACGTAGAGTTTGAAAGTATCATTTGTGTCATTAGAATTGACTACAGCCTTCGCAGTTGACACTTCATTCACAATTTTTGTTGATGACAGGAGTGGTACATTATCCGTTGCCGAGGGAAGTGGAACAGTCATTGATGTCGGAGAAGAATTGATTAATGGACCAATCGTCGCATCTAGATGATTCATCAATTCATTCATTTTTGCTATTTCATTCTTAATACAGAAAATCTTTAAAATCGAACACTTTCACTGCTTTAACGGTAGAACGAAAACGCACGTTTTCTATCAGGTCTCGACAGTCATCACACATGAACATTACATTCCTATGCAGGCAAACTCCGGCTGCTTCATCGGAGAGTCCTACGCAACTCGCATGGAATCTTCGGATTTGTTCACAAAATCCTTCACATACCACTAACATTTCTTCGGTGCAGCAATTGTTCTGCATTTGTAACAACAAACTTGATCCATTTTGTCGCACCCTATTTAATGCGATGTTCTGCTTTTCAAAAGTACGTGGCGTGTACGATTCACTCAACAGAAACAACAAATACAGAAAGCGTAGATGTAAACGATGAAGAGCAATATACACAACAATGAATTGTCTCGATTAGGAATACGATGGTGAAAACACAGTTTGATTCAACGCTGCTAGCACAATTAAATAGTTATCGGATATTCTTTCATCAGACAACGGCTCCGTAAAACATCTATCACCGCACTGAATATCGTTTTTTAGGTACAACGTTTTGAAACACGCAGTTAAACGAGTAAGTTTTGGTGGAGGGATACAAACGCGTTCAACTACTTCATAACAACGACCACGACTTTCCTGGCAAATGGAAAAATGCTAAGGTTGTTCCAATTATAAAACCAGACAAAAATCCTGCAGAAGCTTCTAGCTATCGTTCAATCAGTTTACTTTCCTCCATCAGTAAACTTTTTGAAAAGGTTATTTTGAGCAGAATGATGGCCCACATCAATGAAAATTCAATTTTTGCCAATGAACAGTTCGGATTCCGCCATGGACATTCGACCACTCATCAACTCTTACGTGTAACAAATTTGATCCGTTCCAACAAATCTGAAGGTCTGGTCTTGCTCTTCTAGACATAGAAAAAGCATTCGACAGTGTTTGGCATGAAGGTTTGATTGTAAAATTAAAAAAACTTTAATTTTCCAACATACATTGCTAGAATAATTCAAAGTCATCTGTCAAATCGTACGCTTCAGTTAATTATCAGAACCTCAGATCTGAAAGACCTCCTATAAGAGCTGGTGTTCCTCGAGGCAGCATTTTGGGACCAATATTATACAATATTTTCACATCTGACTTACCTGAGTTACCTCAGGGATGTCAAAAATCCTTGTTTGCGGATGACACAGGCCTCTCCGCCAAAGGACGAAGCTTGCGTGTCATCTGTAGTCGATTGCAAAAAAGTTTGGATATTTTTTCTTCATACTTGCAAAAATGGAAGATTTCTTCTAATGCTTCCAAAACTCAACTAATAATATTCCCACATAAACCAAAAGCTCTTTATTTGAAACCTTCAAGTAGACATGATGTCACGATGAGAGGGGTTCCAATAAATTGGACAGATGAAGTTAAGTATCTAGGGCTCATGCCCCCCCTTTCATAAATCACATTGAGGGCATTCAAGCCAAATGTAACAAATATGGAAAATGTCTCTATCCACTTATTGATAGAAAATCAAAACTTTGTCTTAAGAACAAGCTTTTGATATTCAAACAATTTTTCAGGCCAGCCATGTTGTATGCTGTACCAATATGGACTAGCTGTTGTAATACCAGGAAGAAAGCTATGCAGAGAAATCAAAATAAAATTTTGAAAATGATTCTGAGGCTTCCTCCCTGGTCTAGTACCAATGAGTTGCATAGAACATCCAATGTTGAAACATTGGAACAAATGTCAAATAAAATAATTAATAATTTCAGGCAAAAATCGTTACAATCTTCTATTGTCACGATTAATGCGTTATATGTTTAAATTAAGTTAGGTTAAGTAATGTAATGTTTGCAATGATACTCATAAAGAAATTAAAATAAAACTGAAATTTATAACATATTTTTAGCTGTGTGTGATAGTGCGAGCAACAGCAATGGCAAGGACATGTGATACCACGATGCCACGAATATAGGAACCCCAATGATCGACATCCCGCGTACTGGTGGAACGAGACAATCAACGCCCTCCGCGCTGCTTGCCTTAAGATCAGGAGGCGTTACCATAGAGCAAGGAACGAAGAAGTCGAAGAGGAGCGAAAGGTCGTATTCCAAGCAGACAGATCTGCTTTCAAACTTGAGATAACGTTGAGCAATTCTGAGTGCTACAAGGAGCTGTGCCGAGCCGCTGACGCTTATCGGGTGGTAATGGCGAAAGTCAATGGCCCATCAATGCCGGTTGAAACGTGTGCTGAAAAGCTGAGGGTTATTGTCGAGGGTCTCTTCCCAACGCATGATCTGACACCGTGGCTACCCACACCGATTGTCGACGAGAAAGATGCAAGAAGATCGTCAGGCGATCTTGCAATGATGCAATGACGAGCTTGTAGCAGTGGCGAAAGCACGAGCTTGTAGCAGCGGATCGGATGGAATACCGAAAGTGGCACTTAAAGCGACGATCTTAGCGTACCAGGATATATTCCGGAAGGTGATGCAGAAATGCCTGGACGAAGGTCACTTCCCAGATATATGGAAGATCCAGAAGCCGGTGATCCATCACCATACAGGCCTATATAATTGCAGGATCAGAAGGCCGGCTCCAGAGGCACGTTCCTCGCCAATGGACTATCAGAAAGGCATTTCGGATTCCGTAAGGGAAAGTCGACGGTAAACTCAATTCGGACGGTCCTGGACTGGGCCGAGAAGACATCGAAGCACAAACGAGGAGGACTATCTGTGCCGGATTCTGTAGAGCTACTTCTAGAATCGGATGTTGGTGTATGCAACCGACGCCGGCCGAAAGGAGTTAATAGTGACGGCGGGAGTTCCTCAAGGGTCCATACAAGGGTCCACACTGGATCCGACGCTGTGGAATGGGATGTAGGACGGGGTCCTAATACTGGAGTTACCCATGGACGTCGAGATCGTTGGCTTTGCTGATGACGTCCTTACAGTAATAGACGAAACGCTGGAGGTAGTGGAAGTGCTTCAAACGGATATCGTCAGAGGCAGTATGTGTGATTTGCATAACCGTTGACGAAGACATCGAGTGCTATCAGGCAGGTGAGCAATCTGGCGAGGATCGGCTCGACAAATGGCAGCAAAAATGGGATGCCTCTGAGAAAGGTTGGTGGACCCACAGACTCATCCCGAATGTGTCGACCTGGGTAAACAGGGAGTATGGCGGAGTGAACTTCCACCTGGCACAGTTCCTGTCTGGTAACAATTGCTTCAAACAGTGTTTGCATCGGTTCAGAAACACGCTGTCACCGTTCTGAGAGAGAGGAAAACATGTTATCTTCGATTACCCGAGGTTCAACATGGAACGAAGCGCGGCGGTGGCTGCTTTTGGACAAGATGGTAAGCAAAATGGTAAGCAATCCCAATATTTGGTATCTGGCGAACAATATGGTGGTGGAGATAATGTCTATCTTCCAGAGGAACTGGTGGGAAGAGACAGAGGAACTGGTGGGAAGAGGCAGAGGAACTGGTGGGAAGAGCAGCGAATCGAGAGGCAGAGAGCAGTGCCTGGCATCGGGTCGTCGGGGCGCTAATGAACCGGAAGTCAACCCCCAACCGGAATCGTTTGACCAACCTCGGCACTCGAGTCAGCCTGACGAAAAAGAAAACGAAGATCTCCCCTGCGATATCCGCCGACGTCTCCCCAACCGGTACTGGTGACAACGCCGGGGGAAGTCAAGAGGAGAAAGAAGCGAGAAGGGAAGAAGAGAATCAACGACGGAAGGAGACAAAGAAACGGAGGAAGATGAAAAAGCAGTCTGATCAACATGCAAGCCAAACCACTGGCAGACTGCACAGAGTGCGAGAGCATAGAGCGGGAAAACGTCAATAGCGTAATAGAAGTGCAGATGCACGCTTGGGTCGTGTCTTAAGCTCCTACCGTAAAGGTACCAAGGTAGGTATAATATAAGCTTATCAGGATAGGACCACCTTTCAATAAGGATATAGAATAGAAAAACAACAATTTAGAGCTTCAGTTTGTCACCTAGAAAATCATGTCGCACCCTAACACCCCTGACACATTGTCATGAATGAAAGAGCACCGAAGAGCCTTCTGCCGATGGGTGTTCTTGTCGATTCCGGGAGGGGTTTGGGGCTGTAATAACTTGACTCGGCTACACACACGCCCTCAAGTGCCTTTCGATATGAAAACCCAACGACTTGAGACATTCGCCGTTGCCACCCGCTAAGAATACGTACGTACCAACTCTTTCCCTGGGCCAACAGCCATTACGTCGTCACGGTACTATCCAGGCCGTTGTTATCGGGAATAAATCTCCATGAAATCGGTGCTCATCAGTCTGGTAGCTTGAGTAAGCAGTATGCCTGAACGAAATTTAAAAAAATATAGTAGGGCCAGGCGTTGCAGAATTCGTTCTCATTTGACTTTGAAGCACGGTCAAAGCAAGCGAAGAAAACCATCGCATCTGTATCGGTCCATGATCGGCGATGGTTCGCAATTTGTAACAAGCTTGATAAATAGCAGCCACGAAAGAAAGCTCTAAAGAGAGAGCGATGATGAAACCCATTTTTCTAGCTTATTTGCCTTTAAGGGTAGGTGTTCTACTATACTTGGAGCTTGTTAAGATGGGTTTTATCATGTGTTATCCTCCGGTATAATCAGTGCTGTTGCAGTAGACGATAAACAGGTTCTCATGATGTGTAGCGGATCAAGATTGTTACAGAGAGTGATAAGTGATAGATTCTCTCAATTTTCTCAGAATTCAACTTCTGAGTAGGAACCAATAAGAAATTAGGTCCTTTTGAAGGTATAGAAAACAACTGGTAAGTACAAATTTGATGGAGTTTTTTTTTCTGATAACACAAGCCTGGGAAACACCGTGATCACCGTCGATGCGTGGGTTGGGGGGAGCATGAATCTGAAACACTAGCCGGGCGCATAATGTTGTTCCAATAAAATGATATTTCCAATCAATTTCGTATTACGACGCGACTGCTGCTGGCTGCTGGCGGGGGTGTTCGCTCTGGCCCTGACGAGGCGGCGTTGTCGTAACTTGCGCTGTTTAATGTGTTTGTATATCGGATCCTGAAAATGACACCGTAATTGGAAGTTCTGCGTTCGTTGCGACATTCGGTGTGTGCGTGGGTGGTGGGAGAGAAAGGGCTAAGTGAGATTCCATCAGTACGACGACTTGATAGTTTTACAATTCAATCAACGTTTTCTCCGGAGGGTGTAATGGCAGGTCAGGTTATCTAAGAAGCAATTGTTTTTGAACTTTTTTCAGAATTCCTTTTTTTAGTATCATTTTAAAGATAGTTAGTTATTTAAATTGAGTTAGTTAGTTAGTAGTAGTACGAATTAGTTGGTTAGTTAGGTTATAAATAGTAATTTTATTAGTAATTTAGTTGGTTGATAGTTAGGTTACGTTAGTTAGGTATTTAACGAAAAATCTAAGGTTCCGATTCAAACAACAATCGAAATAAGAAATCAGTGTGCGTAAATGTAGTATTGATTTTGATCATTTAATAGTGTTTAATGTGTCTGTTACTTGTTCAATTCAAATTTACTATGTACATTTTGATGTGGTTATTTCGAAACCACCAAAATGCGTTAATCGGGCAAGCTTTCGCAAATCAGTTCACCTCAAATGACCGGGCCGCAACCGATCGACATCGGCCATCAACCACCAGTTTGGCGTGGTTTCATCAACTATTCATTAGCGCAAATAGTTGTTGATTAAATTTTCAACCCGTTTCGCCCCTAGGTGCCTGTCGATATGTCTCCCCGGTGACTCTTCACAGAGTTTGGCTGTTACAATGGATTGATTGAAGGACTGTGTCAATCGATCAATTTGCAGGCGTTGGAATGTCAACAGGGTAGTTGGTTTACAACAGCGGGTTTTCCTCACACTCCTTGGTCACACAAATATGCTATTATCACAGATGACAAGTCCATGCTATGCTTCATGGATGTTGTGGCCTGATTATTTGATCTTTAACGATAAACATGGAAAAAATTTGTTCTAGGTAAAAGTTTTCAGGAAACTATTTTAGTTCATTCTGAATTGTACAGGACATCATGCACCACAGGATCGCGATAAGGATTTGAGAGAAAAATATGAGCCGAAAACAAGTTTTCGTGTAGCTCAGATTGATCAATGAGTTGTTGAAAAGCTCATTGCCTAGTATAGCTCACTCTGAATGTAACAGTTATAATAGTACTGTTATCCTAACCGTACCCAGCATCAATCTTAAACGAGACAAAGCTTTCCGCAACCCACAATATACCAGCAGCGAGCAACCGATGGAAAAACGGAAAAAGCGAACAAGCACAGTATACACTGTGTTGAACACAATATGCGAAACCATGCCATGACGATGAGTATTGGAGAAAGCTGGCAACATGCTCATAATTCCATCGAAAGTTAGCATTGTTGATGGACTATCTTCTCAAACAGCTTAGTAGTAAACAACTACTAATTGAACTTTAACACTTCACTTTCTGCAATATAACAAAAATACTAAAATCACTGTGTTGCTTCACTATGTGTTAACATATCACTATGTGTTGCTTATCTTGACAGATAGGCCAATTTCGTCTGCGACTTACATACTTCTTCAGTGTCGTCTGCTCGACTTGAAGAGAACATCGCATGGATCTATTATTTATTAAATTTAATAAAAAAAAGCTTAGTAGTTATTAGGATGTCTAATCCCAGACCTTCTCAAGTATACCGGGTACCCCCGTTGGTTTGACCACATATAATCTGAACACTTTTTAATCTGTACCCCGCTAATTTGCACATCGTTCAGATTAAAAAATGGTTCAAACGTCATTTAGCTCATGGAACGAAGTGAAGTGAGATGAATCGCCGTGGAACGGAACGCAGAATCAAAACAAAACAGTGAAAGAGGTAACCAGAAACACGTTTCTAGGGTGACTAGATGTTCAAATTAAAAATGAACCCCGATGGTTTGCATGAGGTACCGTTCAAATTAGCAGGGGTGCACGGTATTTGCTTCACCAAAGACAGTTTTCTTTGACAAGGGTATACTGCAAAGCTGTCATTGAAAGTCGAGAAAGGTTTTTCACCATTCCTGCATTATGACAATGAGCTGACGTAGCCATTTATACCACATCGCAGTCAAAGTCAATGCAAAAATGCTGACTGGCTGACAATTTCCCAATAAATAAGGATTCAAGACCAGCAGACTGGACGCAAATTCTCCTATCATTGTGACAGCACAGCCAAACGACGACATGCCAAGAATGTGGCTTTGACAGGGCTCTTCCTTCTAAATGGAGTGGAATTTAATTGCTTCAAATGTCCATTAGCCAGTGCCGAGATCGAGTTCCTGTTGCATAACCTTCCTTCCCCTAACCACCGATGAACGGAAAGAATAAAATCCTAATAGATTCGCCTCCTTTCGGGGCCATGGACTGGGAGGGATCTTTTCCGAAGCATGCAGTCGGGATCATTGAGCAGAAATTGATTTAATTTTTCCTCGGAATGAAATTAACATCTGACGTGGGTTGTTTGCTTGTTCGGTGTTTCGGTGTCTGCTCTGCTCCAGTGAGGCTGTTTGGCACATATCTCTACGAAGAGAGATAGTCATGGGTGTATCCAGAGGGCAGGATTCTCTTGAGCAGGTCCTGCCCTCTGGATTCTTAAGAGAATCCTCTCAGAATTAAAAAAAATCCTGATCATGGTTCAATGGTGAATCCTGCTCAGGATTCTAAAGAGAATTCTGTTCATAATTCTGTAAACAATGCTGCTCAGGATTCTGAAGAGAGTCTTGCTCAGGATTCTGAAGAGAATCCAGCTCAGGGTTCAGAAGAAAATCCTGCTCAGAATTCTAGAGAGAATTTTGATCAGGATACAAAAGAGAATCTTGCTCAGGATTCTGAAGAAAATCTTGCTCAGGATTCTAAAGAGAATCCTGCTCAGGATTATGAAGAAAGCTCTGCTCAAGATTCTTTTCAGAATCCTGCTCAGGATTCTGAAGAGAGTCTTGCTCAGGATTCTGAAGAGAATCCAGCTCAAGGTTCAGAAGAAAATCCTGCTCAGAATTCTAGAGAGAATTTTGATCAGGATACAAAAGAGAATCTTGCTCAGGATTCTGAAGAAAATCTTGCTCAGGATTCTAAAGTGAATCCTGCTCAGGATTATGAAGAAAGCTCTGCTCAAGATTCTTTTCAGAATCCTGCTCAGGATTCTGAAGAGCATCCTGTTCAGGATTCTGAAGAGCATCCGGTTCAGAATTCTGAAGAGAATCCTGATTAGGATTCTGAAGAGAATCCTGCTTAGGATCCTGTTCAGGATTCTGTAGAGAATCCTGTTCAGGATTCTGTAGAGAATCCTGTTCAGGATTCTGTAAAGAATCCTGTTCAGGATTCTGTAAAGAATCCTGTTCAGGATTCTGAAGAGAATTCTGTTCAGGATTCTGAAGAGAATTCTGTTCAGGATTCTAAAAAGAATTCTGTTCAGGATTCTAAAAAAAATCCTGTTCAGGATTCTAAAAAGAATGCTGTTCAGGATTCTCTTCAGAATCCTGCTCAGGATTCTCTTCAGAATCCTGCTCAGGATTCTGAAAGGAATGCTGCTCAGGATTCTGAAGAAAATCCTGCTCAGGATTACGGAAAGAATCATGCTCAACATTCTGAAAAGAATCGTGCTCAGGATTCTGAAGAAAATCCTGCTTAGGATTCTGAAAAGAATCCTGCTTAGAATTTTGAAAAGTATCCTGCTCAGGATTTTGAAGAGAATCCTGCTAACGATTCTGACGAATATCTTCCTCATGATCTACTGCTCAGGATTCTGAAGAGAATCCTGCTCAGGTTTCTGAAGAGAATCCTGCCTAGAATTCTGGAGAGAATCCTGTCCTGGAATCGGAGAGAATCCTGTCTAGGATTCTGAAGAGAATCCTGTCCAGAGTTCTGAAAAGAATCCTGTCTAGGATTCTGAAGAGAATCCTGTCCAGAATTCTGAAAAGAATCCTGTCCAGGATTCTGAAAAGAATCCTGTTAAGGATTCTGAAAGAAATCCTGCACCGATGTCTGAAGAAAATCCTGCTCAGGATTCTGAAAAGAATACTGCTAAGAATTCTTAAAAAAATTCTACGTAGAATTCTGAAGAGAATCCTGCTCAGGGTTCTGAAAGGAATCCTGCTCAGGATTCTGAAAAGAATCCTGCTTTGAATTTTGAAAAGTATTTTGCTCAGGATTTTGAAGAGAATCCTGCTAACGATTCTGACGAATATCTTCCTCATGATCTACTGCTCAGGATTCTGAAGAGAATCCTGCTCAGGTTACTGAAGAGAATCCTGCCTAGAATTCTGGAGATAATCCTGTCCTGGAATTGGAGAAAATCCTGTCTAGGATTCTGAAGAGAATCCTGTCCAGAATTCTGAAAAGAATCCTGTCTAGGATTCTGAAGAGAATCCTGTTAAGGATTCTGAAAGAAATCCTGCACAGATGTCTGAAGAAAATCCTGCTCAGGATTCTGAAAAGAATACTGCTAAGAATTCTTAAAAAAATTCTACGTAGAATTCTGAAAAGAATCCTGCTCAGAATTCTGAAAAGAATCCTGCTCATGATTCTGAATAGAATCCTGCTCAGGATTCTGAAAATAATCATGCTCAGGATTCTGAAGAGAATCCTACTCAGGATTCTTTAAAGAATCCTACTCAGGATTTTGAAAAGAATCCTACTAAGGATTCTGAAAAGAATCCTGCTCAGGATTCTGAGGAGAATCCTCTCAGGATTCTGAAGAGAATCCTGCTCCGGATTTTGAAGAGAATCCTTCTCATGATCTCTTCAGAAATCTGAACAGGATTCTTTCCAAAATCCTGAGCAGGATTATTTCCAAAATCCTGAGCAGGATTCTATTCAGAATCCTGAATAAGATTCCTGAAAAGAATCCTGCTCCGGATACTAAAGACAATCGTGCTCAGGATTCTAAAAAAACATCCTGCTCAGGATTCTGAGAGGAATCCTGCTCAGGAGTCTGATGAAAATCCTGCTCAGGATTCTGAAAAGAATCCTGCTTAAAATTCTAAAAATAATTCTACTTAGAATTCTGAAAAGAATCCTGCTCAGGATTCTGAAAATAATCATGCTCAGGATTCTGAAGAGAATCCTACTCAGGATTCTGAAAAGAATTCTACTCAGGATTCCAAAAAGAATCCTACTAAGGATTCTGAAAAAGATCCTACTCAGGATTCTGAAGAGAATCCTGCTAAGGATTCTGAAGAGAATCCTGCTCAGGATTCTGAAGAGAATCCTGCTCAAGATTCTGAAGAGAATCCTGCTCAGGATTCTGAAGAGAATCCTGCTCAGGATTCTGAAGAGAATCCTGCTCAGGATTCTGAAGAGAATCCTGCTCAGGATTCTGAAGAGGGTTCGGAAGAGAATACTGCTCAGGATTCTGAAGAGAATTCTGTCCAGAATTCTGAAAGAGAATCCTGTCCAGAATTCTGAAAGAGAATCCTGTCCAGGATTCTGGAGAGAGTCCTGTCAAGGATTCTGGAGTGAATCCTGTCAAGGATTATGAAGAGAATTCTGTCTAGGATTCTGAAGAGAATTCTTTCCAGGATTCTTATGATAATCCTTTCTATGATTCTGAAGAGAATCCTCTCCAGAATTCTAAAGAGGATCCTCTCCAGGATTCTAAAGAAAATCCTGCTCAGGATTCTGGAGAGAATCGCCCCTCTTATTTTAAATCTTGAATACGCCCATAGTGCTAGCTTGTTTTTCATTGCTCTGTGTCTTATGTCGACGACTGAAGGCAGCCGAAGTGAAATGCCCTTCCTTGTGGTGCGCTTGGGTGTAGAATACATTATAATTCCATTATAGGGAAGATGTTTTTCCCTTCTTCATCCAGGCGAGTTTTATCGATTTCTGTTGTCTAGTTGTTGGGGAAAGAGAAGGATAGACATCGAAATTTCGACTTTTTACGAGTTGAGTAACCAGATGTTGAATTTCTTTTGTTTGAAATGTTTAGCTTCAGTTTTAATTGTATTATAAGGAAGTTTATTCCTAATCAACCAGATCTTAAATTCATGAAATAAAATTTCGCTATTACGACAATCGATAGATCATTCAAATTTCCAACAAAGCCATGTAACCATTAATTGAAATTCCAAGTCGCATTTCCACCCGATTAACTCCAACAAACATCACATCACGCCATCACGCGGTTTTACAATTTAGACTGCGAAACAGATTGGGTCGCACCCGAAAGTCGATTTCCAGCCCTGTCAATCGTGAACCGTGCCAACAGTTTACAATCCCAAACTACTCAAACGCACAAATGGAATCGTAAGGCAGATGTCGAAAACGACACGAGTCTACGCCGACCCAAATGGAAATCCACTTCGGTATGACTTGACCGTAAATAATAACCCTTAACCAAAGCTCAATATACGGTATCGCACACACTTACGGCACCGATGCAGATCGTTGTTCCCCAGTTCTGATCCGATGGAACTAGACGCAACTAAACAACTATTCGGTACCATACGCCGGCTGTGAATCCATTTCGACAGGCGGTAAATGGATTTGAATCCTTTTAGTGAATGAACAAAGTTGGGAGGTTGTAAAACGCACACACACACTCCCTCACACATCCACGCAAATTCGCTTCATAGACTTGCCAATCCCAATCCGCCTGTCCCCGTGGAAACCCCACGTGGCCAATCCCGGAGTCGCAATCCCTGCAATGCGTTCTACTTGTCGTTGGCCGATGTCGTCCATATGCTGCTGAGCAGTGTTTCTCTGAAGTACCACCACCACTGCCACCAATCGTCAGTCCGTATAACTTGATTCCTATTGTCGTCGTTCAGCAGCCCTTGGGACCCGGATACGAATCGATTCCTTGCCAGGAGTCGGTGATGATACTGAAGCTTGGATGGTTCTACATTTGTGCTTACGAAAAGATTATTCTTTTAAAACCATCAACATCCAGTGACCTATTTTGAGATACTTCTGTTAATATAGTTGAGTATTCCGATTAATTGATAGATTGTGGATTATTGAAAAGTTGTTCAGGAGCTTGAGGGCTGCTGAATGGGTGGTTCATTTTAATTTATTCAGTTAACATCTAAACAGATAACACTGAATCAACAATGTTCTGTTCGTGGTCGTACCTCTCCATATCCTAGGTTCAGTCCTAGGATCGTTCGCTCAATCCATCCACCTACAGTACGCTGTGCTTCACGTTTTATTGTACCAGCCGGTGTGAACACCATCTTTGCAGGGTCGATGTCCGGCATTCTTGTTACATGACCTTTGATCACTTGATTTCTGGATACTGTGTTCGCCGTAAAGTTCGGCGAGCTCGTGGTTCACCATTCGCCGCCACACTTCGTCACACCATCGGGCGAGATCGGAGTGGGCTAGATCCTCCGTCGGGGCTAGACCGAGTTAAGCGAGCGTAACGTAATATCGGTAATAAGTCGTCGAGGCGTCTGCAAACCGGAAGGTACCGTCTAACCTAAATTGCAGAATCGATCCTGACACTTTGCCGACCACCATCGAGTTGGAGTAGGCCGGTGACTAGCTTGCAAAATACCACCGGAAAATGATCGTTGGAGCGCCTGTGAACCGGAAGCATCCTTCCACTGAAATTGCAGGACCGACGTAGGCATCTGCCTAGATGGTATCGGTGCCGCTGGGGATATCTTCTGGGAGTAGGAAAGATCCACTGTCGCTATTCTGAGTAGTACATGTGTATCATCGGCTTGAGTAGTCGGAAGCCATCCTCCAACCGGAATGGCTGGGCCGACTTTGGCACTCTACCGGCCAACAACGGAGTAGGAACAACGCGTAACGTTACTGATTTCGGGAGATAACCATCCGTCGAGGAAATCTCTATTGGAGTAGGCTAGCTTCACTGTCGGGAACTACGCCGAGTGGTATCGATCACGACGAACCGCCGGCTTTAGATCTTCTGGGCTATTGCGAACCGGTAGTCACCCTTATTCCGGTGCCAGACCGACCTCGGCAGCCAATCGGTCCGCCCGAATAGCATAACGACAAATAGAGCAGGAAAATATTCATTTCGATCATCTTCATGCGGGCTTGCAACAATCACGCTAAACTTTTTCCGCTTAAAAATGAGTGCCGAGCGCACAAAATTGGCCTCGTGCAAAGGGTCTGTACACAGTTTTGTGCAAACGGTGGTAATCAAAAATGAATGAGTGAAATGCGCACAAAGGAGGAACGCTTGAAATGCGGAATTCGCTTCCATTTCTGTTTTGCTTCTGAAAACATTGAAAAAACATTCCAATTTTAAAGTTTTTCAGATTTTTTTCATTTGCATATCCGAAGCGGAAGCAAATGAGTAAAAAACTTTCGCATTTGCGACCTTCTTCCAGAACATCTCAGAAAACTCCCCATCTTACCAACGGCCAACTGTTTGCTGCCGCGCGGGATATCATTGACAGTTCCGTTTCAATCGTTTCCACCGCACAGCCGAAGGCCAACACGTCGGCAACTCACAGAATGAGTGCGACCAACACAGAATTTTCACTCAGTCAGCCAGTTTTGCGTTAGTTGCCTCATTCTGTGTAGTTTTAACACAAGCGCTGCGTGGAGTTGGCTTAGCGTGGAGTGTTTGCTTGACTTTACGAGAAGAAGCAACCTTGCAATGAATCACGAGAATGAACAGCGTGTGGATAAATGAATCCTAATCGCATATCGGTGTGTTCATTTTGCTTCTTCGGCGATGCATCCGTTTGCTTTTTGCGATGCTCTTCGTGACGCAAAAATAAAAAATCTCGCATTGAGTATCATACAGGCGTATCTGCAGTGATCGATTTCTCTTCGTCGATTTTCTCTTTGCATTATTACACGAAATTCAATCGGTTTTCGAAACATTTTATGGTGCTGTACTATGAAGGATGATGAGAAGTTTCTACGGAGTCAAAAATAGCGGTTGAAAACATTCGCCCGGCCAAGCAATAGGCCAGGGGAAGTGGTTCACCTAGAGTGAATTTCTGTCAAAGAAAAAGTAGATTTTGTATGAGAATTGACAGAAAAATGAATGACAAGTTCATCCACTTCTCCTGGCCTATTAGCTAAAGAGAAAATCGATGAAGAAAAATCGACCACTGCAGTTTCGCCCTTATGATACTGATCGCGAGAAATGAATTTTGGCGAATGTTGGATCGCGAAGATGCGTCGATCATCGTTCACGAAGAAGATCCATCGCAACACTGGGATATACGAATGCGAAAATGGCAACTTTGGCAAAGAAAGCTCTCAGGATTTATTGTCAGTATACTGGCACACATCTCTAGTTTCTAGAAGTGGATAGAGGAACGCGGAAATCAGTGTGCAACCTTTTGTGAAACGATTGAATTGGATAACTTTGAGTTTTGCTTTTGATTAATCCTACAAATGATCATTTTCGAGTCCCGGGACGCTTCAAACTTATGATAAAGTGGCCAATTTGTATCTGAACATCTGTGCCAAGCTTGTGGGAATGCAATTTAAAGCAAAATTATGTTTGATTTCTACTTTTCGAGAATTGAAACGGTTTAGTATCCAACAAATCTGATTGTGCGATATTTGCCAGAAAACCATTCGCCAGAAAACTATTCGCCAGAATGACATTCGCCAGAAAGTATCATATGCCAGAAAACCATTTGCCAGAAAGTACCATTCGCCAGAAAACCATTCGCCAGAATGTACCATTCCCCAGAATTTACTATCCCCTAGAATTTTTTTATTTTATTTTCAGGTAAATCAAGTTTGCAATTGTAGAGCCTTAAAAAAATGTGTGAGATTATTTTGGTTCATATACTCAAAAAAGTACAGTGTCTCTTGGACACAATCTACTGTTGACTTAGTGAGCAAGCTTATTATTCATATTCTAATTGTTGGACTAGGTACATATTATGAAAATATCGATTTTTAGAGCATTCAACAATCAACATCAATATTTGAAGTTTTATAAATATGAATTGAAAAAGCAACACATAATACTGGGGGACCGTGGAACTAGAGAGAATATACAATATAATAACAGTTGCATTCATTAAAAGCTGCTTCACTATGAATGAAAGATACTGCTTACTGATGTAAAGTTTATTACTTAGCATGACTGATAGCATAGTAAGTTTTTTTTTTGATATACGTTGTGCTTGAAAATGGTATTACGGTTTGAAAGGCTTCACAAGATGTTCACCCTTCTTTTCAGCAAAAGCTGTTCTTCAAAGTTTTGCTTCTTCTTATGGACTAATTCATTTAATATTTACGAGATTTAAATATACATTGCAACTATCGTTCTACAGATGTTATAGCATGAGATTATGCTATTTTATAATTATTAAAATCCATCTTTCTGTTTTTTTCAGTTTCAATTAATTTTTTTATATATTACTAAGTTTTACAGGGAATTATTGTTTGGAATATTTCACAAGTATTGCTCCCTTCTTTTCATCATAAGCTGTTCTTAAATGTTTTGTTGCTTCTTAAGGGCTAGTTCAATGGATATTTACAAGATTTCGATATACGTTGCAGTTATTTGTGCCGTCAGTTCGATGAAGTAATTAATGCCTGCACTCGCAAACCAAATTTACATTTACTATAACATTTTTCAGGAGGACAAATAAGACAGTTGTAAAATTAGTAGGAACATCCTATATATGGAGAATGGAGAATTCTTATTTGCCAAACACCATGTCAAGTAGCGGTCAGCAAATACTCTTTTTTGAATACTTTTTCATGTACTGAAATTTAGGTGACCATTATTACTAAAAACCTTTTGGTCTATTTTTACCCGAATGTTGTTCCCTCGAATATCATTTCCCCGAACGCCAGACACCCGAGTGACACTTTTTCCTGCAATCCATTATCCCGAATAACCCAAAATTTGTATGGATCGTGGTATTATGATAGAACCACCCACTTCTACTCCCTCTTGAACGACCACGTGATTCATGGACGGCCCCAAAATAGATGCAGTTCAAAATGGATAAGAAACAATCTTCAGAGACAGAGTGGTGAACTAGAAAGAACGATAAAGAAAACAAGAAAAAATGCTGAGTTCGGAGAAATTTTAAAGAACCGCTGATCAAAAAAGAAGGGTGTATTTCATATGAACCGTTCATCACCCTGAAATAATCAATATGTTCTGATAATTATGAGTGCCAAAACATTTTCGAGGAAATAGGCCACTTGAGATAACGGGGTATTCTGGGAAACGACATTCGGGGTATCGATATTCGGGAGAAAGTAGCACAACCCCAATAAGCTGTCAATTGAAAAGCAAAAAATATCTGGTAGTTGCACGAGAAATTATGTACAATACAATATTCTGAAGAAGAACAGCTCGCGGTGACAGGAAATGAAATTTTCTTAAAACTAGGTAAAACAGCTTAAAATATTGTATCAAAACCTCATAGGCAAAAATCTCGTGAGAGATGTAGAATAACAGTGTTATATTGTCTCCGCTCTGTGCACTTGAAGAAAGCTTAAAATGAGAAGAACGAGATAGTTACCGTACTATTTTTCAATTTAGTGCTTTTGAACATGTGAAAAGTGGCACAAGTCGAATATTGTGACGGCCATCCTTGGATTCCGAGATGTTTCATGATCAAAATCGACAAGAAAAATTATTCTGGGGAATGGTACTTTCTGGCGAATGGTACATTCTGGCAAATGGTTTTCTGGTAAATGGTACATTCTGGCGAATGGTTTTCTGGCAGATGTCATTCTGGCGAATAGTTTTCTGGCGAATGGTTTTCTGGCAAATGTCGCACAATCAACAAATCTATAGCACAGCGTAACAAAAATGACATTTTTGCGTGTCTCAAGGATCAAATTATGTGTCTCTAGTAGATTTGGGGTTGCTGAATCTGGTGCCATTCTCAGAAATGTTCCAGCACGTCACAATTTTTAGCTACAGGTCGTCAAAGTTGTATAAAACACTGGTTTTATTAACCTATGCGTACCCAACGTCTGTTTTTGAGGATTTTCAAATCTTCAATCAGCTGTTAAAAAGTCATTTTTCAACCGATTTTCTTGAAACCAATGGCATGCGATCCAGATTTGTCTAAATTTGCAAGGGCCGCAAAACGGAACCGGTTCACCTAATGGTTCCGGAGTTATTCCGGATTCCGTTGGGGTCAGAACCGGTCGAAATACGAATTTTCAAACAATTTAACTTCTTTACTCGTGCTATTCGATATGTTTATACATAAAACACTATCAATATATATAATCATATACAAATATGTGTTAATGACCTCTTTGGACACGACAATCTGTTTACTTGTGCCAGATATGTTCCGGAAGTCCTGGGGGAGGTGGTCATTCCCACAATGTTGTCAGAACCATTCGTGCGACACCTCAATCTTCATGATTTGTCATATAATGAGTGGAAATGGTTATAAGAAAGTTCAACGACCATTCGGGATTGACCTGGTCACACCGGACATGTTCCGAATACCCTGGCGGAAGTGGTCAATTCCACAATGCTGTATAAGCCGTTCGTACGACATATCAAACTTCATGATTTGTGGAAACAATAACGAAAATAAATGTTCTGGACATCCATGACCATTCTGGACCGGGTTACACCGGACATATTCCGGATACCTCGAGGGAAATGGCCATTTTCTAAGTTTTCCAAAACAATTCGTGCAACACGTCAAACTTCCAGATTTGTCAAATAAGGAGTGGAAATGGTCCTTTGATAGTTCAACGACCATTCAGGATTGACCACAACAGATATGTTCCGTACGGCCTGGCGGAAAAGACCAATTCCAGAATACTGTTCATGCGACATATCAAATTTAATTTTTGCGGCATTTTACACCGGTTTCAGGACCAATCAGGGTTCCTTTGTATATAATCTGATTGTTTCAAGAGAAGTGGTCTTTAGCTGAGTTTTTCCAAAACCATTCGTGTGTACCTCATTTCGTTTAGATGAAATTGGAAACATTTCAGATGGTTTGTGACCATACCGAACAAAATCTGGATATCCCGAGTAGCGCACAATGTTTCCTTGAATCATGGATAAAATGTTCGCTTGTAATAGTCAAACTTTGTTCTCTTTCTATGGGAAACTAAAAAACAAGAAACAGCTCCTATCGACTGAATTTTCTAGAAGAACGAAAGAGAAAGAATATCGCTGTGAAGTGATCTATTAGGCATTTCACGGCGAAATTCTCTCTCTTTCGCTCTTCAACCAAACTTAAAAACAATGGTGCCAGTACCTGTCAAAACCTGAAAACAACGGTGCCAGTACCAGTCAACTTTGACAGGTATTGGTACCGTTGTTTTCAAATTTCCCATAGGAGAGAAAGAGAAATTTTTTTTGATGACGTCACCGTGCAGTGGGCAATAGCTCATTTCACGGCGAAATTCTCTCTCTTTTGCTCTTTAACAAAACTTGAAAACAACGGTGCCAGAACCTGTCAAAGTTGATTTCTCAAAGGAGAGAAAGAGAGCGATTTTCCGGTGACATCACCGTGCAATTAGGCATTTCACGGTGAAATTCTCTCTCCTTCGCTCTTCAATAAAACTTGAAAACAATGGTGCTGGCACCGTTGTTTTCAGCAAGGCGGGTTCATTTTACTAAGGTGACTCATTATGCACACTTTGTGGAGAAAACCAGACAGGGTAGGTGAGGAAGGGCTTGCCGTTTTGTTTACAAACATCTTAGATAGGTAATTTAGAGATTGACTCCTGATTGGTTGGAGAAGGAGTGTTGTCAAGAATTATTGTAATCTTTAGAGTTTACATTCCCAGGACCATTTCCCGGGAATTGAGATTTCCCGGGAAATGACTTTCTGTTTCCCAGGATTCCCGTATTTCCCGGGATTTTCATATTTCTCATATTTCTATAAAAAATAAAAATTTACTATCTATTTTCAAACAAAAACCATCGCACAATTTACTTTTCATATAATTCTAACCAAAGGACTCACTACATCAATAGTTATATTTCGATGCTTATTTTTGTTTTATTTTTCGTAATGAAATAGTTGTTCATAAAATGAATATCGTTTTTGGCGAAAGAATATTTGCTATATAAAATAAAGGAACTTTCGATGGATCTTTGCTATGAATTTCTTCTACTTAGCATTACGTCCTCACTGGGACAGAGCCTGCTTCTCAGCTTAGTGTTCTTATGAGCACTTCCACATTTATTAACTGAGAGATTTCTTTACCAAACTTGCCATTTTCGCTTCGTATCTCGTGCGGCAGGTACGATTATACTTTATGCCCAGGGAAGCCAAGGAAATTTACATTACGAAAAGATCCTGGACCGTCCGGGAATCGAACCCAGACACCTTCAGCATGGCTTTGCTTGGTAGCCGCGGGCTCTAACCACTCGGCTAAGGAAGGCTCCAACTGAACTGAGTAGGCTTATAAAAGTTTCATGAATTTACAGGTATCAAATACATACATATAGGGTCGATGTACCAAATACATGTTGAATTTTGAAGCAGCATATCTAAGAACAAATATTCGTTTAAAATCGAAAAATAAAGCCAGTGTCATTATTTTACGTCATTTGAAAGCTTTTTACCTCGATTTTGTGAAAAAAAAAACATAAAAAATACGAAATCTCATTTTTTTGTATTTATTATCGCTTGTGTCACTACAGGTATACATGTGCCTTTGATACAAAGCAAAAAACAAATCAAAACCGTATTTTAACAAAACTTCTATATTTTTCCTTCAAAGTGTGGATTAAAAGCTTTCGATTGATATAAAAAAGTTCTTTTTTCATAATAAATCTTCGAGCTGTTTAGTAGAATACCTATAAGTAGATAAAAAACCGAATTTAGTACTATACCATTTAATTCCACTAGAGTTTGTATCCTTTGACAGATACGCGTATTTCGACCTCAACTGTAAGGCCGTCTTCAGTGTCGTGTACTAGACTCGACTTGACTAAATTCGGTTTTTTATCTACTTCTTTTTTCATATTTTTTTATTTATTTTCTTGAAAAAGGTTTCTCTTACTATTGCTACTATAGGAATAAAAGATTTGCTATAGATGCAAGGGAGCTTAAATTATAAACTAAACTATACTTGGATCATTTTTTTTAACAAAATCGAATTTTTAACAAAATATCAATGGTACCTAAATAAATAGTTCCTGCTTTATTTTCACGTTTTTCAGAATTTCCCGAGATCCCTGGATTTCCCGGGAAATTGTAATTGTATTTCCCGTTTCCCGGGAAATTTGGAAACTCTAATAATCTGGTCGCACCTGCTCCTTGTGTGCTCTACTTCTTTCTTTCTTTTTTAAAATTTCGTCCACATTGATGGCAGCACAGTTAGCTTCAGTTTCAGCATCATCCGAGCCAGACAGTAATGACTTCAGATTGTGTTGTCAAGAATTATTTTGAAACGGTTCAACCTGTGCGTAGTGTACTCTATTTTTATCTCTCTTTTTACAATTTTGTCCACACTAATTTCTGAAAATTTCTTTTGGCCATTTCCACTCATTATTTGACGAATCGTGGGTTTTCAGTTGTTGTACGAATTGTTTCGGAAAAACTTAGAAAATTGACATTTCCCTCGAGGTATCCGGAATATGTCCGGTGTACCCCGGTCCAGAGTGGTCATGGATGTCCAGAACATTTATTTTCGTTATTGTTTCCACAAATCATGAAGTTTGATATGTCGCACGAACGGCTTATACAGCATTGTGGAATTGACCACTTCCGCCAGGGTGTTCGGAACATGTCCGGTGTGACCAGGTCAATCCCGAATGGTCGTTGAACTTTCTTATAACCATTTCCACTCATTATATGACAAATCATGAAGATTGAGGTGTCGCACGAATGGTTCTGATAACATTGTGGGAATGACCACCTCCCCCAGGACTTCCGGAACATATCTGGCACAAGTAAACGGATTGTCGTGCCCAAAGAGGTCATTAACACTTATTTGTATATGGTTATATATATTGATAGTGTTTTAAGTATAAACATATCGAATAGCACGATTAAAGAAGTTAAATTGTTTGAAAATTCGTATTTCGACAGGTTCTGACCCCAAAAGAATCCGTAATAACTCCGGAACCATTAAGTGAACCGGTTCCGTTTTGCGGCCCTTGCAAATTTAGACAAATCTGGATCGCATGCCATTGGTTTCATGAAAATCGGTTGAAAAATGACTTTTTAACAGCTGATTGAAGATTTGAAAATCCTCAAAAACAGACGTTGGGTACGCATAGGTGTTTACATGAAATTTAAAGTACAATTTATTAAACTTTTTTGTAATCTAATCCACCAAACATGCAAAATAGAACTTGAACTTTCATTTCAGATATAATTTGATTGAAATTGCGCGATTAAATTTCGATTAAATCGATTTTTTCAACATGCTTGCAGTCTCCATACAAAATTCTTCGTTTCTTCTATATGGCAAAATACAACAATTCTCTAAACCATCAAAAAATAACTTTTCCGTATCGAAAGTATTACAAACTTAAATGATAAGTATTGTTATACACATGAAGTTTGAATTCTGTGGCAAATTAAGCCAATATATTACCTTACAAGCTGGCAAACTTGCATCAAAGATGGTTAGAAGGAAAAAGATAACCGACTCCCGTCTTTTTAAGGCGACATGAAAAGCGCCGCTCTAGTGAGTCAAAAGCAAACTAATACGTAACGTTCTCCTAGTGTCCACCAGATGGCTAAGTATTCGTTTATGACATTCACGCTCAAAAAAAGTTACACAGCTAACTCGGGATTGTTCGATATTGTCAATCAGCTCTGAATGCCATACAATGTATGAAAAGAAGAAGAAATCAGCACAGGAGTATTTTTTTTAGAATATGTCAAAACAACATTTTAGTAAAAACAAATTTTGTGTTGGTTCATGAGATCCTGATTTTGTGTAAGTCGTTCCCAATTCTATGTGACTTTTTAAGCGTGTTTGTTTTGATTTCTTCCTCTTCTATCGTCGTTTTTTAATTGCACGATGATTCGAATGTAGCCGAAAACATTCTTTACGCGCTTTTCACTCAACAGATGGCAGTGGTGTTACTAGAGAAGCGTGTCACCGGTAAAATATATGGCAAAACAAAGAGTCGTTCATCTTTTTCCTTCTAACCATCTTTGCTTGCATGCAAGTTGGCTGAAATAGTCATTTTTTGCATTTTCAGCAGTCGATATCTCAAAAACTAGACGTGCTATGATATTTCTGAAAACGGCAATGGATTCAGCAACCCTGAATTAAGTGAATAGCGGTATTTTGGTGCTGGAGACAAAAACGTGTTCCGCAGTGCAGCCGGTTCTTGCGGGCATTACGTCCGAATGGCCACATCCGGTTTATTTTAAAAGGTACAAAACACTAAATTTATAACGTTGAATATCAGATCTTAATGATTTATGCAAATTAAAATTATTGTCATTGCAAATAAATGAGGGTTACTTGGCACGTCCCAAAAAATAGTCCTGTTTTACCCAGTAACCCACTTGACCCAGTAACCCACCGAAATATCTCCGCCCACAGGGATATTTTCGAGTTCCTCTTGCCACTTCTAGAAACGAGATATGTGGGCCAGTGAACTGACAAAAATCATTTGAATCCGTTAAGAATTCGCTGAGCGGTGAGGGTTTCAGCATTTTTGCTTTCACCCAGGCCTATACGGGTTAAAAAATATGGAAGTGCTCTTAGAACACTACTCTGAGTTGCCGGCTCTGTCCCAGTGGGGACGTTAATGATAAGAAGAAGAAGATAACTGCTCCAAACTTTCTCTATCACTTATAACTTTTTGGGAAGCACAGTTGTCTTCAAAGATCACCAGGCTTATGAAGTATCATTTTGGTGATCTTTGACCCGAACATTTGGTCGTTGACCCATCTTCGTTCATGACGTAATCCGCCTCATCATGGCCATCCGTTTCGCCACCCCCATGGCCGCCCAATCGTGTTGTTTAGCGGCACTACTTTCGTCCTTATGTAGGGTGGTACAATGGTGGCTGCATTCGTGGGATTTTCTGGGACGTTCTACTTCTACCGATCTACTGGTGTTTTCTTTGTTAATTTACTAATTAATTATCAAACTACACATGAGAAATCTCATCAACATTAGACATCACAGACACTGCTTACAGAATGAACTGTTCGCTGCCTTAGCAAACCGTGTGAATAACATGATACATGTGAATGTGCCGGCTATGATTTCACCTCAGCCGGTACCGCAGCCTCTCCCTTGGTGCTTAGAAGGGAGCATGAGCGAGAGCTTTGATTTCTTGAGCGTAATTTTAACGTTTAAGCCAGTGCAATGAGTATGGATCAGTGGCCTGACGATCAAAATCCGAAAAAAAGTTGGGATTTTATTATCAGTAATTGGATTTGAGGCTCCCCGGAAATATTTTAATTTCGAATTGACAGACGAGCAACGTCGACTGCTATTAAAGCTAAAGTGGTTCGTGCGCGTAATATGAGCTTGGAGTTGCTTGAGTTCCTATCTGCCAAGCAAGAGTCTGAGTCGATAGATGAGTTTGTAACGAAGTTAAGAGTTCTTACAGAACCGTATCAAGTTTGGAGCATTAGTGGAGAGATTCCTTACATATAAGGTGGTCACTGCCAATAAATGGCCACATCTCAGGAAGCGATTGACTTGTTCTAGTGACGTTACTCTCGCTTAGGTTGTAGATGAGTGCAGGCTTGAAGAAATTTCGGTGCGTCGATTCATGGCTGTAGGAGCAGGGCGATTTTGAAATGTTTGAAAATCCATTCTCCCATATGTTCTTTACCATCCTTACCATAAAAATACAGTGAAACCTCCATGAGTCGATATTGAAGGGACCATCGACTCATGGAAATATCGAGTCATGGAACAGCAATTCTTTTTAAAGCTGCTTCTAGGGACCATCATAATAACCATGAAATTATGTTTTTAATATGGTTCCATGAGTCGATATCGAGTCATGGAACATCGACTCATGGAGGTATCACTGTAGTGCTCTGTGAAATTTTCAGCTTTCTAGGTGATGATTTAAAGGTGGCCCAAAGACAATGTAGATTTATATGGAAATTACTGCACACTTTAATTATTTTATGGATTCCTGTAAAATCTCAACAGCTGAACAGTTCGGTGAAATAAATTAACGGAGTACGGTAAATTTTTACAGTATTCCATGAAAAATCACCGGAATCCGTAAAATTGCGACGGAGTTACGGTGTTTTATTTCTCCGAACTGTTCAGCTGTTGAGATTACGGTGAAATTCACCGTATGAGCTTAGTGTGTGTGGAGAAATGTTGAGAAATGTTCCAAAGAGAGAGGAAGATTTTTGTGCAGAGCCCCATATAAAAGATCCGGCTTTTAGTATGTGTTTGCTTGGATAAGTCACGAAAAAGATGTAAACAAAACGATCAGCTGATGGTGACAACAAGGCTGCGAAAAGTTTTGTCCGCAGCTTTCCAAACGTGACGTCATCTTCGGCTACTTCGTGAACTTTCGGCTCGCCGAAGTTGGCACTGCACAGTGGTAGTTGTTCAGTTCAAAACTGATGTTATCACAAATACTAATTTGGTGTTCGACCGCACCTCTAAATACCCCACATCGTGTAGGAGCCGAGTGAGAGAGTGAAGTGAAGTACATACAACCGAGAAGAGAAAAGGTTGAGAAGAAGTGTTGCAAGTTTTGTGGAGGACGACACATTTTCGAGCAAATGTGCTCAATAAACAAAGGTGCTATTATGAAGCAAAGGGTGAAAGAGGTTTCAATTCACTCGGACGAAAGTGACGAGAGTAAACCAATTGTGAACAGATCAAGTGAAGAACGCCAGATTGGAAGAACCTACAACAATTCATCTAGAGGAGGACACGTATTACACAGCTGATTTACAGTTGAAAGTGAATGATCGCTGGGAAACTTGATACGGACGCAAACATAAGCCTGATCGGTTACAACTGGTAGAGAAAACTCACTGGAAAAAGGAATCCGGAGCTCATGCCATCTGAATTTAAACTTCAGAGCTCTGGTGGCAATCCAATTTTAGTTCTTGTTGAAATGAAACTACCGTGTCGACACAACGAACAGAAGGCCACGTTAATATTACAAACTGTCGACGTTGATCATCGACCGCTACTCTCAGCGAACGTTTGTGTGGTGCTTAGGCTTGGTGAAGTTCTGCATTACAGTATCATGTGCGCGACCTGAAAAGACAATCAATCAGTCAGACGTGTGGAAAGTGCACCGTATTGAAGGCAACCGAATTTGAAATAACTTCAGTGATGGAAGGATCGAAGGAGAAGTTTTTTTCTAGAAGTTGATCCAGCGGTACAACTGTTGATTCAGCAACCACGGCGTATTCCGATAACACTTCGGGGTAAGTTGAAGGTGGAGCTAGACAATTTGGAGAAACACGCAACCATCGTCACGGCTGGTGCTCCACATGGGTGGGCAACATCCTTCCAGTCAACAAAATAGCTCTAGGTGAGTCGTTCAGAATCTGTCTAGATCCAGTACCCCTGAATAAGGCTTTCAAAACTACCGAATATGCGATTTTTAACCCTGGATGAAGTTTTGCCTGAGCTTTCGAATGCAAAAGTCTTCTCAACAGTTGATACTAAAGAGCGATTTTGGCAAGTGCTTTTAGACGAGGTTTGTAGTAGATTAGCAACATTCTGGACCCCTTTCGGGAGGTATCGTTGGGCTCGATTACCATTTGGTATTTCGTCAGCACTGGATATATTTTTAATTAAAATGAGACATGTTTGGATGGAGTTAAATGTCTGGCTGATGATGTTTTGACATAGGGTCGAGGAAAAACGTTGGAAGACGCAATGTATGACCATAACCATTGCCTTAAACAACTTTTTGAACGTCTTCGGCAGCATAATGTAAAACTAAATCGTCCGAAGCTTAATCTGTGTCAACCGTCTGTAAAATTTTTTGGACACTTGCTGACCGATAAGGGACTGCAAGCGGATGACTCCTAGATCTCAGTGATAAGAAACTACCCGACACCAACAGATCGTCAAGCCTCGCAACGCTTCCTAGGTATGCTGAACTTCCAACATTATCAAATCTTAGTTCAAACTTACAAGCTCTTCGCAAAATGTTGTCCTAAGATACCTGGTTGACGAACACAGAATGCCAATAAGAGTTTGATAAGGCCAAATCGCTAGTGTCAGATATTGAAAACTTTCAACATTACAACTTGAAGAAGCTTCTTTGGATCGAATCTGATATCAGCCCTCAGACTCCGGGGTGGTTGGATATGCATCTCGAGTACTCGAGTTGAAGACATTAATTTAGGCAACTTTCTGAGCTTTTCTGAAGATCAGATTAACGATATTCTGGAACAAAATTCCCAGGATAAAGTCCTGCAAGCAGTTGTTTGTTACACCAAGGATGGCTGGCCGTAGGAAATCAGAGGTGTTCCAGATCTTGCGAGGCTATTTTTTTCATAATGAAATATATCTACGACAAACAGTCTCGTTGTCTAGAATAGGTTGTCGGGTCTACGTCCAGCTTCAACTAGAATCATAAAAGCTGCGGACGCCAGGAACACTGAGTAATACGCTGGTAGATCGATAATATCTTGTTAAGGTCGATTGCCGATATCGATGAGATGTTGTAAACGTTAAACCACATAATGAATCAGCCACGCCTCTAACAGATTGGATGAAAACGTTAAATACATCAGCAGTTTTAGTGGCAGTTCATGAAATCGCCCCCTCTGTGACACCAACTTCTTCCCATGAGTAGTCACAAATGACTTCGAACGACACATCTTCTACGGAGCTACTAGGACCAGAGGTTGTTCAACCATCGTCAAGTGCTACGACTGCCCTAAGTATCAAACTAAGATACCATTAAAGTTTAAGGATTTTGTTGAAACAATTAAGTATTATTAGTATGTCCCTCACAGTGTAGCTTCAGTTGACCAGCGACGCTCATCTTGGCGTTTGTTAATACTTGCTATCTTCATTCTCTCTTTACTTCTTCCACTTTATTAAGACTGTTCTGATCTTATGCTTCGCCTCATCTCCTTGATCGTCATTTGGGACTATTCTCTTCTCCTATCGACACCGGTAGATCCCTTTCCTGTGGTCTTCGGCCTTGCGTTGAAAATGGCCGGAACTTATTTTACCCGGTAATGCGGTTCTGGTGGTGCTTTGGTGGAGTTTTTTTTTCTGTTCGGAACATAAACCACTGCGACCAAGGTTTGATCTATTGTAGTATATCCCGCGTCCTTTGTTTAGTCCATGTCGTGTTACCTTATCACTATTGAGAAGTTATAAAGTATTCGGTTTTCTTACAGTTGTAATTCCTAACTTGATCGCAGGAAAGGATTCTAATTGAAAGGTTCAGCTATTTATACCCTCTGAAGAATGTGGTGGGTACACTCTCCACAGGTGCGCCCCTTTATCGGTCAAAATCGGATCCCTTGATAAAGCCAAGAAATTGCACCGATATTTTCCATGCATCAGAATCCTAGTCCTTACTTCTTCAAACTAGAGAACTAAATAAATAAAAGATTAGAAAACATTTTTTTTTTCCTTGTCTCAAGATCATTCTCGGCAACCGGGAAAACCGAGACTTGTCACTTTCAACAAGGTTTACAATTGTAATAAGGACTAAAAAATGTTCCTCTGATTACTATAATATCCTGTTCTCTTCGCAGTTAGGACTAGGGTTCACTGGTAGATCTTTACCCCATAACGCACCACGAAAAGGTGATCTACCCGCGTTATGGGTCTTGGTGGAGTTAATTGGGCAAATAGTAGATATTATTCTTTGGGTGCCACATGGCCATCATTTGCTATCAACCGGCTTTTGCACACGCCATCTGGTTGTCGATGATGGTAGACATGCGCGGCTATCGGGTGCTCTCCCAAATATTTGGCAATCATCTGACACGAAAAGTACACTAAACGATGACAAAATCTCAATAACTTGTTGATGGGGTACAACGAACCGTTACATAGTCTTCGCAGGGATTCAAATAAACTGAAAAATCCTTCAAAACCTTCACAAAACTTTGGACACTATCCAGCGTTGCTCCTATCAGCCTTGTGAGATTCCCGGGAAAGCTGCTGTTGTCCATGATTTTCATTGCGTCACACGCTTAACACTATCGTATGCAGCCGGGAATTAGATGAAAAAGTGATGCGTTTCGACTTTTGATCTGATATTCGCAGAATTTTCGAAGGATTTGCCATACAACAAAGATCTGGTTCGTTGTCGATCTGCCTTCAACGATGCCGGCTTGGAAACTTCCTACGAACTCGACGACCGAAGATGATTTGGTATAACACTTTGTAGGTTACATTTAGAATGGTGATTGCTCGGAAGTTTTCACAATCTAACATGTATTGCCTTTCTTGTAGATTTGCCGGTGCAGACATACCTGCGATGATATCCTTACAAACAGCTTAATTGTTCTTGAGATAGTAAATGGCATCCTTAACCTCCTTCAAAGTGGGGGCTGGTTGGTTTCCGTCGTCCGCAGTACTGACGAAGACATCACCGTTGTCTTGACCTTTACTGCCTGCGCTCTCAACACCATTCAGGTACCGAAAAGCTAAACATTACATATAATTTGCAATTGGATTAGATGGACAAATTGATGTGAAGATTTGCGAAAAAGTTACACGTCTTCTCAGTGAGAATCGAACTCACGACTCCCCGATCTCTAGTTGGGGCGCGTTAACCACTACGCCATGAGAGGACTCATGAACGCAGAAGTTAACCTGAATTCGATTTCAGCTCAATAATCACGTGGTCCTCTTTCGCAAAGTGCACCTCTTTCGGAAGAATTAGATGCCCATCCAAACACAACGCTTTCTATATATATCCAATGCCTAGCCCGAGAGCGCATTGTTTTTTAGATATAGGAATAGCACACTACACTAGCCAGCAACTGCGCTGGCTGAGGTTTCTATTGTGTGGGCTTCCAATGGGTCGCGACGTTCTCAAACGACCGGTTACGGAACATGAGTCCGTTGCTCGATAAATACTTGTTTTAATTATGAATCGTGGTTTACGGCCAACCAGCCGAGTGGAAGTTTAACAACTACCGAAAAGCTAAACATTACATATAATTTGCAATTGGATTAGATGGACAAATTGATGTGAAGATTTGCGAAAAAGTTACACGTCTTCTCAGTGAGAATCGAACTCACGACTCCCCGATCTCTAGTTGGGGCGCGTTACATCAATTTGTCCATCTAATCCAATTGCAAATTATATGTAATGTTTAGCTTTTCGGTAGTTGTTAAACTTCCACTCGGCTGGTTGGCCGTAAACCACGATTCATAATTAAAACAAGTATTTATCGAGCAACGGACTCATGTTCCGTAACCGGTCGTTTGAGAACGTCGCGACCCATTGGAAGCCCACACAATAGAAACCTCAGCCAGCGCAGTTGCTGGCTAGTGTAGTGTGCTATTCCTATATCTAAAAAACAATGCGCTCTCGGGCTAGGCATTGGATATATATAGAAAGCGTTGTGTTTGGATGGGCATCTAATTCTTCCGAAAGAGGTGCACTTTGCGAAAGAGGACCACGTGATTATTGAGCTGAAATCGAATTCAGGTTAACTTCTGCGTTCATGAGTCCTCTCATGGCGTAGTGGTTAATGCGCCCCAACTAGAGATCGGGGAGTCGTGAGTTCGATTCTCACTGAGAAGACGTGTAACTTTTTCGCAAATCTTCACATCAATTTGTCCATCTAATCCAATTGCAAATTATATGTAATGTTTAGCTTTTCGGTAGTTGTTAAACTTCCACTCGGCTGGTTGGCCGTAAACCACGATTCATAATTAAAACAAGTACCATTCAGGTGTTCATGGAAGTGTTGTTTCCACCTTGCAATCACTTCAATGTCATCCGTCAATATGCGCCCATTTTTGTATTTGCACATCTCGACTCGCGGCACGAAGCCATTGCGTGATGTGTTGAACTTCTAGTAAATTTTTTACGTTTTTTAAGACCGGCACAGCTAGATTGTACATCTCAACCAGAGGAGGGACTTCAAATGGATAGGCCTCTTTTGTAAATACTGTACCAGACGAAATCTTCGAAGCTTTCCGGTGGATTTTATCTGGAATGTATGTTCGATATATTTGCCTAACATCTAAAACCTTCAGTATTGTTATAGAAAACTCGATTCCAAGAGACTATTTCGAGGTGTGTTTATTTATAATGCACCACATTTCCCTTGTCACGTGATTCACGTTCGACCGGTTGTAGTTGTTGTTCCAGTACAAGCACCTACCGACATCGAGTCCATAAACAACGAAGATATATCCAAACAACAGCAACAAGAACAGCATCAGCAGCTGGAACCGTCCCGAGTGAATGTAATAACAAATTTAAGGTGCACTGTCTCCGGTATCCGGAATATGCTGCTGTCAAGCACAGATAGACACTCTTTGGCCCTTCTAACCCACACATACAGACGCACACACTCACACAGAGTGAGACGAATGTGTTCATAGAGTGTGCCGCATCTGACCGTTCGAAACCGGTGTGCTTCTGACAAGCAAGTAGAATTTAATTAGGATTATGGTCAACGGTCAAACGAGAGGATATTTCAACTGTGTGGCGCACTGTGTAGTTAGGTTCCCAGAATGCCCCCCCAGAACATTGTTTGCACCGGTTTCCATGTCAGGACGAGTACCTGAAATTGCAGCAGTTTTTCCTCTCTTGCCATGAATGGCGTCTGGACCGGAAATGAGACGACCAGCTGGCTGGATTTGTATGATTGCAATTGTAGGGCTGAGGATATGCAGTATTCCGGTAAATACGACTCATGATGAAGCTATTCCGGAACGATTGTGGATGCAGTTGTTCAATAATGAGGGCGTAGTAGAGTATCGCCCATTGTTATGCAGGAGAGTCAAAAATAGAACAATGAGTTTTCATTAATTGTATAGATTCCGACGTCGGGAGTATTTAAGAATGGGTTCAAAACGCATTATCCAAGTAAATTGTTAAATGACGCTCCTAATTTGACTTGAAATTTTCTTCCAAGTATTCTTCTTCTTCTTGGCATTAACGTCCTCACTGGGACAGAGCCTGCTTCTCAGCTTAGTGTTCTTATGAGTACTTCCACCGTTATTAACTGAGAGCTATCTTGGCCAAATTTGCCATTTTCGTATTGGTATATCGTGTGGCAGGTACGATTATACTCTATGCCCAGGAAGTCAAGGAAATTTCCATTACGAAAGGATCCTGGACCAACCGGGAATCGAACCCAGACACCTTCAGCATGAAGGTGTGGTTAGAGCCGCGGACTCTAACCACACGGCTAAGGAAGGCCCCGAATATATAAAACAAAACAAAAAAAACATTTGAGATTCGTTCATTATACACTGATATATGTATGATTATGCCAAACGGCTTTGTGCCAAATGACTATCACCGTGTAATCTGCCCATAAACACATGTCAGTCCCATGTTTGCTGGGTTTCCTATTCACAATTATGCATTTATTGGCAGTAATCCATTTAAGCCATTCCTTGGTTTAGAATTCGGGTATTATGGCCCGTCGACTTTTTTTTCTTATTTGTTCTAATGTGACTCCCATAAATTGCTTATTTCTGGTCAATGCTTCGAATTATTATGATTTAAAATAAAATATGTTTGCTATATTTCGTAACGCTGTATACGGAGTTGAGCCTAACATATCAACTTTAGCAACGAAGCAAGTGAATGATCGATCTCATCCCAGTTCAGCCTCCAACGGAAAATTTCGCAATTTTCATCAAGAGCTTCGCATGATTTCCATAAAATAAGCTCCTGAACTCAACCGGAAAGCAAGTAAAACGAGTCGTCCATAAATCCCAATGCCGTTTTATCCTGGCCTCATTTACTAGGAAAACGTAATCTACGCTCTTCGCAGCCAGCAGCTTCGTCCGGCATATTTCGCATAATTAATCAAATCACACACATGACTATGCCGGCTCGCTAAGCTTTCGCCCATCGGCAACCGACCGTCGACTAGGGTGAAGGTACCATTAGTGGTGCACCTGAGAGGAAACAGTTAAAATATTCTAATGGAATTACAAGGCAGGTGATTTTAACATATCAGTCGATAGACATTAAATACCTCTATTATCCAAATCAAATGAAATGCGAATTTGTGCATGGGTTTTACGGTAAATGATGTATCATTTTTGCATCGTGCATCATAGAAAAATGTCACATAGTCATTTACTAGTGCGTCATGTCAAAGCACACCACCTCAACTAAGGGAGCATTTACTCTACGACAACGCCGATATGAATTTACGAACGAAGCTTCCCTCTGATCCAACCTGGGCAGCAAATTTACGCCAGCATTGCATCGAATCATCATCGGCCACCGTGCTGTTGCGATGGTTGGTCGGACGCTGTGTGATGAATGCGCGGTGGCAGCATCGTTGGCCGCCCTGATCTTGCACGTTTTCGCGTTGAAATCGAGCGATTTTTCCACGTTCATGTCAGGCGTCATGTGCCTCCTGAAGGGTAAAGCTGTTAAAAATGCACTCTTTGAGTAAGATGGCAAAGTTCACATTTTTATGAAATTTATAATTTTTACAGTACTGACCGCGAAGGAGATACATTATTTCACTCGATTCGTAGTATACAGTCGACTTTCCTTAACTCGATATTCTATAACTCGATGCATTTTTCGGTCCCTTTATTTTTCCATACATCGTGCTCTCCATTTTATATATACTAGATTTCTTCACTAGTCGATGTCACGTAAAGAGGTAAATTTCCTTCCATGACTCTTTTTTAAAATCCTTCTTATTCAGGAAACTTGGACTAATTCTTGTTTAGAGGTGAATAAATACCTGCAAGTTGTAATCAAAGTTTTAAAGCATGAAAATAAAAAATAAATGCCATTGAAAATAACATGTTTTTTCGAGCATTTTGATAAAAGTTTCCATAAAATAGTCTTTAGAATAATATCAACAAAATAAAATTGCTTTCCTACAGAAGTGATCAGACATGTTTTGGAAATACGGGAATTTGTTCCTTCGATTTTGGGATTATTTGTGTCGATATATTCTATAACTCGATAATTCTATAAGCCGATGGTTTCTTGAATATCGAGTTATGGAGCGCCGACTGTTATATAATTCCTGGAACACTATTATTTTACTATTATAGTTTAACGGAAACTCTTAGGCTTTGGTGGGTTTATGCATAGATCTGAAAGTAACATATTTAGTATATTTAATATATTTATATTTATATTATTTATTCTATCAAGTATCAGTGTTTGCATTAAAACCAAAAATTTAAGTCAATGATACACTAAAACCTCAATTTACGAAGTCTTTTTTTACGCTACCTCAATTTAAGTCACTTTTTTTACGAAGTAAACTCAATTTAAGTCACTTTTAAGGCAATTTAAGGCAGTGCGTAAATTGAGTTTTGACAATTCTGTGGTAAAATCATTGATCTCCGGTTTGGGAAAACCGTTGAAAACCCATACAATATGGGTATTTTCGGAACGGGCACGACGAGGGGATGACGAAAATCGATGTCCGACGCAATTTTAGAATCCAAGATGGCGACCTACGTTTGGAGAATATTGTTGACGAAAATCGATATCCGACGCCATTTTCAAATTAAATTCACCTAAACCTCAATCAACGAAGTCTGTTTTTACGCAAATTCAATAGACGTCACTTGTTCAACGAAGTAAATTCATGAACATCAGTACAGATTAGTACATTGATCCATTTGCTTATATTAAGGCGAAGTAGGCCGTCATTGAAATTTGTAGTGGGCATCGATGATTGTGGCCAAACCGTCTCACGATTGCGATTTAAAAAAAATCACTAGATTTTGCACTGACATTGCTGAAAATGTATCAGCATATTTTCTATATGTAAGCTCAAGTAGTGATTCTTTTATGAATCAATATTACTTAAGATGACTGAGTTTCATCACTTTGAAATTGCAATCTGGAAAATCAACAAGGCTACCAAACCAAATTACGGGCTACTTAGCCTTAAAAGTTTATATTTTATGCTGAAATAAGTATCATCAATGTACAACTACTTAAGTTTGTAGATTCTCAGGTCTATATATCGTGGAGTCCTCGGAAGTACAAAAACATCGACACAACTCCATACAACACTTCGTTTGCAAATATGGACAGTAAGAGGCCTTTGAAACATTGATGAACTATCTATTGATGATTGGTTATGCTTGCATATCCTTATGCTCATATTCGATAGAGATTTTAGAGGACCAAGGACATCCGCACAAATTCATACAATGAATCGTTTACCCACAGAAATGGTAGGGGGCCTTTGGAATATTTGAAAACTATCTTCTAATCACTTATAATGGCCATAGATCCAAAGGCTTTTATTCAATGGAGTCCTTGGAGCACCAAAAACATTTGTATAAATCAATAAACTATTCCGTTGACTTAAATGAATGGTTAAGAGACTGTGCCATATTAAAAAAAAAACTACCTATAGACCATTGATCACGTTTGTAGATTTAAAGGCCTCTATTCAATGAAGTCTTTGGTGGACCTAGGAAATCGGTACAAATTATAACAATACTCATTTCACTGCTACATATAGAAAAGGGCCTGTGCCATATCAAAAAAGCATCTATTGATAATTGGTTACGCTTGTAGATCCTAAGATCTATATTCAATATAGATCTTGGAGGACCTAGGGCATCTACACAAATTATTACAATACACCGTTTACTCACATGAATGGTTAGGGGCTTGTAGAGTAATTGAAAACTAATCTCTAATCTCTTATTACGGTCGTAGATCCCAAAGCCTCTTTTCAATGGAGTTCTTGGAAAACCTAGGACATCGGCACAAATTATAAAAATACTCATTTTACTACTATGAATAGATAAGGGCCTGTGCCATATCAAAAAAAAATATCAAAGGTTCGCTAAATATGCCAGTACATTGCAGGTACAGTATTGGACAAAACATTTGCAACTTTTTCGATTTTCCATACAAAATGACCAACTTTGATAAACTATATATCAGTTATTTATGGACCGATTTGAATGAAATTTTCACAGAATATCAGACATAACTTGAATTTCAACATATATTTTTGAGTGATTTTTCCAATCACAAGTTGAAAAGCAGTAACGGTTTGACTGAAGTGCATTTTTTGAAGTTTTTTTTATAATTGACATAACTAGCTTCATGGTATCTTCAGCAAAGTTGTAGATTTTGACGAGATGAATAAGTTTGCTGAAGACAGTTTTTGTGTAGGGCTATCAGATTTTGAGATAAAAAGTTTTGAATTTTTCGTCGAAAAGAACACTTTAGTCAAATCGTTATTACTTATAAACTCGTGATTGGAAAAATTATTCAAATATATATGTTAAAATTCAAGTTATATCTGATGTTCTGTGAAAGTTTCACTCGAATCGGTCCATAAATAACTGAGAACTAGCTTACCAAGTCATTTTGTATGGAAAATCGAAAAAGTTGCAAATGTTTTGTCCAATACTGTATATATTCCAGGAAGTTTTTTGATAACATGTTGTACTCACTTAATTACCAAAACTTGGATCTGACACTACAAACGCATCTTAAATATATAACAATCTTCTAGGGTCCAGTATTGTGAGACATTCTTCTACATAGAAATGATAAATTGGCAAAACCTCGTTTTACGAACTGAGCTGCCTCGCTTTACGCACTGATTCAATTTACGCACCAACTCAATTTGCGCACCCCTGATCTAGTTCGTAAATTGAGGTTACAGTGTACTCTTTTCAGTCAGTCATCTTAAGTCCGCTGTGAACTCGATCAAAGCTGAGAAAAAATAAGGATAAGGAGGTTCTGTTATTGCCAATACTTCGTAAAACTGATACGCTTTCTAAGACATTCGATCTTTTTTGTATCAAACATGAAGTAGATCGCATTGAGTTCTATGGCCGTTCGAGGGATTTTTCATAGCGGTTACCAAGTATCAGTAACAGCCTAAGAGAGGGGCTAGCAGATTTGTACAGTCGACTCTCCATATCTCGATATCTCTCCCTTTGTCTATGATTTCTTCGGTCCTTTCATTTGCATACATTTTCACTCTCCATGTCTCGAGATCCCTATCGCATTCCAGATTTTCTCTCCGTACCGTTTTGTTTCAAGTTCCGATCAGACTTATATTTCGAACATCTGGTTTTTGTATGGCGATTTGGTTGAAATGTTTCGCTGAAATATGTCATCAAATTACCTGAAAATGGCAGTCGATTGCAATTAAATTTTACGTCTTCCAATTTATTTCATAGCTTGGAAGAAGTGTTGATTCTCTAGTTCGAGATAAGTGAAACTAGCTCAGATAAATTTGTTTGCGAAATTATTCATTTGAATACGATTTATTCGCAGTGTTCGGAATTTGACTCAAAATGTTCGGAATAAGAGACTGAATGAACACAGTGTTCGGTATTTGAATCAAAACATTGTTCCAAACTTTTACGTAATAACAATACTAAGCAACAAGGATGGAAAAAATCAGCTCTAACGACAAACAACACGGTATTTGAATGGTCCAAGAGGGCTGTCGCTCTTGCAGCAACATGATTCCAACACCTCACCACGCGCGCTAATCATAGATATATCGAGCATCCGATGAACTGTTTGTCGTAGGACAAAGAGTTTGTCGGATATTGTAACATGTTGCGATTAATGCGAATTAATTTAAAATTCACGAATAAACTTCCTCACATACCATGCACGATTGACTTTCAGATTAAAAGCGACAAGGTAGGAGACCAATCGTGGAGTGCCATCAGAAAAATCCTCCAAAAATATTACTTTGATTCGCGAACAATTGATCGTCAGCTCACATCCCGAGCGACTCATTTTTCGCGGAGCGGAGTTTGTTGTGATGGCTTGACGACTAAGGGTTTATCGTTGTTGCTATGATCGCATGATAAAGAACAACCACGTTGCATCATTTGTTTTATCATGATCACTAGATTTCCATCCTTGCTAAGCAAGTTCAAATAAACATTTTTATCAGCCTACCAAGTCAGCCTAAGCCTAAGAAATTCCAATTTTCATAAATATCAGTTGTCACTTTTTATGCCCATTATCAAAGGTTACTAGACTGGATTTGCGAACATGAAATGTTGTTTATTATTTTCCTGATAATGGACAGATTTTCAATCTTGTATATTTATTAAAAAAAGATTCTTTGTGTCCCTATCTCGATGGTCTCTTCGATATCGAGATGGGGAGAGTCGACTGTATGCTTTTTAATATCCTCTTACAATTCCAATTTTTTTAAGACCCATTTGAATTCTATTATGGCCCCTTTTTGAAATTCCTTTCTGAGGTTCAAGAGGAGTTTATTAACGTCTGAGGGGAAAAAGAATTCCAGGGTCGTTTGAAAAGATTACCAGGGGAGGATCATACCAGATTCCAGCAAGGCCGTAAGAAGGGATCTAGGAGATTTTTAATTATCCTCATGTCTAACGATTCTAATTATATTTCGAATCTCATTCAATTGTTGTTAACTTCAGGTGGAGTTTATAAGTGTTCTAGAGAGTTTTAGGTACACATAATTTGAGCTCCAGTTCTAATAGAGCGGTTTTCCAGGGTTAGTATATCAGATTCCAGTTGGACCATAATGGGAGAACCAGTGTTGGCAGACTCACACTTCAATCTCAACCATTGAGTTCCTCAATCCGTGAGTATTTGCATTTGAGATCTATTTCGCAAAACTCACGCATAAGATTATGGCACAAAATAACTCGCACAAGCTCATGCAGTCAAAAATTATTGAATCACAAATCAGAAAGTTGTCAAAGCTCATTGTGATCGTTTACAATGGTAAAGTTTGTTATATCTCTAGCTTAAAGGCGAAGGGCTTTGTGGCCGTGCGGTTAGTGTTACCAAGCCACGTGAGTCAACAAGTGTGGATTCGATTTCCACTGCAGTCCGGAAACCTTTTCGGTAGGAATGTTTTTCGATTGTGCCACTGGGCGTTGCATACTTGTCCGTTATCTAGAGAGGTGCTTCCTTCAAAGGGCGAAATCGTCCAATTTAATTAAAAAAACATTCCTCTATCAACCGTTTGAATTACATCAAGCGACATTGAACCAAGTAAATAATTGAGTCTTATAGGCATTTGATTTTACAAATTTTCCATCTACTTCCTTTTCTACTGATATTCTATATAAATAAAAATGGAATTGTGTTTATATGTCACGACTTGGCTTGAGAATGACAAGAATGTTCCGATATTCCCAATACCTATATCATAAAATCGATACACTCTCTTAGACATTCGATGTATTAGGAATCAAACATGAAATATTCATTTCGAATCGAGTTCCAGGGCCGTGTGATTTTAGTTTTTTAAATTCCATTTCATCTCTCTCAAAATCCTCTTGAAATCCATTATGATCTCTCCTTCCATTATGACCCCTTGTTGGGGCAACGGTTCGGGAGTGGCAGGATGTGGCTTCGAAAGGACCCTACTTCAATGACAACGACTCACCTATCCAACGAGAAATGGTCATCAAGGCACCAGACAGTCTGCGTAGTTCCTTCTTCGGGTTACAATCGGTGAACAGGAACGGAGAATACCTTCACTTTAAATAACTTTATTAATTTTTACCATGCACTGCACTACAATTTGGGTTAAACTATATTCCAACTGGTTCGGTTGACTTTCTGATAACGACTGACTTTATTTCTGTATTTAACGACTTACTACCTACTAGAGTATAGAGCTGATTTCTATCAATGTAATGGTGAATAGCGTAGTTTCGATTTGACATTAGTCGATCTAATGGATATCTGGATTCTACATTACGAATTATACCCGGTCCTGAACATCACCGCCACCTTGAAATATTCAATTTCAATAATTCAATGCAATGGTATCAACTATTTCTACGCGTCACTAAAAGATTTCAAATGAATATCATATAAAAGGAAACAAAGTGTAAATGTTGCTTAACTGATTACTAACACTATCGCACTTTATCTTTCTTCTAGACGTTTCCACTACCAATGTACTGCTGATTGCTGGATCTGTGTCGCTATCATCTTAGTCGGCGGTTGTGTCATTTAAATTTTCGTCGGCTTGAGGCACACACTCCAGGTCATCATAGGAAGGCAGCAAACAAATTTTTGTTATCGGCCGTTTGATTATACCACGAGCAGTCCTCAAGGTCACTACTCGAGTCAGCTGATCGTTGCCGGGATGGGTATCGACGATGCGGGCGAGTGGCCACTTCACTGGATGTTGCTGTTCGTCGACGAGGATCACCAACCGGCCGGGGAGAAATGCATTATTCGGCTTGCTGTTCTTGGTGCATGGTTGCAGCTCCTGTAAATATTCGCTTCGCCAATGATGCCAAAACTGCTGATATGTCCGCTGTGTCGCTTGGAGACGATCGAGCATGCTGATAGGAGCTTTGGTAAGATCCTGTTCGGGGACTGCGTGCATCGTTGATCCTATTAAGAAGTGAGCAGGAGTTAGGCACGCCAGGTCGTTTGGATCTTCCGAGAGGGGCACTAGCGGCCGGCTGTTCATTGCTGCCTCTATTTGGGTCAATAGGGTCGCCATCTCCTCGAATGTTAGACGAGAGTTTCCGAGTTGGCGATACAAATGGGTTTTGGCAACTTTAACAGCTGCCTCCCATAATCCACCAAAATGAGGCGCCTTTGGTGGACAGAGGTGCCAGTTGATGGTTTCGGTTGCGCAAAAGGAGTGGATGCTTTCGGCGTTGTCCTGAAGCAGACGATATACTTCCTCCAACGTATTTTTTGCTCCCTCAAAATTTTTCCCGTTGTCGGAGTAGACATCGGAAGGACGACCACGACGGGATACAAATCTGCGGAATGCCGCCAGGAAAGCTGAGGTCGATAGGTCCCCAACGAGCTCGATGTGGACGGCTTTAGTGCTGAAACACACAAAGATGCAGATGTAGGCTTTCGCTGGTTGTGCTCTTTTGTGGATGGCTTTCAGGTACACAGGCCCAGCGAAGTCAACTCCGGTGATGCTGAATGGTCGGCTCGGACGGATGCGATGAACAGGAAGCTGGCCAAGCTATTGCGTTGCTGGAACGGGACTTGCTCGTGTGCAGCGGAAGCAGGCATGAATGATGCTTTGGACTAACCTTCGTCCGCGGATAGGCCAAAAGTTTTCGCGCATTGCGGCTAATGTGAGTCGGCCGCCACCATGGATTAGCCGTAGGTGATAGTATTTAGCGAGAAGGCGTGTGTAGGGATGAGGATTTGGTAGGAGGATAGGGTGCTTAGTGATGTATGGTTGCTCTAACAGATTTAATCTCCCTCCTACTCTAATTATACCGTCAGGGTCGATTATAGGGCTTAAGCGTCGAATTGGCGACTTTTTCGAAACTGCATTGCCATTGTGGAGGCATTTTAGCTCTTCCTTGAAACCATCAGCCTGAACCAACTTCACCAGTACTAGTTGGGCCGCGGTGAGCTCGGCTTGTGAAAGGATTCGTCTGGGTAGCGGACTACTATTGGAGGAAAGAGTGCGACATTTTTCACGACAGCGGTGGATGAATCGCAAACAGTATGCAGTGATGCGGACCATTGATGTATGCGAGGAGAACCGAGCGAAATAAGGATTAGGGTCGATGGGTTCGCTTCTGGCTGCTGCTACGATGAGCTTTCGGCGTTCTTTTCCATCCGTTGGATAATTTGGCACTCTTTCACACGGCCATTGCTGTTCGGGTAGTGAAAGCCATTTGGGTCCGTGCTTCCACTCTTTGCATTGAATGAAATCGTCGATTTCCATGCCTCGCGAAACGTAGTCGGCGGGATTCTGTTTACCAGCTACGTGGTTCCAGTGCGCTCCGTGACTAGCTGATTGAATAGCTGAAACACGATTGGCCACAAAAGTCTTCCAGGTGTTGGGAGGAGCTCGAATCCATTGGAGTGTCACGGTGGAATCACACCAAAAGTAGGAAGCAGAAACGTCGATTTGGAGTGCTTCGCTGATTTTGGAATGCAATTTCGTTGCGAGTTCGGCTGCACACAATTCTAGTCGAGGGAGGCTGATGCGTTTTAGTGGAGAAACTCGTGATTTTGATGCAAGTAGGTGGACGGCTATGTTACCCTGGGAATCTATGGATCGGGCATATGTGCATGCACCGTAGGCCGATTCTGACGCGTCGGAAAAAGAATGTAGCTGGATCGTCGCCTTCGGAAGTAGAGCATAACGTGGTACGTGAAAGTTAGAGAGATTCGGCAACTGTTCTGCGTAGCTTTTCCATTTGCTAGCGATCGATTCCGAAACTGGATCATCCCAGCCACATGGCTGTAACCAGAGGAGCTGCATCAACATTTTCGCACGGATGACAACTGGCGAAACGATCCCCAAAGGATCAAAAAGCTGCGATATTCCGGATAGGATGACTCTTTTTGTGATTGGTCCATGGGTTGGTCGTATGGCGGCCTCAAATCGGAAGATGTCCGCCTCGGGTTCCCAACTTATCCCTAGAGCCTTGATTGTCTCGTCTTTATCGAATTGAATTGCGGACTGAGTACCGATTTGGTCAGATTCCAGTCCCTGAAGAACTTCAAGTTTGTTGGATGTCCACTTCCTCAAACAGAATCCTCCCTTTGCCATCAGTTCCCCTAGCTCAGTCCTCAGTTGGATCGCTTCCGGGATCGATTGCGCACCACCGATAAAGTCGTCTACATAAAACCCTTTCCTAATTGCGGTCCTCCCAGTGGGTAAGTATCTCCTTCATCGTCGGCTAGTTGAATTAAGGTGCGTGTTGCAAGGAAAGCAGACGGTGCCATACCGTACGTCACGGTAAGGAGGCGGTAGGTTTGAACTGGACCAGTTTTGTCGAATCGGAACAAAATTTGTTGGAAAGGGGTATCGTCGGGGTGATGCAAAATTTGGCGATACATTTTTGCAACATCGCTCACCACAGCTACAGGGAAGGTTCGGAAACGGAGACAAATTGCATGAAGATCGTCCTGCACTACAGGTCCTACAAGTAACGCTTCATTCAGTGAGTGACCTGAAGACGTCTTGGCGGAGGCATCAAAAACGACCCGTACCTTTGTCGTTGTGCTAGAGTCTTTAATCACGGGGTGATGGGGTAGGAAACATTGCATTGCGCCGTCTAGTTCATCATCGGAGACCAAACGCATGTGGCCTAATTCCAAATACTCACGCATGAATTTATGGTATTCTTCTTTAAGATGGGAGTCACGATCAAGTCTCCGTTCGAGCAGCTCAAAGCGACGTAACGCAGTGGCTTTGGATTCCCCAACAAGTTCCTCGAAATTGGATTAAATTGGTAATCGCACTATATACCGCTCTTCGGAGTTTCGACTGACAGTGGATGCATAAAGTTCCTCGCAGTTTTTCTCGTCTAATGAGTAGGCAGATCGAGTTGGAAGCTCTTCAATCTCCCAAAAACGTTCCTTCGAGTGAGACCAAGGACATGGTGAAGATGGAACAAGCGGATGCTTCAGGAATTTTCTTAGGAATATTGGCCGCACCAGAGACTATCCAACCAAAGGTGCTATCTACCAGTAGAGGTAACGATTCTGACAATTGAATTCTGGCAGCTGATGTGAAACATGAGAAGAAATGTTCGTTGCCAATGATCATGTCTATACCAGAGCTCTTATTAAAGTTTGGATCGGCGTAGAAGAGGTCCTTGGGAAGATTCCAGTCGTCGGTGGACACCTCGTAGGCAGGGAGCCTAGGAATGACGCTTTTTAGGACCAAAAAGTCAACATCGAGAGCAATATCTTCCTTTCGTGAGCGGATCTGGGTTCGGACAGAGTTTCTTGCCTGCTGTGGCTTTTCACCAACACCGTGAATCAAAACATTTACTCTGCTGCGTTGCAATCGCAGAATCTGGGCCATGTTCTCGGAGATTATATTTGGCTGGGATGCACAATCCAAGAGAGCTCTTGCCATATGCTCTTGACCGTAGCAGTCGACGACTTTGAGAACCACAGTCAACATAAAAACGTTTTTTCCACAACCTTGCATCGGGATGCTACATACGCTCTCTTCTGGTTCGGACAGTGTAGACGCTGATAGCAGTGGAACTGGCTCAGCGGTGGCCACGTTGGTGTGTACGGTGGTCTTGGAGGCATTTGAAGGAGACGGAAAAACATTAGCACGGGTGGAGTTCTCTGTGTAGGCAGAGTGAATCAACGAATGGTGACGTTTTTGGCAAACTTTGCAGCTATACTTCGAATTACAGTTTCGGGCCAAATGATCATTACGGAAGCAGTTGAGACAGAGGCGTTTGGAGTTGAGTAGATTCATCTTCTCGGCGATCGGCAGTTTCTCGAATTTGAAGCACCTTATTAGAGGATGACGTTGGTCGCAAGCGTAGCATTTCATCGACAAACCTTCAACGGCTGCATGGGAGGAAACTTTCATAGGGATTGGCCTTTTGGGGAACGAGGCATGTGGTTGCACTGGGGTTGATTGGTGGTATTGGTTAACGGAAATCGATTCGAGGACCCGCATACGACGCTGGAGGAATTCGACGAGGCTCTTGTATGTGACAGCATTCAAGGTAGACGCGTAGTCCTCCCAGGCCTTCAGGGTGTCATCGTGCACTCGTGTACACAGGATATGTTCTAGGATGGTACTCCATGACTCGACAGGCTCACCCAGTTGACCTAGAATCTTTACATGTCGCTCGAAATCATCAACTATGGCATGCAAGGCGGACGCTGACTCTCTCTTCATCTTCGGACAGTCCAGCAAGGCTTGTAGATGACGCTTCCTAAGGAGATACTCGTTTGCGTAACGGGAGACGAGAGCGTCCCACGCCAATTGGTAATTAGCAGCGCTGATCCCAATCGACTCAATTAATTGAGCAGCCTCGCCCTTGATAGCAGCTCTTAAATAGTGGAATTTTTGGATGTCCGCCACATCCGGGTTCGCGTGTATTAGTGCCAGAAATGTGTCGTGAAAAGCTAACCAGTCTTTGTAGTCCCCAGAGAATTCAGGCAATGAGATAGTAGGCAGTTTCAAACCCTTTAGAGTGGAAGAAGCCCCAGTGGTAGCGGTTTGAGGGAGATTTCCGTGCACAGTGATAGGAGCAGGAAGTTTAGAGCGTAGAAAGGCTTTTATTTTGAAGAGCAGAGTTTCAAAGTTAGAGCGATAGGATAAATTTCTCACCATGCCTTCGCTACTTTCCTCCATTTCCTCCAATTCGGCCTGCACGTCCTCCAACCCCTGCCAGATCACATCTAGGTTCTCCAGCCGTAATTCGACCTCGAGCTTGTCCCGTTCCTCCTGATATTGCGTCATAAACTGCTCCGCCCGTCCCAGCGAGGCTAGCAGGGTGGTGCGACGGGATGTCAAGATCTGCTTACGGCGTTCGTCGTCCATGATTTCAGCGAGTTCGGGAGTCTATCGAATGAAAGACCAGGGAGCACTGGCGCAAAAGAAAATAATCTCTTGGAGAGGTTCTCACCTGACCAAGGCAGTCAATATGCCTTGTATATTCCAAAAAACAGGAACTTAACGAAGAACGAGTGGATGGGCTGTACTTGGGTACTGCGGCGTAGTCACGGATTGTCCACCAGTGCAGCAAATGAACACGTCGGATAGATCTCGCTCGGATTTCGTCCTGTTGTGAGTCGCAGGCTTTATTGCTGCATACGCTGATGTGAATCACCACGGCGTGGTTAAAATCGCAGAAATCGGAAACGTAATGCACGGGTCTCGTTTGTAGCACGGCGTACGGGATCAACTCGAGAATGGCGGGCTTTCACTTTCACCGATAGGGTAGATTGGCTCAATCGGCATGCACATGCAAAGCAAAAAGGATCTAAAAAGCACCAGCAAACACGGGAAAAGTAGGTTGGACAGGCAATTACCTTTTGCCTGTTCTCAACAGGCCTTGTATTTTTTGTAAAAGCAGGAACACTCCAGGAATTTGAAGCGCCAGGTCAGATGGTACCACAATGGCGGTTAGCGTCGCTACGGGTCACAATAGGTCCTCTTTTTTCCTATTCAGGGTAGGCTTTGATGGCGGAATACTCAATAGCCGGATGGCTAGTATGGCGTCGAGAATTGTCCACAATACAGGTGGAACAATCGGTATTGTCCAGTCCTTGGCGTCAAAGATGGCGAGTCAAGCGGGCTTCGTTGTCCCGCGGATGGAAGGCGAATACGGTCGGAGATGTCTTCGCCGGAAAGAATTGCCACAATCCTGGTCACGGCACCAGTTTTATGTTGGGGCAACGGTTCGGGAGTGGCAGGATGTGGCTTCGAAAGGACCCTACTTCAATGACAACGACTCACCATCCAACGAGAAATGGTCATCAAGGCACCAGACAGTCTGCGTAGTTCCTTCTTCGGGTTACAATCGGTGAACAGGAACGGAGAATACCTTCACTTTAAATAACTTTATTAATTTTTACCATGCACTGCACTACAATTTGGGTTGAACTATATTCCAACTGGTTCGGTTGACTTTCTGATAACGACTGACTTTATTTCTGTATTTAACGACTTACTACCTACTAGAGTATAGAGCTGATTTCTATCAATGTAATGGTGAATAGCGTAGTTTCGATTTGACATTAGTCGATTTAATGGATATCTGGATTCTACATTACGAATTATACCCGGTCCTGAACACCCCTTTTTAACTTAATATTCAGTTATGTGGTTCACGAAGCATTTATTAGTATCCAAGAACTTTGTAGGTGAACAATAGTTCAATTCCAAGACTTTGACCCCCCCCCACCTTGGAAGGGTTTTCCAAGGGGTGGTGGTCATACTAGATTCCAGTAGGGCCTTTAGAGGGAAACTAGCTGTTTTTTTATATAACTCTTCATCCTCTGAATATTGTTCGTATTTAACAATTAAAATTTTGTTTTTTATTCTCTAAATCTTCTTTTAATTCATTATGATCTTCCTCTTCTATTATGACGCTCTGTTTACACCTCCATATGAGATTCAGGAGGATGCGATCCAAGGGACCATCGAGGAAGCCTTTTACTATGGTTCTCTAAATCGGTATCGAGATACGAAATATCGAGTAAGCGATAGTTGATTGTAGTATACTTTTATCTAACAATTTACCGTCCTTGATTTTAAACAGTTTGAATTCTGTTTCAAATCTCTTTATATCTCACAACAGTCCAAAATGAGTTTCTTCTATTATGACCCCATTTTACACTCTTGTGGGAATTTCTTAACAACCAATTGGTTTTAAGGAGACAAAAGTTGAGCTCCAACATATCGGATTTTAGTAGGAGTTCAGTAGGAGAGATGGCTGACAGTATAATTTTATATAATTTCTCTACGTTCCTAAATTTCTTTAATTTAAATTTTAACTTGTGTGTCTCAAGCATCAAATTATGTGTCTCTAGTAGATTTGGGGTTGCTGTTCCTGATTCCGTTCTCAGAAATGTTCCAGCACATCACAATTTGTAGCTACAGGTCGCCAAAGTTGTATAAAGCACTGTTTTCACTGATATTTACATGAAATTTAAAATATGATTTACCATTTATTTTTGTTATCTAATCTACCAAGCATGCAATATTAGGGCGGTTCAAAATTTAAAAATGTTTGAGAATTCAATCTCCCATATGTTCCTTATCATCCTTACCATAAAAATAGTGTTCTGTGAAATTTTCAGCCTTCTAGGTGATGATTTAAAGGTGGCCCAAAGGCAATGTAGGTTTGTATGGAAATAAAAATGGAGAAATTTTGAGAAATGTTCCAAACACGCTGGTACTGTAATGTAAGTACAAACTTATTATCCCATAGTAAAAATTCATTCGTCAAAACATACTGAAGAAATTTGCTGAAGAGAGAAATTCAATCCGACGGATAGCAGAAGAGATATTCATGAGTTTGTTTGCTATTATTTAGCTTAATATAGGATTATAGCCCTGCAAACATGTACAAAAATCCCAAACAAAATAAGCTCAAGAGGGGTTTGTTTCTTCACCAACATCCTTCATTAAGGTTTGAAGAATGGGTTTTTAATATGGGATGATGAGTTTCTACTTACATTACAGTACTAACGTGTTTGGAACATTTCTCAAAATTTCTCCATAGTAATTTCCATATAAACCTACATTGCCTTTGAGCCACCTTTATATCACCACCTAGAAAGCTGAAATTTTCACAGAAAACTATTTTTATGGTAAGGATGATAAAGAACATATGGGAGATCGGATTTTCAAACATTTTTATATTTTGAATCGGCCTAATGCAATATATACCTTTAACTTTTATTTCTGATATAGTTTGGTTGAAAATGCACGATAAAATTTAGATTAAATCGTTTTTTTTCCTACATGCTTGCAGTCTCCCAATGTCTTAGTCAGGGGTCAATCGATTTTGTGGGGAGTCTGGATGATCAACTGGAACCCAAAATATCACTCCTCGCTTTACCTTGAAGTTAATTCAATAAATACCAGTAAATCAATGTAGATTTACTGCACAATATCATGTTGTTTTTGCATCTGCATCCTCTAATAATAGATCCTACCATACAAGCTTTCTGCTCTTGCAATCCCAATCCCTGTGTATTAATGTCAAAATGTCACTATGTAACATAATCTGAAAAATCCCTATTCGACCAATTTTTCGACTAAATGTCCATTGAACCAAATATCATATGCTTCTTGAAACAATCAAATTTTTTTCGATCAAATGTCATAGCTTGTTCTTAAGACATAGTTTCGATTTTTTGTTAATAAGTGGATACAGACATTTTATTAATTAACATTAAATTTTGCTTCAATGCCCTCAATATGATTTTTGAAAGTTAAATTTATATCTAGCATGAGCCCTAGATACTTAACTACTGACCAATTTATTGGAACCCTCTCATCGTAACAACATGTCTACTTGAAGGTTTCGAATAAAGAGCTTTTAGTTTATGTGGGAATATTATTAGTTGAGTTTTGGAAGCACTAGGACAATTTTTCCATTTTTGCAAGTACAAAGAAAAAATATTCACATTGTTTTGCAATCTACTACAGATGACACGCAGGCTTCGTCCTGTGTCATCCTCAAACAAATATCTTTGACCTCTCTGAAGTAACTCAGGCAAGTCAGATGTGAAAATATTTTATAATAAGTATTGGTCCCAAAATGCTGCCTTGAGAAACATCAGCTCTTACAGGAAGTCTTTCTTCTTCTTCTTCTTTCTGGCGTTACGTCCCCACTGGGACAGAGCCTGCTTCTCAGCTTAGTGTTCCACTATTAGCACTTCCACAGGTAGTAACTGAGAGCTTACTATGCCAATGACCATTTTTACATGCGTATATCAAGGAAGTCTTTCAGACCTGGAATTCTGATAATAAAACTGAAGTTTACGATTCGACAGATAACTTTGAAATATTCTAACAATGTATGTTGGAAAATTAAAGTTTTTTAATTTTAAAATCAAGCCTTCATTCCAAACACTGTCGAATGCTTTTTCTATGTCAATAAGAATAGCCTCAACATTTGTTGGAACGAATGAAATTCATGTTCATTATGTTCATAATGACCTCTTCAAAAAGAATCAGTAAGGAGGAAAGCAAACTGATTGGACGATAGCTAGAAGGTTCTGCAGGATTTTTGTCTGGTTTTACAATTGATACAATTGGGAAAATATGGCAACCGAAAACATTTGTTAAATATATCCACTAAGAATGATAAGATTCTTTCTGGAAGCTTCCATCAGCGCCAGGGGCTTTCATGTTTCATTTTTGATAATAGTTCTCACTTCTTTCAAATCAGTCTCCTAGAAGCTTTTTCGCAATTAGTTAGTAAAGATTTGTTTTCCTTTTTCAATGTCGGTTTTGGTCCCTGAGGTTTTTTTCTTTCAAAATTTTAGATAATTTCCAAAAGGGTTTAGAGCCAGGATCCAATTGAGAAATTGTATATTCCAAATTTTATTTCTTGATTTAAAAAAAACCTTTTCGTTATTTCTTTCTGCAGATCCTGCCATATCGTTATCATAGCAGGATTGCGAGTGCGTTGAAATTGCGTTTTTCTCAAGTTTTAAAGATGGATCAAGAGTTTAAGAGTATCTCTATTATTTGTATTTTACTTCACATTTGGTATTGCAACGTCGCTTATTTCAATAATGGTACATTGACTGTTTTGCACCATATTACCCTACTCATACGTGAGAGCCTACATCGCACCACAGCTCTAGCACCACCGGTAGGATAATTAATGCACTTACCTCGTAAAGACTGGCAGCTGCGAGCCCATAATTTGCAGCCGAGCGAACAGGAGCGCCACGGTGGCCACGCACAGGACGGCCAACCGTCGGGTCGCCTCATGTGGCCACCATCCGCTGGGCAGGGCCAGCGATTTCCCACTCAACACCGACCGGGCCAGGTGGTAGATGTCGCTCAGGCGGATCTGCAGAATAGAGATGGGAGAAGAAAATGTTGGATTAATCGGTCGACTGGAGTCCCGATCAGAAATATAGAACACAATTATAACACCGTTATACAACCAATTGTAATTTATATCAACACTTGATATGTTTTAATATATTGCTTTCGAGTGTTTTGTAAACTTCACATAAAAATTATTAGAATATCTGTTATAACTGTGAAAAGTATGTTTAAAAGAAATCAAAAATTAATTCCAGAATTGGAAACGGAAAATAAAATACAACTAACAAATTACGAAAAACCTTTAAAAACATACAAAAGTATAACAAAATTCATTATTAGATATTTTATATCTTGTTTATAGAACATATTGTTATAATTTCTCATTGAAATTAAATTGATTGTGTCTCTTTATTTGGACCAGTGGAATAAAAAGCATTGTATTAAACAAATCAAGCTGCCATAATTTTGTTAAACATTATTGATCGGGTTTGGTGTCGCGGCACAAGTGGATTATTCGCGCGGCTTGATCAGGAAAAATGGCGAGCACGAAACGAGTCCCTGCTCGCATACCTCATAAATTAGATGATTTTTCACGAAGCGAAAGTCTCGTACAATCTGAGCTTCATAGTGAGCCATCACATCCATCGTCAACGGTTGCCGTTGTCGCGTTCACGAATCCTTACCGTATACGTTATACCGTATACCTTACGGTATATACTACCTAGCGATGCGAAGGAAAAGCATTCCGAGGCCTCATCCAACTAATGGAATTGTGTGATACATGATGTGACTATCATGATCCCCTTGAGATTGTCGCTGTGCAAGTGCGTGTAGGTAAGACCGTCTGAGTCTGAGCGTGAGGTGTTCTAAACTTGTCGTTCTACGATGATGTGGATGGGAAAAATTCAACTCAAAGACGAACCAACCTTTGCGGTATTTCCCCTTAAGAAGGTTCTCAAACCATCTTACTTTCTATGGGTAAGCTGCAACGCCTGAAACCTGTCTGGCCACTTTTGAACCGGTACCTATTCGGATATCCCGAGTCAATCTTTGAAGGTGCAAAACATCGAAAATCTTTTATTATTGATGGAAAAAAATCCCAAAGAGCCAATTATTTTCGAATTTCATCTCTCAATCTTCCATGCCTTCATCCTTTTGTCTTTCGAAATTTTGTCCCAAAGCTGCTTCAAACCATTTTTTTTTAGATTTATAAGTTCTGTTCTTTCTTGAGACGGTTAAGAAAGTTTTGATAACTTGGTAATCTCTGATAATATAGGATTTACATTTTCGCAAAACCATCCAGCTCGAATCACAACGAAAAGAAAACTTCAAAGGTTTGGGAACCCCTACTCCACTTTCGGGAAAGAGGCCCATCTAGCGAGAAGAGCATTCCTGTGGTCCCGTCGGTCAGGAGGCACAGGGCCGGATCGCCTGGTAGTGTGGTAGTACGGCGGTGAAACACGACCGGTGGGAGCTTTAAATTACATTTTCATTCCAGCTGACGGAGACCTACCATAACATCTACCTATGAATCTACTAGGGAAAGCACACGAGGTGCTTCTTTCACCTCACGTCGTTAGTGAGAGTGCGAGTGTGTGTTTTCTTAGGAAGGATACTGTTTATAAAAGCATAACTGTCTCATGTGGATTTGCAGACTTATACCTTTTTTATCAAAACTTTTATACTTCTATATATACTTTTATACCATGATGCATCAGTATCCGGATGTAGAAGCAGTGCCTAATACTAATCTATGCATATTTGTGTTAAATTTCATTATCGTATACCTTGTTTTCATCTCCGGGCATATGAATCAAAAAACTAGACGCTCTTGAATCAAAATTTACCTAGATAAATTCAAATAAAATTATGAGAATTGCACAACATCATTTAAAGTTCATTGCATAGATGACCATTATACATTATGTTTTTTCGTTCATTGCATAGATGTACTAGATAATTATGAACATATGTATGAAAAAACAAACTCAGTTCGGTTAAGAAGGCCGTCGCGAGCAGATGTGTCCTATTCAGTTCCGCGAATTCAGACGATTGTGATTTTTTTTTCATTTCAAAGGGTGATAGTGAAGCCGGTGTTTTGAAAATCGGGATAGCAATTGCTGTCGAAGAAATAATGTGTGATCTACTTGAAGCAGTGAATTTTCTAATGAATGGCACATAAGTTGAAGAAAATTAGCGATTCTTTTCTTAGAAGCTATTGTATGAGCATGGAGGGCCGAACGGCAGAGAAAACGAACTGACTTGTGAGTGTATGTGTGAATTAAAGTTGAAGAAAAAAAAATGTGATTCGTTATGGGAAAACAACGATGGTTATGCTGAAAAATCTGGTGAGTTTGTTCCGATCACATTGCGCTACTATATGCGCAAATATTTCCTTCCAGCTTTCGACGCGTTTCCGATTAAGGCAATATTCCTAGCGGATTTCGAAATTATGGAGTAAACAGCAAAACCAAAGTGCGTAGTCATGAGGGAGAAATTGTAATTGTGGATGTGAAAGCGTACTATTGACATATCCACCGATCAAACGAACTTGCTCGGTTCGGGGGATCTGACACTTGAGCGGGGCATACTTCTGAATGTTGAATGTGCTCAGACCCCGCTCAAGTGTCAAAGTTCCCGGACCAAGCGAGTTCGGTTCACTGGTGAATGGGTCAACGTGCGTATTTTCAAAATTGTATCTGTGTGGGTGACTCGAAGCATGCTGTCCAGTTGCACGGATTTATCATGATGTTGCTTGTACGCTGCGGTAGGTCGGTCTATACCGAAATGCTGTTGCTCGTGTGGAGAGCATGCAAAAAGCACCGATTTTCCGTATCAAGTCCACATGTATTTGTGTTATGAGTGTATGATGCGGCATGGCCTACGATGTTTTTTTTTTCCCCATTTGCATTTGATTTGTCGCTGAACTGATGTGACAGACTACGGCCAGGGTTGGCAGATTTAGATATCGAATGAATTAAATGAATTAAATGTTTCTATGTATCGATGATTAATTGTAGGAATCAGACAGGTTTTATAACATGCGAACAATCTTGGAGACGAACAATTGCCGTAACATTGTATTTTTAATGAAAATGGTTTAGTTGATTCAAATTTTTGTAGAGCTTAACCTGCCCAATTTCTCCTGTTTAATTTGTTTAAACATTTTTTTTTATATTGACAACGGTTTATTGTATTATTTTAACTATTAGAGATGCTTTTTACCTTTTTCACATTTATTCCATTTTCACTTGGGCCTTTATAAAGTTAACAACCATACTACAGTCAAACCTCCAAGAGTCGGTATTGAAGTCATATTCAAATATTCTTTGGAAGGCTGTTTGAGGAGACCATCATCGAAACCATGATTATTTATCTATTCAATGTAGTATGGTTCCATGAGTCAATATCAAGTAACAAATTCGACTCATGGAGGATTTACTATATTTTCATTCCAATATAATCATATATATATAACAACACATTTCTCGTTAAACTACAATAATACGATGGAATCACAAAAATATTGGGTGTTTGTGTTAGAATTCTTAATTCCAGTTTAATTTGACGGGTTCTCTAGATGGCAAAGCAGTTCACACACAATTTGACATCACAGTTCATCATCATCTATAGTCGAATAATTAAAATATCTAGCATTAAGTCAATCTGCAACTTGCATCGTTTTCGTGCTCAATCACTATTCCCACAGGATTCCATTATTCGATCAAGCACCGTGCTTTCAACATAGGGCGCACACGTTTTCACAATCGCAAATTGTTGTGCTTTGGTGTTCTATTATATTACTGGTTATGAGTGAAAATATATTTTTTATGTGAAATTTATGTAATTCAATGATTCGTTAATATTATGTTACACATATGCATTCGAGTGAGTGCATCAGGGCAGCGGGTAATACCCGTGCAATACACGAGAATGGAGTTGACCAACATGACAGTATGTAGGAGATAAAATATTATATAATACATTCTTTATAGTAAGCAGGTTAATCTACTTTAACTGCTGTAGCAAAAATGAACATCACAACAAACCTTCGCATGGCAAGTTTAACATATATTTTAAACTAAACAGTTCATTAATATTTTACAAGCCTTGAAGTAGATTCTAAAATTTCCCGGGTTCGTCAACGTGTATGAAGAAAAAAAGGATTTACTAAATTTATTATATTCTCACCACATAAATCTTTCTTGTAGGTATTCTAACAACGAAACAAAGGCGGTTCCAGTAGGACAAACTCGTTTTATTATAGTTGTTTTATTCCTTTTTAATTTATTTATAATTATTTTTTTTGATTGCTTGCTCCAATATTATTATTTAATACTGTCATGCGAGGGGATATTGGGCCATGGGGGTAACTATGGGCCATTACTTTTACAGCAAACAAATACAATAATAGAGTAAGGTGGGGCAAAAGTTCGACCTTAGTGGTATAATCAAAGTTTCCATGAAAATAATAACAAACGAAACAAAACAAATACCATACAGCGAACCTCCAACATGGCTATAACTTTGCTGAACAAACTTGTGTCAAAATATTTACCCATTTTTAGTTATAACAGTTTCAAAATTGATTGTCTTAAACGAACTTTGGTGGGGCAAAAGTTCGAATCTAGTGTGGGGCAAAAGTTCGTTGGCTAAAACACAAAATATCAATACTTTTATGCCAGGCATACTTTATATCAGCCGTAAACTTATGTTTTCCGAAAAATACACACTAAATTTTCATCAAACAATGCCCAAAAGAGGGTTAAATGTAATACACCCAAAAAATAGCAGTTTTTCGCAAAATTAAGTGAAAATGTACAATTTTTGTGACATTTTTCACACGATCAGGCAAATTTCGCTAAATTTGAAGATAATATGTAGATTTCAGGAAATTTGAAAAAAATTCCGTGGGTTTATATATGGGTCGAACTTTTGCCCCGCAGATTCGAACTTTTGCCCCGCTATGGGCCAAAAATTGATTCCAACTATTTATGGAAAAACTAATACACGTCAAAGCATCCTTATAATAGGCCTAGAAACGCGCTCACATAAAATATTGAAAAATATTTTATCTTCATTTGGTTCCATGCATCGAAAGTTTGACCAAATATTACAATATTTACGTCGAAAAACAACAAATTGCCATAACTTTTCCAAAACTCAATCGATTTTTATGACATTTGCAGTGAAAGTCTCTTACTTGAGTAGCATTCGAACCACCATGACATTTTTATGTTTTGATTTGATTTGAGCTAGAAATCTTAAAAAGAAACTCTTGCCCCACTCGAACTTTTGCCCCACTTTACTCTAATGGCAACAATGTAGGTAGTTTCAAAAATACGTTAGAAACTGAGACGAGACTCGCGAAGACAGTCTTCTTTTTCTGTGATTGCTGAGTTTTTTTCTTATTCCACTTTGTGTTTATACCAATTATGCGCATGCTGTTCAAATCCTCACATGAACCTCTCAGCAAAAATGGATTGAGTTTGCATCACATTGAATCATAAATAGCCGTTTGAGTGAAATTTCATGCCAGCAAACGTAGCAGACATTAGAAATAATTAATCTTCTGCTTAGATTCATCAGCAACTTTGGAAAAAACTGCTCCGTCGACTGAGGTTTTTAATAACAGTTTACTTTGAACACAATACTTTTCACTTTTTCAGCCATAAAAACGGTGGGCTGCATTTGACGTTTCGTTGATATTTTTCCTCTTCGCGAGTCTCTCTCAGGTTAGAAATAGCCAAATGCTAGCCCATATTAATCATGTCACGCCCTAGGTCCAATTTCACCCCACATGGCAGTATATTATATTTCGTTATAAAACATTCCACTATTACTACATATAATAAATTATGGGGAGGGAGGGGAACATCAGGGCATCATTGAAGTGCAGCTGGACGATGGAGTGGAGTGCCAGCCGGAGTCTAGAAGAATGCGCCGTAACATCCTTGTAGATCTTCTAAACATTGTCATTGTATTTTTTTCAGGCTAGTTGGCACAAACTGTGTTTAATATTTTAATCATCTCTCATTCAACGACTCCAGATTATTGCATGATATCTTACATTTTTATATCTTAAATTATTGCATTTAATTTTATTACATAACAATCATTTAATTAAATCATATAACATGGGTGATATTGGGAGGGTGCATCAGGGCATCATTGAAGTTACAGCTGGACAATGTAGTGGAGTGCCAGCTGGACCATCGCGTGGATAACTTCGCAGATATTGCAAATTTCATTATACTTTCTGTTGGATCATGTTATTGGAAGGTGATTCTATATTTCCCGCGGGTTTCGCGTAAGTGCTTTGACTTACGGGTCCACCATACCCTCTTTTGGCCTTTCAAACAATAGTATGTTGAATTCAGTTTGATAATGAAGGTTGTCCACATGCAGAGCAAGATTCAAGCTAGGATGGTGGCTACCTACTTACATACATATATACAAAGAAACAAGTTTTCAATCTTATTCCTTATAGCTACTAGTCCAGTGGAGGTGCATGAATTACTTATTTATAATTGGTTTGTTATACTAATTCATTGACATAATTTCCAGAAGCATCATGGAGTCATCGGAGATACTAACATAATCACTGCTATTAATATTTCAGCATGTCGTTCTATTCCGGAAATTGTAATTCGTCCTTATTTTGGAGACTACCTAACGAGCTTCAATTCATCACAATTAAAGAATGGAAATTCTGAAACATCTATATCCATATCATATACAACTATAAATTCAATTTTATATATTTTATTATAATTATTTTATTTATTATATGCGGGGTATTGAGAGGGTGCATTACACGAGGAGGAGAGAATAACTCGCCAATAACTTATGCATACCATTTTTTTTTCCTTGTCTGTGGAGCCTTTGACCCACTGCGTCCAATAATTAGGAATATTGTGGTATGACCCATATTTAATTTTGTGCTCATCAAATATCCTCTCACAATTGAGATGTGGTGGACAATAGTTGATGGAGCACGTTATCCCAACTAGGCTCAACTCGTTTTATAAAGTTTATTACCCTGTTTGGATTGCATTGCCAAACTGCATACCATATTTTGGTATCATACCACAATTAGGTATTGTTCAGTTATCAATACCTCATTTTGGTATTATAATGGTATTTGAAAAACATGTTTAAAACAATTAAAAATACTTCATTTTGGTATTCGACAGCTATTGAGGACTGCTGGATGTATTGAATTAGTATTGAAAAATTTCACTTTTATATGAAAATCCATCAAGTATTATTTAGGTATTACAATACCTGATCAAATTATCAGCTTGGTATTTGTAGAATATGCAGATGGTATTATTTGAGGTATTTTACCTCTTATGCAGGGCTCATTCATACCTCATTCAGGTTGTAAGTATTGGAAATTATCTGGTATGGAATACCTCAATTTGGTATTCAGTAGTTATTTTCTTCTGCTCGGGTAGGGCATCAGAGAAGTCACAGATGGACGATGTAGTAGGTGGTCAGCCGGAATCTAGGAGAATGTGCCATCCTTGCACTACATGCTGCTACTTATAAACGACTTTAATGTAATTGTCTTTGTTTACTACAGTAGGCTACAGCGAATGAAACGAAGCGTCGGATGTAATATTATTTTGTTTGTCCTCCCTAAACAGATGGAAGCTGGAAATTTGTTTATTTTTATCATTCTTCCCTCGACTAGCCTAATATCATCAGTAGCACAAATATTCAAAAGAAAAATATATGTCGGCCGATATAATACTGCATGCTGTTTCACTGCGTCATATTTTATTGTTAATACCATTTTATTTTCATATTTTATTATCATATTATTATATATATTATAATCTTATCTACTATATAACATATCACTATAATTGAATTTCTCATGTTTTGGGGAGGGAGGGAGCATCAGGGCATCATTGAATTTACAACTGGACAATGAAGTGGAGTGCCAATCGGAGTCAGGAGGAAAAGTGTTAGTCGTTCGCGGCTAGTACTTTTCTCTCCAACAGTTGTAAAAGATTTGACGCGCCCTTCTTCTAACAAACCTTTCCGTGGAAAGCTTGACAAGTATTGCAAATTCTAATACTCAATCTGTTGGATCATATGGCTGGAAGGAGATTCTCTATTTCCCGCGGGTTTCGCGTAAGTGTTTCTACTTACGGGTCCGCCACCCCCCTTTTGGCCCTTCATACAGCGATATGTTGAATGCAGATTGGTAATAAAATTTGACCTTACTGTTGAGTGGAGCCGCATGCAGAGCAAGACTCAAGCAAGGATTGGTGGCTACCTACATACATACATACATACATATGTATGAAAAAACAAACTCTACACTTTGAGCGTATTTTTTTCCATATAGGACAGTTGTGCTTTGATGGAGAGGATATGTGTTCGTCGGAATGCGTCCCCAGCCAGCTGCTAGTTGGTTTGAGCGAGGTACGGCTGGGAAAGGCGGCGTGAAAATGATACACCTTACTGTTTGCTCAATATAACGCCAGGATCATCGGAAGCACTATCAAGAGTTGGATGCGTTGGGACCGCTGCTGCTACTGCTCCTGTGCCCCTCATATTAAGGATTATGAGCTTTCAGTAAATGGGTGGCGCGGTAAAGAGGGTGCAGCCAGTCGAGAAACATTTATTACTTTATTTCTGTGCCATTTCCCAGCTTTGTGTGGAGTGTACATGGGATGGCTGGTAGATTGTGTGGCGAGGAGTTGTTCCCTGGAGTATGGTGACCATGTTTTGTTTCAAGGTGAATTTTTCCGGATGAAATGCAGTAGACAATAGATAGGCGTACTCTACCGGGTGGAAAAATGTTAAAGTAGAATGGAATAGGGAAAGACACAATGAGGATGATCTAAAGAAAAACCACTTTAATTACACTTCATGTTAACTTGAAGTAAGGACAGCACAACAAGGTATTCTTTATAGGGCATTGAAGGTGTGCTAGCAATTTACAGGGATTGAATCCTGAGAAAATGGAGAGGATCTTTCTAGATTTATCACAGTTCTTGACGCCGCCACTCATCATCAATTAGATACGTCAAACATTCTACTTTGGAATATATGCGCTCTTAGTTGATAATTTTCATGAAAAGCAAAAGTTTGCAAAATTATAAATTACCATGCGCCCCCTTATTTTCTTCACTGTATAATAGGGTGTCAATGAAAATCGATGAATGAAATTTCCGAAATCGATGTCTTAGAAATGCATGAAACGTCGAGATCTGGTGTTATTTGGAAATTTTTTTTCTTGAAAAAATCGACCTTTTGGGACTTAGTAAATTTTTGAGTTGGGGGAGTGAATTGAATTTGAAATGAACGATTTGAATTCAATTGCTGAGAAATTCAAGGCAATAGTATTGAAACATATCCTATATCATTGTTGGTTACTGAAAGCATATTATATGTGATATTTCATTAGGGTGGTTTATTTACTTTCCATTAAGGTGATTATAGAACGAAGCCACACCTAAAATTTTCAAGAGCACAAGACTTGAGAACCAAACAGCGCTCGGCGTACAAAAATCTATCACATTGGTCACCACCAGCAAGCAAGCAATCTGATTGATTTTCAACGCGAACTGTAGTCAGATTCTCCAGTCTTGTGCATTTGAAAATTCAAAGTTTGACTTCGTTTTATAATCACCTTAAAGTGGTCCTTTTTGTTAAAAAATGAAAAAATAAAAAATTGAATTTAATTGAATATTGAAGACAATAGTATTGAAACATCTCTCACATTATCGTAAGCCATTTTCTACATTTAATATGTGGTATTTTATTAGGGTGGTTCACTTATTTTCCATTCCGGTGGGCATTTCTGTCGAAAAATCATAATTTGAATGGGATATTAAAAACAATAGTATTTTATCACCTTTTTCATCATCACAGGGCATTTCCTTCATTAGATTCGTGATATTTTATTAGGGTGGCTCGCTTATTTTCCATTGGTGTTTGCCGAAAATTAAAAAAAAATCAAGAAATTTTGAATTTGATCCTTTTAGTATTTTAACACCTCTTTTATAATCGTAGGCCATTGTCTTTATTTTTGTTTAGAGAAGCTTTAAGTTCCTCTGAATTCATGCGCCTCTAGTTCCATTTGATATGCGACATCATCGTAGGACACTGTTAACATATTTCATTAGGGAGTTTCTCTTATTTTCAATTAGGGTGCATCATTTTTCGTACAGTTTGAAACCATGATTTCTCGAAAAAGCCTCGTCCACTTTCCTTAATTATGGTGCCATTGTAAAAATTTCAACCTTAATATCTACAGACCGAAAAATTATGGTGTGGACTACTACATAATATTTGCGTAATGTTCGACGAAAAATGTAAAGGTAACTTAGTTAACAACAACAGAGTTTTCTAGAAAGCCTTTCATTGTTAGAAAGGTCCTTTTGAAAAGTTTTGCGTGATTTTCATTCGGAATGCAACACTTCACTAAGCTGAACCAGTTCGGAGTCCTCGTCTCATACAAAATCCGCTTGCTACTTCGTGATTTCAGATGCACTCATCTCAGAGATCAAGCATTGAGCCTCAGTGACCTTTCCAATTTAGTTTTGCAAATTCCGAAGGACATTCCAGAGAAAATTTTGAAGGAAATACCGAAGGAAATTCCAAAGGAAATTCCAGAGGGAATTACGAAGGAAATTCCAGTGGAAATTCTGAAGGAAATTTCAGTGGAAATTCCGAAAGAAATCCAGAGGAAATTCCGAAGGAAATTCCAGACGAAATTTCTCAGGAAATTCCAGAGGAAATTTCGCAGGATATTCTAGAGAAAATTCCGAAGGAAATTCCGGAGGAAATTCCGAAGGAAATTCTAGAGAAAATTCTGAAGGAAATTCTAGAGAAAATTCTGAAGGAAATTCCAGAGAAAATTCGGAAGGAAATTCCAGAGGAAATTCCAAAGGAAATTCCAGAGATAATTTCGAAGAAAATTCTAGAGGAAATACGGAAGGAAATTTCAAAGGAAATTCCGAATGAAATTCCAGAGGAAATTCCGAAGGAAATTCCAGAGGATATTTCTAAGGAAATTCCAGAGGATATTCCGAAGGAAATTCCAGAGAAAATTCCGAAGGAAATACCAAAGGAAATTCCAGAGAAAATTCCGAAGGAAATACCGAAGGAAATTTCAGAGGAAACGAAAATTATAGAGGTACTTCCGAAGAAAATTCCGAAATAATTTCAAAGCTTCAAAAGAAATACCAAATCAAATTTAGCATGAAGCTCCAAAAGGAATTCCGAAGGAAACTCCAGAAGTAATTCCGAAGCAAATTGCAAAGTAAATTTCGACGAAAATATCGTAGAAAATTCCAAATCAAATCCCGAAGGTAGCTCCAAAAGAAATTCCAAACGAAATTCCAAAGCAAATCCCGAAATAAATTCCAAAGCAAATTCAAAAAGAAGTTTCATAAAAATAAATCCGAATGAATTTTTGAAGGATGTTCCGAAGCAAATTCCAAAGAAAACACGGACGAAAATTGCGCAGAAAATTCCAAATGAAATTCCGAAGCCAGCTCTAAAAAAAATTGCAAAGGAAGTTCCATAAGAAATTTCAAAGGAACTTCCAAAGCGAATTCCAAAGGAAATTCCGAAGGCAATTCCAGAAGAAATTCCGAAAGAATTTCCGAAAGAAATTTCAAAGGAAATGCCGAAGAAAATTTTGAAGAACTGAAGAAGGAAATTCCGAAAGTAATTTCAAAGAAATCCAAAATAACTTCCTGAAGCAACTTACTGAAAGAAATTCATGAAGAAATTCCAAAGGAAATTCTGGAATAAATGAGATATGAAGTTCCGGAGAATACAAAGGAATTTTAAAGGATACTCCTAAGAAAATTCCGAAAAAACAATTCGAAGGAAATTCCAAAGTAAATTCCGAGAAAGTTTAACGGAAATTCTGATGAAAATTACGTAAAACAGTCCAAAGGAAAATTCCGTAAAAAATTCCAATCAAAACTTCTAAATAAAATTCCGAAATCTCCATAGGAAATTCCAAAGGTAATTCCAAAGGAAATTCAGAGGATACTCTATAACAAATTTGGAAGAAAACTTCAAACGAAATTCCGAAAGAAATTTCAAAGAGAATTTTGAAGGAAGTAATAAAGGAATTCCAAAGGAACTTCTGAAGAAAATTTGATAAGTAGCCTCAAAGAAAACTGCAAAGGAATTTTAAAGGATACTCCTAAGGAAATTTGGACGGAAATTCCAAAGTTAATTCCGAAGGAAACTAAAAAAAATCCAACGGAATTTCCGAAACAAATTTTAGAGGAAATTCTGACGAAAATTGCGTAGAAAATTCCAAAGGAAATTCCGAAAAAAATCCAAAGGAAATTCCGAAGAAAATTCCGTGGAAAATTCCAAAGGAAATTCCAAAAACTCCACAGGAAGTTCCATAAAAAAATTCAAAGCAAATTCCGAATGAAATTCAAAAAGGAAATTTCGGAGAAAAAATCACAGCTCCAAAAGAAATTCCAAAGGAAACTTCAATGGAAACTTTCAAAACATAAGGGAAACCCCGAAAAAAAAAATTAAAAAAAAAACTGAATAAAATTCTAAAAGAAATTCTGAAGCACATTCCAAAGGAAATTCCGATGACAATTCTGAAAAATATCCAAAGCATATTCAAAAGGGAATTTCGAAGGAAATTCCAAAGAAAATTCCAAAGCAAATCCCGAAGCAAATTGCAATGAAAAAAGGAAGTAAAAAGGAAATTTCGCAGAAAATTTCTAAGGAATTTTCTATGGAATATCTAAAGCAAATTTGTAAGGAAATTCTCAAGAAAACTCTGTAGAAATTCCAAAGAAAATTGTAAAGGAAATTTCTAAGAATATACCACACTAAATTTCAAAGGTCCAAAAGAAATCCCAAATGAAATTCCGAAGAAAGCTCCAAGGAAAATTTTGAAGGAAGCTCCAAAGATAATTACACAGAAAATTCCGAAACAAACTCTAGAAGAAATTCGGAAGGAAACTCCAAAGAAAATTCCAAAGCAAATTTCGAAGGAAACTCAAAAAGAAACTCCGAAGTAAATTTCGAAGAAAATTCCAATAAAAAGTTCAGAATGAAATTCCGAAGGACACTTAATTTCGAAGAAAATACCACAGAAAATTCAAAAGGGCACTTCTAAAGATGCCGAAGAAAATTCCACAGGATATTCCGAAGCAAATTCAGGATAAATTTCCAATTTTGATGAAAATTCCGTAGAAAATTTCAAAGGAAATTTCGTAGAAAAGTCCAATAAAAAAATTTAAAAGGAATTTCGAAGAAAATTCCGATTAAAATTCCAAAGGAAACTCCGAAGAAAATTCCGTTGAAAACTCCAACGAAAAAATCCATATGAAATTCCGACGAAATTTCTATAAGGAACTTTGTTACATCTTTGAAGAATAAACGAGAACTGATTGTTAAAACTGGAATTGCCTACGTTGTCACAACCGAATCGCTTGTACTATAGCAAGCAGAAGGCAACGTACTTTTGGTTCGGGAATGAAGGAGCCCAAGGCTGAGAATCTCTTTTGAAAATATAAACTAAACACTTTTGTTGCCCTTCATCGTCGCCCATCAAGCTATTGTCATAATTTGAATACCTACGTCAAAAATTATTTCATTCCTTTTTTATCTGTATTTTGATTATGGCAGTTAGAGTTGTGCTTCACTGAATTAACTGATTATTGTTATTGGAACGTTTTATTTTAACTATTCAAAAGAAAACCTTTATGAAAATATCTTAACGAAGAGTTGCATACCAATGAAAAATCATGATTCAAAACTATACAAACATTGTTGATTTGTTAGATCTGTTGAGAATATTTTTTTAATTTACAAATTAAATGATCACCCTTATGCAAAGCTGAGGACAATAGCCCCAATGAAATATCACTTATTATATGTTAACAGTGGCCTTCGATGACATAGGAGATGTTCAATTACTCTTGTATTGACCACCGTAATGGAATATAAGTGAGCCTTCCCAATGAAATATCACGAATCTAATGAAGGAAATGGCCTACGATCATGAAAGAGGTGATAAAATACTATTGTTTTTAATGTCCCATTCAAATTATGATTTTTCGACAGAACGGCCCACCGTAATGGAAAATAAGTGAACCACCCTAATAAAATACTACATATTAAATGTAGAAAATGGCTTACGATAATGTGAGAGATGTTCCAATACTATTGTCTTCAATATTCAATTAAAATTCTATTTTTTTTAACAAAAAGGACCACCCTAATGGAAAGTAAATGAACCACCCTAATGAAATATCACATATAATATGCTTTCAGTAACCAACAATGAGATAGGATATGTTTCAATACTATTGCCTTGAATTTCTCAGCAATTGAATTCAAATCGTTCATTTCAAATTCAATTCACTCCCCCAACTCAAAAATTTACTAGGTCCCAAAAGGTCGATTTTTTCAAAAAAAAAAAAAAAAATCCAAATAACACCAGATCTCGACGTTTCATGCATTTCTAAGACATCTGGCATAAAAAAAAAAAAACGATTTCGGAGATTTTTCATGGGTCAAAAAAGCCAAACTTTGACCGCTTTGGGGCTCCGATTGAGCTCAAATTTTCCATGGGGACTTTTTCCGAGGAGACAAAACTTTTAAGCACTAGCATTTTTTGAAATTCGATGGCAAAATTTTTCCCATACATTCCATTGGCACCCTACCATATAAGCTACTTCTCAAACATCTTGAAGAGAAGATGCACCTTTTGTTCCACATATGGCGATAAAACTGAACGACTGTTCAAAGTCGCCTTGAATGGTCTTGCAAGTGAGTATTAATCACCTGAGGTAATCAAAGCCCAACGGCATGCCTTTCTTGATTTTTTTTCGGTCCAATAATAATGAAAAAAACAACAAATCTGGCAATAGTCGAAAAGTACTCTTAGTTCACATTAACAAAAGTAATCTAAATAATGTTGCCTGGAGGTAATTTTCAGAACCCCATTCAGTACTGAAGATAGCCATGGTACCAAACATTGCCACATGTAATTCATGGCTAATGCATGATTTGTGGAGGTTCTTCTCACGCTAATAATGTCTGTCCTGTGTAATGAGGCTGCAAAAAAAAAACTTGTGTGTACTAATTTCGGGGAAATCATAAGCCCAAATTCCATAATTGCAAAGCTTTTAGCAAATATAATCATGCTAAGTTCACACTGAGAAAGCTTCCAAATGCTATGACTTTTATTGTGCACAATAACAATTAATTGTATCGAAACCGTTCCTGGAGACAAACATTGGTGTATATTTTACTGCCCAAAAAAATTACTTTGCCACTGAAATTCGATTGACCCAGCTCATTGTTAACGATCATGTCTTCCCAACTCTGCTGGACAAAGTGGCTCCAATCGTAAACCCCGTAGCCAAAACCGATTGAACAATGTATAAAATTGTTCGTTTTAATTGTTTCCCGGAGTGGACATCGCCCTTCACCACCCCGATGCCCCCTTCGACGCTCCACGTAGTCAAAAATTTGATTTACAAAAGTGACTACATTCATACAGAAACCATTCCACAATACATTGCTTGCACACGGTGACGACCCGGAGGCGTGTTGGCATTTTACCAACCGTAGTATCCAGATAATGCACGAAAATTTCCCAAAATGGTGGATCGGCGAAGAGCGAGTAGTCGCCGAGTTCGTGGAAGGATTCGATTCCTGCAGGCAACCGTCGCGCAGTGCAATGAATAATAATGCTATCTGTGTGACGTTTATCAGTTTCAATTAAATGTTTGCTCGCTGTTTGCCTTCCGCTTTCTGAAATTTCCCCAAAAGCTCCACGCCATGCATACGGCAGTAAAGTTGGTGCGGAGGATGGCGACATTGTTTGTGCGTGGTTCACAACTTTTACTGATGCAATTTGTTCCGGAAAAATTTAATTTTTCCACGCGACGTCCGCTTTATTTGTTTATTTTTTTTTACATTATTGGTTTGATCGGTTCTATCGTTTCTGTTCACCGAATGGAGCAGAGCTCCATCTATCTGGATCTTTCAATACAATGTTTGAAATAAAGGTCACCTTAAAATCAAGTTGACTGAGTACAATTTACATTTGAGATGAATTATCAAACGTACGCTTTTTTATTTTATTTTTTTTTTTGTTTTCAATCATGTAATAGTTGTTATTGAACAGCACTAGCACATGAAGGTGCTCCATAGTAGCATGTCCATAAGAACTGAAACTCTTGACAAACCAGCGCGATACATACTTTAAAATACATCACAACATTCTGCAGATACTGTAGGTTTCAGGTCCTTTCGAAGCCCTTTTGCCGTGAGCCGAGATGTGCAGCGATACGGATGGGAGCATCTTTACGGACGAGCGTAAGGTGTTCGAAATATGGATGTAGTGTTTTGACGAACACCTGAATAGCGCTGAGAGCAAATGGAAATGAAGGTCGAGACAATGGAAACCAACCAGCTCCCACTTTGAGAGAGGTTAAGGAAGTCATTCACAGCTGCTGGTATGGATGGTATCGGAGCTGAACTCATAACGATGGGCCCGGAAAGGCTAGCCACTCGTCAGCACCGGCTAATAGGCACAATTTGGGAAACAAAACAGCTACCGGTTGAGTGGAAGAAAGGGGCTATATGCCTCATCTACAAAAAAGGCGACAAGGTTAGATTGTGAGAACTTTCGAACGATAACCATTCTAAATGCGGCCTACAAAGTATTATCGCAGATCATCTTCCGTCGTCTGTCATCTGTAGTAAACGAGTTCGTGGGAAGTTATCATGCCGGCTTCGTTGACGGCCGATCGAAAACGGACCAGTTCTTTACTGTACGGCAAATCCTCCAAAAATGTCGTGAATATCAGGTCCCAACGCATCACCTTTTCATCGATTTCAAGGCGGCATACGACAGTATCGACCGCGTAGAGCTATGAAAAATCATGGACGAGAACAGCATTCCCGGGAAGCTCATGAGACTGATAAGAGCAACGATGGAGGGTGCGCAAAATTTTGTGAAGGTTTCAGGCGAACATTTCAGTTCGTTTGGATCCCGCGGGGGTTACGATAAGGTGATAGACTTTCGTGCCTGTTGTTCAATATTGCGCTAGAAGATGTTATGCATAGAGAGCCGGGCATAACAGCCGGGGTATGATTTTTACGAGATCCAGTCAATTTGTTTGCTTCGCGGATGATATGAACATTGTCGGCCGAACATTTGAAAAGGTGGCAGACCTGTGAACCCGTTTGTAACGTGAAGCAGCGAAAGTTGGACTGGTGGTGAATGTGACCAAGACAAAGCACATGCTACGGGGATACGTTCGAGGTGGTCGACGAGTTCGTCTACCTTGGATCCTTGTTGATGGCTGACAATAACGTTAGCCGTGAAATACGAAGGCGCATCATCAGTGGAAGTCAGGCCTACTATGGCCTCCACAAGAAGCTGCGGTCAAAAAGATTCACAACCGCACCACATGTTCCATGTACAAAACGCTCATAAGGCCGGTAGTCCTCTACGGGCATGAAACGTCTTCGAACGTCGGGTACTTAGTACGATCTGTGTGTGGCGGTGAAGGATGAACCACGAGCTCGCCCACCTCTAGGGCGTACCCAGTATCCAGAAGGTGGCCAAATCTGGAAGGATACGATGTTAAAAGAATGCCGAACAGCATCCCTTCACAGATGGTGTTCGCCTCGAATCCGTGGAGCGCAGCGAGCTTGTTGGACGAACCAAGTGCACATCGATTTGGCGAGCGTGGGGCAGATCCGGGGATAGGAAATGCCAAGAAGAAGATGAAAAAGATAGGACATACATTTGAATGTTGTAATGCAACATCATTTATTTTAATTGATCCATATTTAGCAACATTGGATTGTCACAAAGCCCTTTATCGTGGATTACTCATTGTGTCGTGGACTCTTGGTCACCAAACAATAACCAGGGATGTAAAACTGGCTCGCAAAACGCACCATTTTGCTTCTCCAGGGCTTCGATCCGACCCTCACCATCAAACAAGCGAACAAAATTGTGCAAACTTGTGAACCCTGTCATCGTTGCTGTTTGCCTTTGTGTCGGCGCCCATCTATAGACAACGCGGTAACAGTGTCCACCTGGGAGTGGGAGTGGCGCGATCAGGAGGAACAAAAGGAGTGCACGAAATTTGTTTAAAAATTCATTACATTTTGATTTATGTTCAATTTGAGGGGAGTGACACGATTTTGGGTGAGTGATAACCGGTGGGTATATGTACACAGCGCGTTATTGACTGACTGAATGTTATTCTTCTGTCTGACGAATATGAATAGCGACGGCGAGTTACCTACTTGTTCAGTCACTAGCTAATGACTAGAAATGGCGCAAAATTCAAACTTCATCTGTTTAACAATACTTATCATAATACTTTCGATGCTTAAAGGTTTTTTTTATGATTTAGAAAAGTGTTGTATATTTCCATGTAATAAAAACGAAAAAAAAAATTGTTTGGTGACTGCAAGAATATTGAAAATGTCGATTGAATTGTTTCTTTTAAGCTCCTAGTCAAAAAATTTGTCATCTATTTCCCTTTATTTGATCGTACCATGAGCGGTTGTCAAGAGCCCGAAAAAATCGCTCGACACGGCTCTGTCACTCGAATATTTCGACAGTTAACACCAGGCTTCACGGAAACTCCTCTGCGATGCAAAAATGAGATGATTTTAAGGTTTCCTGAGAAGTACAAATTGAACTCAAAATTCACAACGCGAATCCTCAAACAATTCGAATGAGAGTGCTTCGAAATGCAAAGGTTTTTTCTTTCTGATACTCTTTCTCTCTTGCTTTTATGCTCACCCTTACTCAAACTTTAAAAGAACCCTTGAGTGATCCGTCTGAATGATACAGGCCTCGTGGAGTTGTGATGGCACTCTTTTTGATGAAATTTTCCTCCGTTGTGTTTTGAGTCACATCTTCCTCGCTCATTTTTCGATGCACGCTGCTCTAGAGAATGTTACCGAACTCTGGTGATTTTGAGGAGTATTATCAAGCCTGGTTGTCACTCCATGTGACTAGATCGCTTTGGGAGTCGACGGGTGACATCTGAAATGTGCTTGCTTACTTTGATTGACAAAGACTACGGGCGAGTGATTTTGCTCGATTTATGAAATAGGCCCCTTCTCATACTGCTATACTGTTTCCTTTTTGTCCGTTATGTTCTCGATGTTGAAATTCACCGATACGCGTTTTAGAATTGGCAGAATTTTTATGGATCCATTTGCAGTCGTATTAAAAATTAGAAAATCGAAGTCATTTTAGTTAAGGTACAGTGGGGGAAGTGTATCAGTGGGGTAAGTGGATCATTTGTCCATTTTAAGCAAAAATACCTGAATATGTTGAATGTTTTCGCACCATTGCTTCGTTTTAGATAATATTCTTACGCCCACACTGATACTATTGCAAAACGGGTACTACACGTACACGTACACGAGCAAACTTATGAGCTGCAAAAATTGATTAATTTGAAAATTGTTTTCCATCAATCAAAAATCCATTGTATCTCTGCCTAAAATCGAAATTTATTATTTTTTTTTGACACATGGTGAACATTTCAGTTCTAATTGAATGAATCACAAAGAAAAATATGTGATTTTTATAACTAAATACAGATAAATTGTACATGGTACACTTACCCCTACTTTTTAATGGGGTGGGGTAAGTGGATCAAGTACTATTATCATTTATTGGCAGACTACTTACGATAATTTTAATAAGCTTTAATATCCGCAAACGTTGTTTTCCTTTATTTTTTCCCATTCCCAGCTTGAATTTGTCAAATTGATCATAGAAAATTTGAATTTATCCACCTAAAAGTTTTTTTTACTTTTCTGGTACAAAAATATATAAATGAATAATAATTTCAAAATTTTTACGAAACTTTTCGTGGTTTATTTGAACTGAGTTGCAAAAGAACAAAATATACTAATCTTCCAATTGAAAGCTCAGTATCGCACCTTATTTGACCATATAAATTGTTCTAGACAGATGATACACATATATTAATAAATAGAATAGAAGGATTTCAGTTTGTTATTCAAAAGTATATGTAACTATTATTTTTAAACTACGAGTGTTTTTCGAAAACATCGTAAGTAATAATCCTACAATACTTCTGTATAACTTATGTGTATACATCGATGAATATTCTCCAAATTATTCTAGTTAGAATGTTTTTTTTTTTGTTCGAATTAGTGTGAACTAATATGTACATATTTTTTATTATATTATAATTATATAAAGATACTTTTTAATTTTAAAATATTAACATGTAACGTTACTAGCACTAATAACAAGAACGAGAGTAATATCATTCTTATTACACATAATTACACTACATTTGTTTCGAAACCAGATTTCTTTTAATGGTGATCCACTTACCACACCATGGTGGGGCAAGTGGATCATTTGGCGCAAATTTTTAAGTCCCTCATACTCAATACATAACATTCAGAAAAATCGAAATATATGACGATTTGAAGAATAATAGTCCCTCATTTGTTATCCATAGAAAAAAGTTTGAATTACATTATTCACGTTAGCTGTACATAACAATCAAGTTAACTATTGATTTTTCTGTATCCACTTACCCCACGGTACCTTATTATGTATAATTACAATTTTTGAAACAAGATTCAATATTTTGTGATCAACTATCTAGATATTTTTTCTCATATCAATTATAAAAGCTGAACTGAAGAAGGCTTTCAGACATTGTTCACATCATTCGTAATGATTGCCATGCATTCTCTGATACTTTTCGAGATTAAATAAATAAAAAAAACATAAGCATTTCAAAGTTCCCCATTTTTTCTTTAACATGTTTATTTTGGCAACATAAAAATCCCGTTAAAAAATGTCTTCTTCCTCACCTCGGTATATATTCTCATTGCGTATATACCACTGCGTCTACACCAGTTCATGCGGGAAGGTGTAGGTGTGGTAATTTTTATGGCAGAGGGGCTTGCTGTTTGATTAGACTGCCTATGTATCAGGCGTAATGAGAGCCCGACCAGAACCACATAACAAAATTATAACACATTCCTATCAGCAGCAGTTTAAAATAACAGAAGTTGATACAATTTTGTTATTAAGATGGCTTTGTTCTCAACTTGTTACATTTTTAGTAACGCATTAATAACAACATTTGTTATATTTTTGACATTGCATTTATAAGTTTGCTGCAAAGGAAATTCTGAAGTAAATGAGATATGAAGTTCCGAAGAATACAAAGGAGTTTTAACTAGCATCCCGACTAAGGGTACCTAACAATATTATATCAGCACATGTTATTATGTTATAAGGTTTTTTCGAACATAGGTTGTTACAAAATTGATGCTGGATGTTATTACAATAACTGAAATTATAACAAAAAGTGTATCGATAGTATCACAGCCATTCCATGAAAAACCGATCTAGTGGGTCTCCGAATTCCGTGCAAATTTGCTATTTTGTTCCTTATCTGAAATTAGGATACACGTATTTTTGGATTTTTTGATAAGGGTGACCATTTCCGAAATAGAGTGACCAGAAAAATCGCGATTTTGCAAAATTTTTATTAAAAAAAAAAATATAACTTTTGAATCGTTTGACCGATTTTCAATCTTTTTGGACGAAATGAAGGCTAAAGATTTTGACTTTTCGGGAAAAATATAAAGTTTCACAAAAATTGTGTTTTTTACATGAAAAAACTCAATAGTTTCCGTTTTTTCGTGTTTTGGGACCAAAGGGGCTATCGCTGTTCTTATTTTTTCTTGAAAGTTCAGAAAATTTTACGTATACTTTCAAATTTTCAGCGATGTATGTTTTTTTAGTTTTTGAGGTATATTTTTTTGAAAATAAAAAATCAGTCATTTTTCATCGGCACACACTGTAAATCTCAGCGCATTAGATTTGTAATGTTTAAAAAATATCATAACTTTTGAACAGCGCAACCGATTTCCAATCTTTTTTTATGGAATGAAAGCTTAAGGTCTCAACTTTTCAGAAAGAATAAAAAAAATAGAAAACTTTGAAAACAAAATTTTTTTTCACATTAAAATATATGAAAATTTCTAAAAAAAAAAACTAGAAATTTTTATATTTTTCCACGTTTAAACATATTTTTATCAAATTTTTCAATTTTGTCTGAATAGTTGAAATTTTAAGCTTTCATTCCATACAAAAAGATTGGAAATCGGTTGAGCTGTTCAAAAGTTATAATTTTTTTTAAACATTGCAAATCTAATGCGCTGAGACCTACAGTGTGTGCCGATAAAAAATGACTGATTTTTTATTTTCAAAAAAATGTACAGTGATACCTCCATGAGTCGATGTCCCATGACTCGATATCGACTCATGGAACCATACTAAAAACAAAATTTCATGGTTACTATGATGGTCCCTAGAAGCAGCTTTCCAAAGGATTGCTGTTCCATGACTCGATATTTCCATGAGTCGATGGTCCCTTCAATATCGACTCATGGAGGTTTCACTGTATCTCAAAAACTAAAAAACTTACATCGCTGAAAATTTGACAGTATACGTAAAATTTTCTGAACAACTGGTCCCAAAACACGAAAAAACGGACACTTTTGAGTTTTTTCATGTAAAAAACACAATTTTTGTGAAATTTTATATTTCTCCTGAAAAGTCTAAATCTTTATCCTTCATTTCGTCCAAAAAGATTGAAAATCGGTCAAACGGTTCAAAAGTTATATTTTTTTTATAAATAAAAATTTTGCAAAATTGCGTTTTTTCTGGTCACCCTATTTCGGAAATGGTCACCCTAATCAAAAAATCCAAAAATACGTGTATCCTTATTTCGGATAAGGAACAAAATAGTAAATTTGCACGGAATTCGGAGACCCACTAGATCGGTTTTTCATGGAATGGTTGAATATAAAAATAACAAAATGTGTTTTAATTCTATCAAAAACGTATAAAACCAAGTTATCAAAAACATATTAAACCAAGTTATGAATGTAGAAAACTAGTTTAATAAAAAAAACAACGAGAATTTCCGAGACATCTTCTATAATGAGGCCAGTTTTACAGATGTTCCGGATCGTTCGGGGGACCAATCATTAGCCAACTAGAGTCACATGGTGGCCTAAATACTGATACTGTTTATGGCACGTGAAAACAATGAATTTTCAAAAAAAAAAATGTGGTGTTGTAGGGTAAGTCACGCGAATTGTCCACTTGTCCAGATATTCCGGTGAGCCCCCCAACGGCCATATAGGGTCTTATGAACTCAAAGCATTGTTTATGCTCATGTACGTTGAAAACTAGTGAGATTGAAAAAAAACACGGCTTTCCAAGTCATTTTTAACGATATGACCACTTTTACGGATGTTCCGGATCTTCCGGAAAGCATATTTCAGTTTATCAAGGAAAGTTCCATGAAAGTGACTCCTTAAATCACTTGAATATCTTTCATGATGCACGATTTACTGTTCCTACAAAACTTGAGTAGTTAAATGACAGTTTAGTATTATAAAACTGTTCAGGAAAGGAAGTTGATCAATTTTTTACCCGACTTGACCCAGGTGGGCACCAGAATAACTCCGGCCACAGGCAAAATTTTGGACCACTTTCCCCAGCATAGGAAAATAGAAGAGTTTGGATTTCATATGGTGAAAGAAGTTTGCAAATCGGATAGAAAATAGCTTCATGAGAATTTTTTGATTTTTTTTTTCTTAACCCGGTCGGGTACGGGTTAACAAAATGTTACCTTATGGTTCTGAACTGGGGGGCGCTGTCAAGCAAAAATTTGCATCAAAATGCGGTCATAAGTTCGTCATGCTGAAAGCTGCTATATATTTTATGTGACACAAATAATATCATCTATTGGAAAAACGTTTACTTGGTCTTATTGATGTGTAAGTTTTTCAGAACTCGTGTGAAATATTTTCTAACTAACATACGATCAAAAACTAGCTAATTCAGCTGCATTACATGCATCAAACTGCAGAAGTTTTTTATGAAATATTTTAAGAGTGCATCTTGAAAATGGTTTCCTGCGAGACAAGCAAATAAACAACGGTTAGCACTGATAGAAAAATTTGTGTTCAAATTGAATGACCCTCAGGTTGAATACAATTATCGAAGTATGATGAGAATTTCTCTATTTTTCACGTATTTATATCGACTTTTGTATTAACAATCAAATCAGTTGATTTTCATAAGATTTCATTGTTTAGATAGCATGGTATACAGTAAACAATAAACAGATTTTTCCAATATACTGTACATCATGCAACTATTTAATTGTGAAAGCTGTTGTAGCATTTGACCGTAAAAAGTATTTTGTTTTACATACGACATCCAGTTTGAAAAGACATAAAAACAAGATTTTTTTTCTATCGTTGCATTACAGATAGCAAGTGCAATGATAAATTTTCTTGAAAATTGCTTCAAATTTTGGTTTTGAAAATTTGCGAAACGATTATGGTTGTTTTCCTCTTAAGCAAATTTTACCCGAGTTCAATACTATACCATACAATTCCACTTCAATTTGTATCCTAAATACGCATTTTTCGAAGAAGTGTCATTTTATTCCTTTCGGGTTGAGCATTCTTTTTGCCAAGCAGTGCGTCGAGAAAGCCCGAAGCAATCCTAGTTTTATTTTCTCTTAGGTTGCGCGTTATCTAATTGTTTTTGAGTGCTTTGATACGGCCCGACCAAACAAGTCGGTTTCGTGCCTCGTAGGTAGGGGGCCTTCCTTAGCCGAGTGGTTAGCGTCCGCGGCTACAAAGCAAAGCCATGCTGAAAGTGTCTGGGTTCAGGATCTTTTCGTAATGGAAAATTCTTTGACTTCCCTGCGCAAAGAGTATCATCGTACCTGCCACACGATATACGAATGCGAAAATGGCAATTTAGGCAAAGAAAGCGCTCAATTTATAACTGTAGAAGTGCTCTTAGAACACTACGCTGAGTAGCCGGCTCTGTCCCAGTGGGGTCGTTAATGCCAAGAAGAAGAAGGTATTGATTGTTTTTTTTTCCTTCTTTAAGTTTGCGCGCGTTTTGCTGGGTAGTGCTTCGTGGAAGCCCAAGTATTCGGGTTTTTGTTTTGTGTCATCAGAGCGATATTTTGCATGAAAAGAAGAAGTTTTATTTTCCTTGTGACTCCAGAGTGATTACTTCCTCAGTTAGTCTGGATGCGTTAAATGAAACTGAAAGTGAATTGTGGCTGATCAGTCGAGGATGAAGGATCAATTGGTGAGCTCGTTTCATGCTTTTATTTGAAATATGTAAAATATGTTTGACAACACATTAAATCGGTACAACGGTGGGACGTAAATGAGATTTTTCAACAAACTATGAATTAATCGTCACTGGGTGTCGGCATAAACTCTCATTCATAAACTTTTTATGTTTTACATTTTTTTTTCAAAAAATCTCTTTTTTACCTTTATTTGTGTTATTAGGAATGGTTTGAATGGTTCGATACTGTAGTGTAGACTTACTGAACTTTTTGTTCAACAAACTTTTAATGGCTCGCCACTGTAAGATGGAGATGCAGACGTGAAAACGGTCTCCAAATAGCAAAGGTTATACACTAACATTCTTTCTCCGAATCCCACCTGTCTGCAAGGACGTGGTCGGTGCCGTTATTGACCCTGTTTAAGGTGAAACATCTCGGAGTTCAAAGATGGCCGGCACAATGGCCGACTGATATCCCTACTCACGTTTTCAAAGGCACACAACTGGAGAAATAGTAAGCAAATATTTCTGATCTTCGTATTTTAAGCTTTCTGCTAGTGCACAAAGCCAAAATAAAAAGTGCACTGTTGTTGGAAGCTTTCTTCGCGAGATTTGTGCCTTTGAAGTTTGAGTGCAATCTTAGAAGTTGATTCCAAACTGTTTCACCTTAAATAGAGGCAATGAATTATGCACACTGCCAACCCCATCCGAACTTCTAGTTGATTCTTTGTGCATTTTCACTGACTTCGGTCAATCACGGAATAGCAACCATTGATATGTGTAGTCAGTCTAAGCTAAGTTCAGCTAAATACGCCTTTTTCGACCTCAACTGTGACAGTTCGTTCTCGGAGTTCAAGAGAAGCAGACGTGTTTTCACTCGATACAGCGCTGATAGTGATCATTATGGACCTGTGCACGAGTTCACGAATTTGACGTTTGAGCGGTGCCGAATTCACTTGTTGCCATGGTCACGTAAATAACACGGCACCGCTCAAACGTCAGATAGTGAACTCGTTCATTGGTTCATAGTGTAAGCAAAACGGAACAATGGCGGAAGCAGTTCTCCGAGCTAACTCGCTACGACTGCGTTTCGAGCGTGGCAAACCTGAGCCAACTGATACGGAAATATTCGCTTTCATGAAAGGAAAAATGGGATTGAAGAGTGATAATCTGCTTTCAATGTACAAAGATAAACCGGAGCAGTCGGTGATCATTAAGTTTCAAACTGAAGATGGCTTCAAAGAGGCGCTTTCGCGTCTACCTGGAACAATGGAATTTGCTTACAACAAATACCAAAGCATAACTGTTCAGGTATCAGCAGCAAATGCCGTGGTGCGTTATGTGCGCGTCTTCAACCTCCCGCCGGAGGTTGATGACCGTGAAATTTGGACGGCATTTTCGAAATACGGGAAAGTCCAGAGGACGATTCGAGAGAAGTATGCGGCAAGTACAGGTTTTCCCATTTGGAATTCTGTACGAGGAGTTTTTATCGAGCTCAAGGAAGGATGTGAAATACCCGCGACAGTACTCGTACGCAATCTACGCGCTCGAGTATACTACGAAGGCCTTGTGAATAAATGCTTCCAGTGCGGGAGCGCAAGCCACTTGAAAGCGGAATGCCCCAACCGGGCATTAGTGAACGAGCGGCTGAAAAGAGACCAGGTTGATGTACGCAGCCATGCTCCCTCTTACAGCGAAGCGCTTACGGGCAATTGGTCAAGGTCGAAACCGACTGGAGATAGCTCGGAACAGGGAACAATGGTGAATTTAAACAAGCTATTCGCCAACAAAACGACACGTGGATCAATCACTACGGATGATGGAGAAGTTGCGGAAGATGAGCTAGGCGAGGAGGGGACATCGATGATAGAATCGTCGATGGAAACAGAAGGTATTGTGAAAGTTACAAGTAATGCTAATCAACCGCCGGAAGACAATGTAGTAGAGGACCAATCTACCTTCGAAGATGGAAAAGAGTCGGAATCTACATCAGAAGAATGTGAATCTCGGGAGCCCAGCTGTAGCGCCGTGGGAGTAGTACCGTCGGTGGCCGATGGTAGAGAGAATACCGACTTCGTCAGGTGCATCGATCTGACGAACACAAGCAGGAACAATGCAGAAGATGGAGCGAAAGATATGAAAAGGGGAAGAAAGATATCGAACGGAAAAGCGTGGGGAACAATCGAGTTCAAATACATCAGAAGAATCTAATGACCGGGGTGAGGGTAACAAGGGAATTTCAATCACGAATTCAATATCGGAACAGCAATCAGCAAAAACAAGAAGTCGATCGAAACAACCAAAGCTAAGCCAAAAAAATGAGAACAAATGAATTACGTAGTTTGATGTTTTTTTTTTTGAATTTGTTATAATTAGATGATGGATTATGTTTTTAAGATAGGTTCCATAAATTTTAACAGTTCTAATGCTACGGTCAACAAATATCTCTTGAGAGATTTCGTTACCAATCATGAAATTGATATTCTCTTTATACAAGAGCTCTGTTTTGAAAATTTTGCGTTTATTCCGTCTCATAATGCGATTGTAAATGTTGTTGGAGGTAGTTCTGGAACTGCCATCTTGATACGAAGGACCTTTGAATATAGCCAGCCGCTTCTCGATTCTAATGGCAGAATATCTTCTATTATAGTTAACAACGTAAATTACGTAAATGTTTATGCACAGTCTGGTAGCAATAAGAAAAAAGAACGTGATTGTTTGTTCATGGATAACATCGCTATACATCTCAATAAGTCGGGTGCTCTTTATAGTGTGGTGGGGGGAGATTTCAACTGCATTTTGCAAGGATTTGATGCTGCAGGTTCTAATAAGAATTTCTCGACAGGCCTTAGTAAGCTTGTACAGTTATTTGGTTGGAAAGATATAGCTCTTGAACTTAAAAAGAACGTTTTCACTTTCATTCGAAATGAAAGCAAATCGAGAATTGACAGATTCTATGGTCCCCCAGATTTTGTTACAAAAGTGAAAAGCTTCGAAACTATTGCTGTGCCATTTTCGGATCATTGCGGCATAATAATGAAAGTAACCATGAACAAAAATGAGATTATTTGTCGTGGGCGAGGCTATTGGAAAGTGAATAATAGCGTAATGAAAGATGAGGAAGTAATAGAAAAGTTTAGCCGCGGATATAGTTCTTGGAAGATTCGTCAATTGCATGCTACTAACAAGAGCCAGTGGTGTAATGATGTTTGCAAAACGAAGATTAAACAGTTCTTCAAGTCGGAGAGTTGGAACCTTAACTGTCAGATTTATAATGGGAAGAACTACTTTTACGGGAAGATGCAGGAATGGTATAGTAAAATATCAGCAGGATTAGAAACATATTTGGATATAGCAATGATCAAATCAAGACTAATTGAAATTGAATCGAACCGTCTTAAGCACTTTGGTTCTACAATGGATGAACAAAACTTATTGCAAGGTGAAATGATAAATATTTACCAGGTTTCTGCACAAATTAAACGTCTAACGAATAGTAGTAATTTTAAATTGAAAAATAATAACTGTATCGAAACAGACAACCAAACGTTGAAGAATCTCGTGCACGATTATTATGTACAACTGTTCTCATCTGATAACTCTCGTAATGAAAATATCGTGGCTAGAGACGATCCCATTCGGCATATTTCCAAGGCGCTTTCTGAGGAAGATAGCGTTAGTTTGATGGAACCGATTACAGAAAACGAGTTGAAACATATTCTTGAAAGCTGTTCACAGAAGAAATCTCCGGGGCCAGATGGACTGCCGTATGAGTTTTACATTTTAAACTTTGAAACTTTGAAAAACGACTTAGTAGATCTGTTTAACGGATATCTTGGGGGCACCTTCAGTCCTCCTAAGAGTTTCAGCGAAGGTATTATCACTCTTGTCCCTAAAAAAGGAGGAAATAGTCTGTCTTTAAACGACTATCGCCCTATTAGTCTATTGAATTGTGACTACAAACTGTTCATGAAAGTTATTGCTGAAAGAATCAAGCCTAAGTTGAACAAGTTGATTGGAGCAGGTCAAAAAGCTTGTCTGCCGAATCTGTCTTGTGTTGATAACCTGAAAGATGTTCGAAGAGTGTTAGCAAAATCATGTGAATCTAAGAAATTTAAAGCGTGCCTAGTAAGTATGGATTTGAATAAAGCTTTCGATCGCGTAAACCACGAATATCTTTGGAAGATTCTTGAAAAGTTCGGTTTCCCGTCCGGATTAATTGATTGTATCAAGATATTGTATCGGAACGCTACTTCGAGGGTCATGGTTAATGGCTTTCTCACGTCAGAAATAAACATTAACAGTTCGGTCCGACAAGGGTGTCCTTTGAGCATGATTCTTTTCGTGCTTTACATTGAACCTTTGCTTAGAAACATTGCAAATAGCATTCCTGGCATACTTGTTTATGACAAGTTTGTTAGTATTCTAGCTTTTGCAGGTGACATTATTTTGTTGGTCAGGAATGATATGGAATTTAATTTGTTATTTAGTATTTTTGAAATTTTTTCTTTTTTTGCAAAAATTAAAATTAATTACGATAAATCGTTTTTCCTACGATCAAATCAAGCTCGCGTGGGACCTCAAATGCTTAAAGAAACTAATTCCTTCAGAGTCTTGGGAGTGGAATTCAAGAAAAGTTGGAGCAGCTCTGTTGATTCCAATTACAAAAGGCTTATTGCAAATCTCAAAGCATCCTTGCAGTTACACTATGTAAGAAAGCTGAATATAATTGAGAGATGTCAAATTAGAGTAGCATGCGGAAAATTTATTTGGTCTGGGCAAGTCTTCAAAATCAACAGGAATCAATTATACTTGGATTTTTTGAAAGGAGGTCTCAGGTTAGTCGATCCAGAGGCAAAATGCAAAACTTTGTTCATTAGAAACATTTTGTACAATGTTGATGCTGATGGAAACATGTCGGAACAGAAGTTGTCACGGAATGCCAGAGAATGGATCGAAATCAGTAAATATCTCAAGGATAATTTCAATCTGTTTACAACTAAACTACTGTATGATTATTTCAGATACGAACTCTATCAGGTTCCTAAAGTAGAAGTTGATTTTGTTGCCGAATGGAGCATCATTTGGGAAAATCTTAGAAAAAACTTCCTACCATTTGCAGATAGATCCAATGTGTATTTGTTCTTGAACGATATCATTAGCAACCGAGAAAAACTGAAAGCGTACAATATAGGGAACCTCGCAACATCGGATTGTGTTAAATGTGGAGAAATAGATTCTAATTTACATCGCATAAAATCATGCAAAGAAGCCAAACAAGTATGGGAATGTTATCCATAACAGATTAAAGTTAAATGTAAATGATTTAGAGGGTATTCTGCAATTTAAAATTCAAAATGCAAAGAAAGAACATAAAGCGGCATTATGGTTGACTATTCGAGCAATTTCATTCAATGTGGTAGGTCAAGGACAGTCTCTATTCGTTTTTAAGAAGGGAATACGGGATCTGAGATGGAACAACTGTCATTTGTATGAAAAAGAATTCGGTAATTGTTTAAATATTTGTTGACCGTAAACGATAGAGTAGGACACTGATTTAAAGGAATTTGTCTGTTGTTCAAATAGTTATTAAGGAAGAACGAAATATGTATCCTTTATTTAATCTTCAAAAAAAAAAAAAAAAAAACAGCCGTCTTTAGAGTTGTGTACTAGACTGGATTAGTACGACACCGAAGACGGCCTTACAGTTGACGTCGAAATACTCGTATTTGTCAAAAGATACAAACTGTAGTAGAATTAAATTGTATATGTAGTACAATGTTCGCTTTCCGTGTATCTAATTATTATATTGATTGAGAATAATAATCGAAGCTTTGTAGTTTTGCGATCAAGGATAATTCAATTAGTGGTTTGCTTGGAGCTATTCTCAACTATCTCACCTTGCTCCCAATTCAGCACATGATACCAATCGCTGCCTTCCGCCTTTCGCACACACCGTTTGCTGGCGCAAAGCAAAACTCGTATTCCGCATCATAATCTAAAGTGGTTCTGAGTTGGTGGTATTAACTTTGAACTACATTTCTATGTCGGAGCTCCCGGGAAATACCTAGACCGTCAGGATCCCGGAAAGTAGCATCCTTTGGATTTGCTTACTTGTTTGTAGCAGAATTAAAGCGTACACCAAAGTGGGTAGCAACTAGCTTGTTTCCCGAACCATCCCCGCCACACACACAGTAACTGCCGTTTCCATTGCCGGCAGCTTGATAAATGGTGTTTGTTTTTCAGTCATAATTTATCCGACGAGGCGTGAGAGCATACATATATTTCGTTTCGCTGAGCAGCCATTGTTCGACGGGTTAGGGCGATGCAGCAAGCGGCGATGACGAAAGTTGGAGTTGGGAGTTTGTGGATCGATTGATGTCAAGCGGTTACATGGTTAAATCGTGACTTTAAGCACATTGGTTTCAGGTTCTGTGACGACCTCCAGCGAAATTTAGAAGTACACTGAGAGCTCAATTTACATAGCTTCAATATATGTAAATTCCATGACGCTAAGCTGCATTCGTTGGGGCCTTCATTAGCCTAACCACTGGACTACAAAGCAATGTCATGCTGAAGGTGTCTGGGTTCGATTCCCGGTCGGTCCAGGATCTGTTCGTAATAAAAATTTTCTTGATTTTCCTGGGCATAGAGAATAATTGTACCTGTCACACGATATACGAATGCGAAAATGGCAATTTTGGCAAAGGAAACACTCAGGTAATAACTAATGAAGTGCTCATTGAACACTAAGCAGAGAAGCGTGCTTTGTCCTAGTGAGGACGTGATGCCAAGAAGAAAAAGAAGAAGTTCTGAGTCAAACGAATGTACAAGGTTATCAAAAAACACATCTGAATACAGGCCTCCAGATTCGTTTAAATTAGACTCAAAACTTGGTAGAACTCAGCCATATGAGCCTGTTTAGATATTATCCATGTACTATACTCCATGATGACTTATATTCTTAGTAATTCTTGGGTTACCTTAAACAGTCGTTTTGCTATAGTAATCGAGGTTTCGATGTAATCGATTTGATTGCTACCGTGAACCAATGCCTAGACGTCGTGGATGTAATTGTCTATCGTACTGCTCACTCCAACGTTGGAGTATCGAATTAAATTTTGCTATGAGAAGTTGTTTACTTCCATCATTCTTCTATTGATACTGGGTTCGTTCAAACTGGCTACGCGACGTGGAAATACGAGATCCAGATTCGGCGGAAAAGAATGTTTCTTCTTTTTCCAATGCATAATAAACAATATTGTTGATGGTTTGTTCTGGTGTTTCCTAGGTTGAGTAAACAAGTTTGCGATCAACAGATTAATTTTGATGTTGGGAATTTGGTTGGGTTTAATCGTGGAACAACAGAATTCGCCAGGGGCGAAAATATGTTATAATATAAAATAATGATAATATTAACAATTATCATCGCCAATGCTTCATTTGCTTTGTAATTTTCCCTATTTGTTACACACTCCACTCAACAAACTGTTCCAATTGTTCTCAAATTCTCAGAATAAGTTGCGAGTCCCACAACTGCATTTCGCTCGAAGGGGTTAATAAACTCATCCATCGTGAAACCGAGTCCGACGTTCCAGCCCTCTAACCACAGCTTCAGAAATTATCCCTGCCATTCGTCAAGACTTCACACTGATACTTCATATCCAACGCAGACCTCTGTTCCACATTCTCCGCGGAAACCGTCAAATTCATTTCACTTGCCGAAGTCCCAATTGTACAGAGACCATCCGATCTCTGGACGGTGCAATCCTTGGAAACGACTGTATTTCGCTCTCGATTTAATTTCGGTAATTCAACATCAACCGCATCAGTTGCAGCAGCATCAGAAGTGCAGCGGCCCCACACTTGAAGCAAACGAGAGGAATGTAATAAAATTTGCACAATTTCAAGTCATAAAACATCCATAACTGCGAGAGTTGATGCCGAGAGATGCAACTTCGCCGCAAGCCGTTACCGTTTGTTGGTTGGGGAATGGTCGTTCGTTCGTTCGTTCGTTCGGTGGTTCTCCCTGTTGCTGCGTGTATTCCAAAATGTGGAAAATTGTGTAGCCACATCCATCCGTACGAGGTGTATTACTGGGGATACATTTGAGATGAGGGTTCCTCTACCGAAATGGTGAAATCGTATCTCTTTCTAAGTGGATGGTTTCGGAAAAGGAACAAGGTGGGTTCGGAGGACGGATTTGGTAGCGTTCATCTCTCTGTTTCAGATTAGAAGCTTCCAAACCTATTATTTGTAAGCTTTTTCAGCTTCTGGTTTATCAAATTTTTGACTTAAAGCTCTAAAGGCTTCCGACTAAAACTTTTACAGGTTTCTGATAAGAAGCTTTTCTAGCTTCGGAATTCTGAGCTCCTGTCCGAAAACTTTCCAAGCAACTATTATAAGGCTTTCCGAGCTTCTGGCAGGAAGTTTTCCAAGCCTCTGGCCGGAAGCTTTCCAAGCCTCTGTTTGAATGCTTTTCAAGCTTCTAGTTGTGAAGCTTTTGAAGCTTCTGGCTGGTAGTTTTCCATACTTCTGGCTAGAAGTTTCCCAAGCTACTGGGTGGAAGCTTCCCAAGCTTTTGGGAGGGAGCTTCTCAAGCTTCTGGATGGAAGCTACTCAAGCTTCTGGATGGAAGCTTTCCAAGTTTAAAGCTGGAAATTTTCCATGTTTCTTGTTGGAAGCTTTCCAAGATTCTGCATGAAAGCTTTCCAAGTTTCTGGCTAGAAGCTTCCCAAGCTTCTGGCTGGAAGTTTTCCAAGCTTCTGGCTGGAGCTTTCAAAGCTTCTGGCTGAAAGTTTTCAAAGTTTCTGGCAGGAAGCTTTCCAAGCTTCTGGCAGGAAGCTTTCCAAGCTTCTGGCTGGAAGTTTTCCAAGTTTCTAGCTGGAAGTTTTCTGTGCTTCTGGTTGAAAACTTTCCAAGCTTCTGTAAGGAAGCTTTCCAAGCTTCTAGTTGTAAGCTTTTGAAGCTTCTGACTAGTAGTTTTCCATACTTCTAGCTAGAAGCTTCCCAAACTTCTGACTGGAAGCTTCCCAAGTTTCTCGCTGGAAGCTTCCCAAACTTCTCGCTAAAAGCTTCCCAAGCTTCTCGCTGGAAGCTTCCCAAGCTCCTCGCTGGAAATTTTCCAAGTTTCTGGCTGGAAGCTTTCCAAGCTTCTGCCTGAAAATTTTCAAAGCTTCTGGTTAGAAGTTTTCCAAGATTCTGGCTAACAGCTGAGCGGTTCCATTTGAATTCGAATGTCGGTTTACTTTTGATTTTTTTTATTTGGCTGAAATTTGGCATATGCTTTCTTTATACCCAAAAATGCCTATTTGCATCATCGGTTCGCCATTTTTACCCTAGCGTTACTTTTGAGAAGGGCCTAAGAAAAAAGCCTTAACAATTTTCAAAAAATTAAAACTCAGATACTATTTGTTTGATCGGTTTGGTGTCTTCCGCAAAGTTTTAGGTTATTGTTGGAACTATCTGGAAAAAATATACACAGTAAAAAAAAATTGTATTTTTTTTATTTGGAAAATAAAGCTTAAAAATCCATTTTCACAAAAATCGTTTTCTTGATTTTTTTTATATTTTAAAGTAGACAAAAAATGGAGTCTTTTGCACAGTGGGTCAAGATGGAGAAATCATGGACAAAAAAGTTAAGATTTTTTAAAAAAAGGTGAATTTTTGAAAATGGTCATAATAAATTTTTAAATATTTTTAAACTCGATTTTATGAAAGTACGCAAAATTTACAACAAAAAAGGTTTACGGAAAAATCAGGCTAACTTATACCGTTTTAAAGATACAGCGATTTTAATACAAAATTATGATATAATTTTCAATTTTCGGTCATTATAATATAACTTAGAAACGGTTTGTCCGATCAGTTTGGTGTCTTCCGCAAAGTTTTAGGTTATTGTTGGGACTATCTGGAAAAAAATGTTGTAATTTTTTATATATCGAAAATAAAGCTTAAAAATCAATTTTCTCAAAAATCGTATTTGTGATTTTTTTTTTATTTTTTTATATGTTGAAGTAGACAAAAAATGAAGTCTTTTGCACAGTGGGTCAAGATGGAGAAATCATGGACAAAATAGTTATGATTTAAAATATAAGGTGAATTTGTTGAAAATGGTCATACAGGTCGGACTCGATTATCCGGAGCATCGATTTTTTTTCACTCCGGATAATCGAATCCTCCGGATAATCGAATCACTTAGAAAATTATTCAAATCTTCGATAAAATAACTTAAATATTATCTTTTTTTTGTTGTTTTATTTGTATGATGCGGTTTCTAGGAATGAGTATGATGCCAGATATTGTTTCTAGGAAGAGTAGGGATCTTTACAAGAAAACAAAATTTGACAAGCAAACTAAAAAAAAAACACTTTTTCAACCCCCCCCCCCTTTCTTAATTACGTTCAAAACTGCAAAACCATTCATATTGCATATAATATGTATGTAAATAATTTCAAATTTATGCATAAAAATTGAAAAACAAGAACATCAAAAAACAAATTCCGGTTAATCGAGTCTAAAATTCCGGATAATCGAATCCCGGATAATCGAGTCCCCGGATAATCAAGTCTCCGGATAATCGAGTCCGACCTGTAATTAACTTTTCAAATGTTTCGGTAGCAATTAGCAAAATTTTCTAATATACATTTTTTGTTGAAAATTTTGCGTACTTTCATAAAATCGGGTCGAAAAGCATTCAAAAAGTTTATTTAGACCATATTGAAAAATCAACCTTTTTTAAAAAAAATAATAACTTTTTTGTCCATGATTTCTCCATCTTGACCTACTGTGCAAAAGACTTCATTTTTTGTCTACTTTAACATATAAAAAAATAAAAAAAAAATCACAAATACAATTTTTGAGAAAATTGATTTTTAAGCTTTATTTTCGATATATAAAAAATTACAACATTTTTTTACAGTGTATATTTTTTTCCAGATAGTCCCAACAATAACCTTAAACTTTGCGGAAGACTCCAAACTGATCGGACAAACCGTTTCTAAGTCTATATAAATAAAAATGGATTGGTGTTTGTATGTCACGAAATGGCTTACGGTCAACGGATTTGAACGATTCTTTCTCCGTTTTGTTCGTTAAGGGTTCCGACGAGTTTGTGTGTATAAAAATCCCAGGATATTCACCGAGAAAGTTGAAAAAACGAGAGTGAACGGAACTACCTTTTTATGAGACGATCAAAAGCGTTTTTCAACAGCCTACTTGATGGCAAGACGAAGTTTGCCGGGGCCACTAGTTATATTATAATGACCGAAAATTGAAAATTCTATCATAATTTTGTATTAAAATCGCTGTATCTTTAAAACGGTAAAAGTTAGCCAGATTTTTCCGTATACCTTTTTTGTTGTAAATTTTGCGTACTTTCATAATATCGAGTTTAAAAATATTTAAAAAGTTTATTATGACCATTTTCAAAAATTCACCTTTTTTCAAAAAATCATAACTTTTTTGTCCATGATTTTTCCATCTTGACTCACTGTGCAAAAGACTCCATTTTTTGTCTACTTTAACATATAAAAAAAATAAAAAAAAACAACATTTTTTTTTACAGTGTATATTTTTTTCCCAGATAGTCCCAACAATAACCTAAAACTTTGCGGAAGGAACCAAACTGATCGGACAAACCGTTTCTAAGTTATAATTTTTTGAAAATTATCAAAGATTTTTTTCTTAGGCCCTTCTCAAAAGTAAGGCTAGAGTCAAAATGGCGAGCCGATGATGCAAAAAGGAATTTTTGGGCATAAAGAAAGCATGTGCAAAATTTCATCCAAATCAAAATATATAAAAATGAAATTTGGGAAAAAAGTCGTCATTATCTGTGGAACCGCTAAGCTTTTAAAGCTTTAGGTTGGAAGTTTTCCAAGAACCTGGATGAAAGCTTTAAAAGATTCTGGCTGGAAGTTTTTCAAGCTTCTAGCTGGAAGCTTTTTAAGCTTCTGGCTGGATATTGTCAAAGTTTTCTGCCTGAATGTTTTCCAAGCTTGTTGCTGGAAGACCTCGGAAACTTCTGGCTGGAAGTTTTCCCACTTTCTAGCTGAAAGTTTTCCGTGCTTCTATAAGAAAGCTTTCCAAGCTTCTAGTTGTAAGCTTTTGAAGCTTCTGACTGGTAGTTTTACATACTTCTAGCTAGAAGCTTCCCTAGCTTCTGACTGGAAGCTTCCCAATCTTCTCGCTGGAAGTTTTCCAAGTTTCTGGCTGGAAGTTTTCCAAGCGTCTGGATGGAAGTTTTCTAAGCTTCTGTCTGGAGGTTTGTCAAAGCTTCTGGCTGGAAACTCTCCAAGCTTCAGGCTGGAAGTCTTCCAAGCGGTTCCGGGTCATTTGGCCGAATGCCGTTTGGCCGAAATTGAAAATAAAAGTGAACTACAGTTAGCATGGATTTATGAATTTGAATTTCAAAGAACTTATCCAGCTTATTCAGAAAAATAGGAAATATCATTATTGATATACATAAGCTTTTTAGTGTTAGTTGAAGAAACAGTCAGAGCTGAAAGAAGAACATCCTAAATGTAAGCAGTTGTTCAATGCTATGCTAGTGGTAATAGCCACCAGCAGATGTTTTGGCATCGCGTTTGTAGTTAACTTTTGACAGTAACTGAAACAGTTTAAAACTATTCGTCCTTCTGCTGGATCGGCTTGCTTTGATCCCTCGAATCGTACTAAGTAATATATGTCATAGTTCTGACATCAACAAGTCTTGGCTTCTTCTTTTCACAACGGAGAAACAGTGTACTTCTTTGACGTAAGTGTTTACCGAGTCGTTTATTGCTATATTCAAGAAACGGTGTAGTGTTCAGTTCCCAAGTTGTAATTTCAATCTTGGAGGAGAATGATATCTCATCTACACTCTTAAAAATAATGAAAATCACTCCGGACGTAATTCACATTATGACTAAATGGCACATTATGTAAAAATGGGTTCTGAAAGATGTATTGAAGGAAAACTGTAATTTTGAAAACGATGCCGCTATGATTGACATTTCCCTAATCAGACACCATCGTATTTAAAATGAGACACAAATTCACGTTATTTGGCTCGCTTCTTTTATGTGCATTGAAAAGACGTAAAATCGCATGATTTTTTCGGAGTGTGTTAGTTTAAACCCTTGAGCTAAAAAATATGTTTTGAAAAGAACGTATTTTAAGCTTTAATTAAATTAATTATAAAAAATATTTCCTTGAATTATTTCTTGAAAGAACAGCCTATGAACAAAAGAAGGATAAATCTCTTATGAAAATTAAAATAAGTGCAATGCATATAATAATTTATTTCACCAGTACAACAACAAAGAATTGCCTATGATTTAAAGAAGGAAAAATTCCCAATTAAAAAATAAGGACAATCATTGCCGATAGTAATGGAACCAGCATAACTAGAAAGAATAGCTCATGTTTAAAAGAAGGAAAAATTTCTGATGAAATCATTAAAAACACTTGAAACCTTATTACAAAATTGGTAATCCATTGGCGAATCAATCATCACCTCAGAGTCTTAACGTGAAGTGTGGAGTTCACAACTTCGTCCTGAATGAAAGGGTCGATATTATCATTCTCTTAGTGACAAACATGACGTCCCGTCACATCATAAACAAATTAATTAGCTTATCAGTTATTGGGTCTTACTTATGAATCCTACACATCAGCGTTGTAGCAATTTGATTTTTTTGTTCATGATTCGGCCAAACGGCATTCGGCCAAATGACCATTTCGGCCAAATGGCATTCGGCCAAATGGCGTTCGGCCAAACGGCATTCGGCCAAACGGCGTTCGGCCAAATGGCCGGACACCCTTCCAAGCTTCTGGCTGGAAACTTTCCAATCTTCTGGTTGGAAGTTCCAACCTTGTCCAAGTTTCTAGCTGGAAGTTATCCAACCTTCTGGATAAGAGCTTTCCAAGCTTCTGCCTGGATGTTCTTCAAGCTTGTTGTTGGAAGCCTTCGAAGCTTCTGGCTGGAAGTTTTCCAAGATTCTGACTAAAAGCTTTACAGCTTTCGGCTAGAAGTTTTGCAAGATTCTGGATGAAAGCTTTCCAAGCTTCTGGCTGGAAGTTTTCCAAGCTTCTGGCTGGATGAAAGTTTTCCAAGCTTCTAGCTGGATGTTTTACTAACTTCTGGCTAGAAGTTTTCCAAGCTTCTGGCTTGAAGTTTTCCAAGTTTTTGGCTGGAAGCTTTCCAAGCTTCTGCCTGGAAGTATTTCAAGCTTCTGGCTGGAAGTTTTCCAAGCTTCAGGCTGGAAGTCTTCTAAGCTTCTGGCTGGAAGCTTTCCAATCTTCTGTCTGGAGGTTTGTCAAGCTTTTGACTGGAAGTTATCTAAGTTTCTAGCTGGAAGCTTCCAAGCTTCTAAATAACATTTTTCCAAGCTCTGGCTAGAAGCCTTCCAAGATTTTGACTGGAAGCTTTTCAAGCCTGTGGCTGAAAGCTTTCTAAATTTCTGGCCGGAAACTTTCCAAGCTTTCCAAGCTTCTGGCTGAAAGCCTTCCAGGCTACTGACTGAGAGCTTTTCACGCTTTTTGTCTGAAAGCTTTCCAAGCTTCTGACTTAAAACTTCTGTTTGGCAATTTTTAAAGCTTCTTTATGAACTGAAACTCATTAGTTTCCCCACCTAAATAGTGGGGAATTAGTTTCTCCAACCTTCTCTTTGGAGGCTTTGAAGCTTCTGTTTGAAAGTTTCTTCACTTATATATGGAAGATGCTTTTTATTGAAAGCTTTTGAAGCTTTCATTCTGAGCTCCCGTAGCATATGTTTGGAAACTTTCAGTGCAACTATGATGAACAATTTGATATTCAAGTTTCCAAAGAAGCTGTCGAAACTTGAAAAAGAAGCTTTTCCATTTTCTTCATAGAAAGCCTTTTTAACTTTATTTATTAATTTATTTTTTCACTGAAATATTTTAAGTGAGAAAAACCCCTTTGAGTGATTTTTTGAAGAAATCTTTCTCAAAGAGGCACAAAACCTCTTTATCTTTTCGGTAGGTTATAATAAATGTCTTATTAACTAAAGGCTCACATGGATTGAACCATAACAGAGCCAGAATCTTGACAAATCCAAACTAAAATAATATTCGTCGGACTTTATTAACAAAAACTCTTCATTTTTTTTATCCTGAAGTGCATGCAAACTCTTCAAACTTTGGTTTCAAAGTTCCAGACTTCTGTCTGCAGGAATTTTAAGCTTCTAAAGGAAAATAAAACTCTTATAGCTTCCCTAAAGGATGCACTTCATCTTTTTTCATTGAAAATTTTTCAAGCATCTCCAGAATAAGGTTTTCAAAATCGACAGAGCTAATAATTTTCCAGCTTTTTATGTTTATTTAAAATATGCTCTCCAACCACTCTAGATTCTTAAAAAAATTGATCTTCCCTTAAATAACCTTTTCCATTTTCTTTGAAAAAGCTCTTCAAATTCCTCAAGCTTCAATCTACTTCAGGCTTCCATAAAAGCTCCGCAAAGAGCTCCTCAAATGTTCTAAGGAAGCTCCTCAGGTTTCCATAAGAAGCTTCTGAAGCTTTAAGCTTTCAAATGTATGTAGATTTTTTATGGTTTTGTATTGAGGCTTTGAAAGCTTTTTTTCTGGAATCTTCCTCAGCTTTTATCAGGAAGCTTTCCGGATTTTTTAGGCTTTCCCAGCATCTGATTGGAAGCTTTCTTACTAGCTTCTTACTGAAAGTTTTCTATTCTTCTGTTTGGAAACTCTTCAAGTTTCTGCACTAGCTTTCAAATCTTCTCTACTAAATATCTCTGGGCAGTTATGATTTTTTTTTTTCATTGAAGGTGATTAAAAATTCTATTTTTTTTTTGTTTCTTATTCCTGGCGTATTGCCTCAACTGGGACTTAGCCTCCTTCTTAGCTTTGTCCTTGATAAAATTTACTGTTTAGCTGCGTATTAATTGATACGTTCATTTAGGCATCTGTTTTGATTGTAAATATCCCCACATTTTTGGTAAGCTCCGTTAGAATTTGTTCAAAAATTTTATACTCTTCTTGGGTGTTTTTAAGTAAGTTTTAGACCTTTCAAATCATTTTCCGATTTCTATGTTCATAGTAATGTGTTGTTCACTTCGGAAAATAAGCATCCATTGGAGATTATCCAAACGATTTTTCCACTCCTAAGCCCACCCTGTACCAGACCAAGATCCCCGTGAACAGAATCCTTCCAGTGGTAAAATTTGCACAGACAAACCTTTCAAGTCGCTCATGCACTCGCAACGCAGCAGCTTCATTCCAGCAGACTTCAACACTACTAAACTGACATGGTACACGTCTCGGTTTTCGGAGAAAACGCAGACAACCATCTAACCTAGTTTCGAGTCTCCCCCGTCAGTAACCCATCTCGTCTCCAAAGTATGCACATCCAACGCTAACTGCTCTCCGCTTTCAAGCGTCGTCTATTTTTCATGACTACAATTATGCGATATAAAGTTCCAGCGCACATTTCGTTCCTGCACTCGAAATCGTTTCGAGAATCTTTGTAACGTACGACTGTCCTGAACCTGCTGCTCCCGTTTGCTATCATGGGTATGCGATATGCGTTATTTTCATATCTCCACACTAACTCCAACTTAGAGTTGACGGATTCCGCCTAAAATTTTCACAGTAAGTTCTGGAAATTTAACAAATTTAGGAGATGTATCTAGAAACTTTTACGGTTTGGTAATAATTCCATATAAAATTGGACCACCTTGATGCATAAGGTTGTTTGTTCAAAATTTGTCTATCCATTTGGGTCTAGTTTTAAATAATAATAACTCTTTTAGTAATTTCTAGAAAAAACTTTCATTTTAATGTTTTGCGTGAAATTAAATTTTATTTCGTTTGTTAATGAACAATGCAAACGAAATTTTGCCAACTTGGACTCCGTGGAATTCTGCGGAATTCCATTTAGATAAAATTTCATGGAATCAGGGATTGAATACTGAGAAAATTGAGCGTATCTCTCACTCATCGTTCTCTGTAACAATCATGATCCGCAGCACATCATGAGAACTTGTTTTTCATATTCTGCTACAGCTCGGATTGGATCGGGGAGATAATAGTGCATGAAAAACCCCAGATAAACAAGCCTCAAACCTGGGGGACAGTATGTATATTGTATGTTCGAGGACTGTTTATCATGTCAGTAAAATAAAATGCCAATCCCCAATGGTAAATATGCTAGAGAAATGAGTTTTATCATTCGTTCTCTTATTGGAGTTCTTATTCGCTGCCGTTATTTATCGAGTATGTTACAACTTGCCAAACATTGCCGATCATTGACCGATACAGATGCAATGTTTTGCTATGCTTGCTTTGATCGTGCTTCGAAATCAAATGAGAGCGAATTCTGCAATGCCTGAATCATTCAAAATATCATATACCATTACATCGGGGTGGCTGCATTCCAGTGCACAGTGGTCCAGATAGCAAGTTTACGCGGACATGAACTTTTCGACGTCATTTTGTGATTTTAGAGTATAGGTTGCTTCCCAGAAATGTCTCGAAATTAGTTGTACTACAATTCGTACGAAAGGGATTTTTTGTCTGCAGCAATCGCAATAGTGTCCTATACGTCAACTTTTTTATGACAATAGATAGCAAGTTGGTATATTCAGCAAAGTTGTAGCATATTTCAATACAAAAAACTTTGTAGAACAAACTTTTTCTCTATCTCTTATACTTTCTGAGACAATTGACTTTTTATATAAAAAATGAAGAAAATAATTTTTTCACTCATATGTCATTTATTTACAAATTTTAGTAGCCTACTATGTTCTACACAATTTTGGGTACTATTATATTCTACAACTTTGGAGAATATACCACAGTTGTGTTTCTTCTGGTTTTCGTATTGTAGGAGATATTAATTTAAAATCATACCGTATTACAGGCCAAATAACTCGCAAAGATGCACTTGAAAATGAACCTACCTGTAACACCGTGGCTCTACACCCCTTAAAGAGTATTTGAGTGAAATTTGGTGAATATATTATGTTTATATATATTTTTAAGACTATTTTCAATGACGGGTGATTTGCAATTAAAATACATTAATTAGTCATCTTTTTATAAAACACACAAAAGTCATGGCCCCCGCGATTCAGCATGAAATAATCAACACCTGTTTAGATTTTGTAGATTGTACTATATTTGTTAAAAAGCATAATTTTCAAAACTTTTTCAATAATTCTTGCGCTTCTTCGTGCAATTCCGAATGCTTCTGTGCGATTCGACGATTTGTCAGTGGACCTTCTGTGAATAGCAATCGCAATTGTATTTTTTTGACATGGTTACTATGACTGATTGCAATACGACTTTAACTACTGTAATAATTACTGCTATACATAAATTAAAGACTCAAGATAAATAAATGGAATGCCTCTCAACTCTGGCAACATATTACCATTTATGAATTTTAATACGGCATGATTTTAAATTTAAATCTTCTTTGGGACGTTACGTCAGGAAGAAGAAGAAGAAGAATACAATAATAAAACGAGAAGAAATACAACTGTGGTATATTCACCAAAGTTGTAGAATATAGCAGTACCAAAAACTTTGTAGAACATAGTAGGCTGCTAAAATTTGTAAATAAATGACTTATGAGTGAAAAAATGATTTTCTTCATTTTTTTCATATATAAAGTCAATTATTTCAGAAAGTATAAGAGATAGAGAAAAAGTTTGTTCTACAAAGTTTTTTGTATTAAAATATGCTACAACTTTGCTGAACATACCAACTTGCTATCTATTAACATAAAAAAGTTGGCGTATAGGACATTATTGCGATTAGTGCAGAAAAAAAATCCCTTTCGTACGAATTGTAGTACAACTAATTTCGAGACACTTCTGGGAAGCAACCTATACTCTAAAACCACAAAATGACGTCGAAAAGTTCATGTCCGCCTAAACTTGCTATCTGGACCATTGTGCAGTGGGCAACGATGTCCTAATCCGCCGTGCAACAGTGCAGTTGAAGGAAGCCGAATGAAGCTGTACCTAGGGGACTGGGGGTAGTTTGCCCACGTTAAGGAGAACATCGATTTTAGATGTGAAAAACATTATTTTATGCTCATTTTTTATTATGGTCGGATAGACAAACATGTTTTCTACCAAATAGTAGAAACAGCTATCCATTCTAACTTTTCTGGGGTTTATAAATTAATTTTTTAAAAATGTTTGCTTAAGTGCATATGTATTGTTTTGCGGGGTAAAACGCCCCGCTTGAGTTCGGCGTTAGCCATGCTGTAAACGAACGCACACAATCATGCATGTATATGTGTTGCATACATCCGGGCGTTTGTTCAGATGTTATTGTTCAATAATAGTATACATGCTGATGCGAAAAATGTACATTTGTAAGGTTCCAATTTTTGTGTAACTTCAACGTGGCATTACGTTTGGTAGAATTTGAATTCAAACGGCTGTTTTGGTGTTATGATATAGGAGTGGGCGTTTTGCCCCCAAAGTTGATTAAAGTTTAGGTCCTTCAATAAGTTTTTTGAGGGCAAATTTAACATATATTTTGCAAGTAATACAAACTATGACAGTGCACAAGTTGGCTCTTGGCAATAGTTTCAGTAATTTGGTTATTTATCTACCTAAAAAATGACATCGAAAATCGCACAAAATTGCAACGAAAACAGCGAAAAACGTTTTTATACGATTTTAACGATTTGGTTGAGAAAAACACATAAAAACATATTAGGAAAAGCATTTTCATCCATTTTCTATGATCTAGGGTGAAAAAAAGCATTGTAAAACTCATCGTTCGTCCAAATCGATGGTGGCGCGTTTTGCCCCCTATGGGCATATTACCCCCAGTTCCCCTACTACGTTAGTTCGTGTGGGAGACGTGTGAATTCGAAACTTTTGCGACTTCTTCATCCAACGACGACGATGCCAATGGATGGACGAACATTACGTTTGTGAGTTAGGTAGCTACCGAGATCGGAGAAAATGTGAAACTGCTCTGTCGTGGGCGAAATGGGAGATCTGCAGTTAAGGCGTGCGGTTGAGTTACGATTATATTCTACGGGTTTGCCAGGGGCTCTGGTGACAGGATTTAATGAAATTGTTTCACATCTGCCGATGTGGAGTTGGGAAGAGCCACATTCGGTTGACATTCTGATTTATCAAATCGAATATGAGTGGATGTAGTTTATAGACAGACGAGCCTCCATCGAATGCGCTTTAAAGCCCCAAACCGTAATGTGAGTTTCCGATCCAAAATTTACGGCTTCCCATCATCGGTGCCTATCATAATTATCGACTCTCCAAGTCCCACTGCAAACGAATGGTTCGGTTTTAAATCACATATTCATATTCAATGTGATGTCGATTCGGTGCCCTGGACTGGCAAACGGAAAATGATGAATTTCGTCCACTCAATAACACAATCAGCATATCATCCGTTCGACTGATTGTGAGCCATGACATGGTTCCCACATATCACCGTGCGTTGAGTTCAGCTGCATCTGGGGCTTGGTTGACAGCACAAGTTCGAGAAAAGGGTTCTGCGTTCGTACATTGACCCATGAGGGCTGTGCAATGTTTGGTCCAGGCCATAAATCCTAAGCTCACAATGAGAAAGGGTAACGTCGACGAATTTTCTGTTTTGTCGTTGGATGGAATGTCCTAATTTGAATCGCTCATGTGAGGATTGAGTTTAGCAGGAACCCAGAAGCTGTGGTTCAATTCCATTTATCTCATTGTCATCTTATCTTCTTGTTGGTGACGTTGGAAAGCTAATCAAATCGGAATGAATTAATTCTTGAATTGTTGAAAACAAGTAGAGTAAATTTTCCATCATTTATCTCACGATTTCATATTTCAGGCCTCTGATTGATTCTTTCATTTCTTAAATGAATTGATGAGGTCAAATATTGATATTTGTTGATTACAACAATTTTTGTCTAAAATTGTTGATAATTTAATTCGAAATTTGTTCCAATGATTCAACATCCCAAGTAACAATTTTAGTTTTACGAATTACTTCCAGGGTGCTATAAATAAACGCCCATAAAACCACGGTCAAGGCACTGTTGCCTTCATCGCATCCTCCAAAGCCTCTTGTAGATTAGAACGTGACTAGTTGGCCCACTCTGAAAGAGGCTATGAAGTGCATATTTATGTCACACAAATAAAGCAAAATAGCATTAGTGGTAGCTATTGTGAGGCCACCTGTTCTAGGTGAATGTCACTTCATCTTGAAATTGATTTTATCATAACGTCGATCGTAAACAAAACAAAAGAAGAATCAAAATACGTCTGTGATAATTTATTTCGTAGTGCTTGTTAAAAAATTAAAGTGATTTATTTTGATATAGTGCTAAAATTTTTAGTGCCGAGTGAGATTTACAGTGAAATGTGGTGAAAAAGAAGTGAAATTTCGGTTGCCCCCTCTGAAAGCGGTATATTTGTAGTTATTTAGCATTTGCTAAAACAAACCACCAGGTGAAGAATAAAACATATTCAACATTTGTTGGTTTGATTGCGCAGTAATTGTGCATTGAATTATATTTAGACAGTTTAATCATCAAACCATAGCATCTTTTGAGCGAATTCATGGAGATAATATGAGTTGAAAAAAGTGAAATTGTGGCAACCGGAGTTAAATTAATATGGCGGGACCATAATTGATTGATTCATCGACAAATGCTGTTTTGTGATTATAAATGCACGAATAAGGGCACACTGTTATGGTTCAGCATTTGTGGTTGTAAAATTTCCTTAATAAATGCTGATCGAAGATGATTCAGCTTTTTTCACATTTTATGGTAACTAAGCAGCATTTAACAAAGTTTGACAGTTTGCGAGTGCTGTTTTGAAGAAAATACGCAAAAACAATGAAAACGGACATTAGTTTGGCGTTTTTATATTAAGAATAAGTGTTTTTGATTAATGACGCAATGTCAATGATGATGTGGTGGGTTATAAATTCGCAATGCTGAAGGTGTTATCGCATATTAGGAGCCCCAATATTTTTTTAAGAGGTATGATAAGGTAAGTTATCCAGATTTAAGTGCAAGTTAATCAGTTTAAAAGCAGCTTTTATGACAAAAAGGTGTATTATATCAATCTTTTATCATAGCCGTAACAAATAAGTGTCATTCAGCCACTTCAAGCAATTTAAATGAGGTATCATATGCTGCAATAAAGCTGGTTTTGAAGCCACAACATTTTGACTTTATATTTTGTCTCCAAAAGGTTTTTAAAAGAACTAAGAGCTGGCTTACAAAATAGCATCTTCTAGCAACGTTAAATGTCGCCTCTAGCTGTTATAGCATTCACGTAACTGTCATAAAACATTGATAAATCCACACGAATGCCAAATTGCTGTGGAATTGTTACTTGGGATTGGATATTCTATGTTACTCATTAGTACTATACCAGGGAGCAAGCTTCAGAATCATTTTCAAAATTTTATTCTGAATCCTCTGCAGAGTTTTACAGTATGGCCGGGCTGAAAATTTGATTGAATATCAATTAATGTTCTTAAGACAAAGTTTCGATTTTCTGTTAATAGGTACAGACAGATACAGACATTTTATATATTTGTTACATTATGATTGAATGCTCTCAATTTGATGTTTGAAAATTAACTTCTTATCTAGAGCCCTAGATACTTATATTCATCTGACCAATTTCTAGGAACCCCTCTCAATGTGACAACATGTCTACTTGAAGGTTGTAAATAAAGAACTTTTGGTTTATGTAGAAATATTATTAGTTGAGTTTTGGAAGCATTAGGAGAAATCTTCCATTTTTGCAAGTATGGAGAAAACATATCCACATTTTTTTTTTGCATTCTACTACAGATGACCGCCGGCTTCATCCTTTGGTGGAGAGGCCTGTATCATCCGCTAACAAAGTTTTTTGACATCCCTGAGGTAACTCAGGTAAGTCAGATAAGAAATTATTGTATAATATTGATTTCAAAATGCTGTCTTGAGTAACACCAGCTCTTACAGGAAGTCTTTCAGACCTGGAGTTCTGGTAATTAACCTAAAGTGTAAGATTTGACAGATAACGTTGAATTATTCTAACAATGTACAAGCCTTCATGCCAAACACTGTCAAATGCTTTTTCTATATCTAGAAGAGCAAAACCATGGCGGAATCCAAACTGTTCATTGGAAAAAAATTTCGTTGATGTGGACCATCATTCTGTCAAAAAGTTTACTGGTGGAGGAAAGCAAGCTGATTAAACGATAGCTAGAAGCTTCTGGAGGATTTTTATCTGGATTTGAAAATTCCATTTATCAGGAAAATATGCCATCCAAAAACATTTGTTAACTATATCAACTAAGAATGATTAGCTACTTTCTGGAAATTACTTGATGAGGATGTAGAAAATTCCATCATCGCCAGGAGCTTTCATGTTTTTGAATTTTTTTAATAATGGTTCTCACTTCTTCCAAATCAGTCTCTCAGGAATTTTCGAAAACGTTCTCTTGATTGAGAATGTTTTCGAAGTCCTGAGTAACTAGATTTTTTATTGGACAAATAGCTCCTAAATTGAAATTGTGCGCACTTTCAAGCTGCATAGCAAGTTTTTGAGCTTTTTCGCAATTAGTTAATAATAATTTGATTACCTCTTTTAATGCCGGAATTAGCTTGTGATGGTTTTTCAAAATTTTAGATAATTTCCAAAAGAGCTAAAAGCCTGGGTTCTATTGAGGAATCTTATTTTCAAAATTTTTGTTTCCTAAGTGAGTAAAACCTATTTTTATTTCTTTTTGCAGATCCTGCCATATAATATGCATAGCAGGATCACGAGTGCGTAAAAATTGCTTTCTTCTCACGTTTTTAAGACGGAATAGGAGTTTGAGATCATCGTCTATAGTCAGAGATTCAAATTTTACTTCACATTTTGGTATTGCAATGCCCCTGGCTTCAACAATGGAATTTGTGAAAGTTTCAAAAGCATCGTCAATGTTATGTTTTGTTTGTAAAATAATGTTAACATCAAGATTAGAGTCAATATATGTTTCATTTGTACTCCAATCGGCTCGAGAATAATTGAAAGTGGAGCTAACAGGACAGAATCAAAACCAGCATGAGTAATCAGTTGGCTAGAAAGGAGTCTAGAGTCGGTTTACTCCAGATCAATCAATCATTGTTTTTAGAAAAAAATAAAGAGGTTTTGTGCCTTTTTGAGAAGGATTTGAATAAAAAAAATCACTTAAAGGGGGAACATCCACTTTCAAAATTTGAAGTTTAAAAATAAAATAAATTAATAAATACATAATCGTAGGAGGGTTTCAAGAAGAGGAAAAACTAGTAGTACTATCAGGGCATTGAATTGAGAAATACCTGAAGAGCACTCATTAAATAAAATTCTGCCGTTGGAATCGCTTTGTGAATTATTCCATGAGCGATGTTTAGCATTAAAGTCACCAATGATAAAAAAATCACTTATTGCGAGTCAATTTCCACAATTCATTTGTAGCAAATTAACTTGCTGCCCAATACATTGAAAAGACAAATATGCAGCTATGAAAGTATATTTACCAAACTGTGTTTCAACAGAAACACCTAAAGTTTCAAAAACTTTAGTTTCAAATGACGAAAACAGTTGATGTTTTATACGCCTATGAATGAAGATTGCAACTCCCCCACATGCCCCATCAAGTCGATCATTACGATAAACAAATAAGTTTGGATCTCTTTTGAGTTTAGATCCAGGTTTTAAATACGTTTCGGTAATAACTGTTATGTACACGTTATTAACTGTAAGGAAATTGATCAGCTCGTCCTCTTTACCATTCAAAGAACGAACATTCCAATTCAAAATATTTGAATTATTTTTAAGATCCATTAGAAAAACGTAATCCAATAACAATTTGATTTGTAAATTTTACACCTACTTGGACTGCTTCAGTCATAGTGGTGGCTTTGAACATTGCATCAATCATTAGATTCAATTGTTCAGTTAGAAAATTAAAATCTGAGGCAGACATGTCATGTGATTTCCCATTGGAATTTCCGGTAGACGAAGAAGCGGAGTTACCTGTGGCGGTAGGGTTTTTTCCATTTGATTTGAAACAAGAAGAATGGGTACCCATGGATCGAACAGGGGAGGAGTTCGAATTTCCTGCTACGATATCGGCAAAGGATTTTCCGTGGGTAGATACATTCGAAATTGAAAGATTCGAACGGCTACCCGACGGATTAAAATTAGTTTGTGAATGAGCATGATTATGATCTTCCTGATGGGTACAATTCTTGATCAAGCGATCGTTAACTGAAAAATGAGCATTGTTCGATACTCTACCAGGCAAATTCCGGAAACGACCGTTATCGTAACGGATATTACTGTTCATCTGCCTGGCACGAGCCTCGACGACTCTCCTACGCGAAGGGCAAGCCCAAAAATAAGACTTTTGATTGCCCCCGCAATTAGAGCATATAAACTTGGTGGTATCTTCCTTCACTGGACAGACGTCCTTAGCGTGAGAAGAACCTCCGCAAATCATGCATATAGCATGAACAGCGAAACGCGACAGTCTCCTTTCTTTGCGATTTGGAAGGAGAGCTTGATTCCCCTAATGGAGTTCATGATCTCCTGCCTAAATCCCCCAAATTCGGAACAACTGACCACAATAGGCGGCACTCTTTGCTTCCTCACTTGAATCAAAGAGCCTGGGCTAGGGACTGCTTCGATTTGGTGTTCGGAAAATGTGTCTAGAACATCGAACTGATTGCTCATTTCGATGCAATTATCAACATTATCCATTTCACCCTTGGAAGAAAGTTCGCATACAGCTTACGGTAGATCTGTATGGTAGATTTCTAGTCATGATGCTCAAATGGAAGCCGTCGACATTGAGTCAGTGCTTTTCTACGCGATTTCATTGCGTCCAGTTTCAGACCACCAATGCTTTTCTGGTAGCACTGCCGCGTCGATGAGGCGTGAGAAGGGAGCACCCGTTGACAGCGACAGGTGAGAATGAATGTAAAGAGATGATAGATGCGATAGAAACGTCACCGATAGAAAATACAGTTGAGCGGGAAGTTATTAGTGGAAAGTAAAAAGAGCTTATGATTTTAAGTAGAAGTTTGTAGAGAAAAAGATAGTTTCAAGCTGGTTTGAGGATTGCCGAAGCGGTCGTAATCGTTGAGTTGCAGAAGACAGTAAGTTTGCTAAAACTCATTACAAGAAGAACAATAAAAACGACATCTATATCTCTTCTAAATATCAACTACAGCTGGAGGTTAGACGATATTGGCAAATAGTTAGTAAAAGAGACAATAACCGATGCCTTCCTTAGCGGAGTGATTAGAGTCCACGGCTACAATGCAAAGCCATGCTGAAAGTGTCTGGGTTTGATTCCCGGTCGGTTCTAGATCTTTTCGTAAAGGAAATTTCTTTGACTTCCCTGGGCATAGAGTATCATCGTATCTGCCACACGATACACGAATGCGAAAATGGCAAAGAAAGCTCTCAGGTAATTACTGTGGAAGTGCTCATAAGAACATTAATCTGAGAAGCAGGTTCTGTCCCAGTGAGGACATTAATGCCAAGAAGACGAAGAAGAATAAGAGAGAAGAACCGATGCGACAACATGGACAATAAGCAGATAACAGGACACACACCACATATTACTATATCAAGACAAACTGAAATGTTGATTTGATAACAGATTACGGACACAGGACGTTGGTCACGAACTACAGCTGGTTAATTGCGAATAGTACTGCCTGAGAACTATGAGTTGTTAGCGATTAGGACAGGACGTTAAATATTATACGCGTAATTATAATTTGTTAGGAGTTTGTGCAAACGACGTCGCATTGGTCTTTTTTTTTTAATTACATTTTGATCTGCCAACTCTAAACAAAATCAAACAAAAACGTTCGTATTTCCGACTTGATCCGAACAAAAACAATAAGAATTGGATAGTGATCACTACCATAAAGATCCTAGGGCAGTAGAAGCAGTAACTAAGGACCACTACGTAGATGATTTCCTCGACAGCTTTGACTCCGTGGAAGAGGCAGTAGCACTAGTCGAACAAGTGCAACAAATCCATGCAGCTGCTGGTTTCCAATTCGGGAAAATAGTGTCCAACGAGCAGGAAGTACTAGACCGACTAGGAGAATCGAGTTTATCGACCAGTAAGCCACTGCCCTTGGACAAAGACTGAACATACGAACGCGTCCTGGGCGTGATGTGGAGTCCATCAGAAGACATCTTTACGTTCAGCAAGCAAGCAGTGGAAGAGGTTCTGGATACCAGTTGTGCAGTTCCGACAAAACGACAAATTCTACGGGTTGTCATGAAACTGTATGACCCATTAGGATTTGTCGCACACTTCGTTGTACACGGCAAAATTCTGATGCAGGAGATTTGGCGCACAGGGACAAACTGGGACGAACCAATTGCGGAGCAGTTACACGAGCTGTGGACTAGATGGATCGAACAGTACCGAAACATCAACGAAGTGAACGTTCCGCGTTGTTTCTTCAAAAGCTTCTGGCCGCAGCAAATCAGCAATATTCAGATCCATGTCTTCACGGACGCTAGTGTGTCAGCCTGTGCGTGTGTGGCCTGTGTAAGGATGACAGTTAACGGTGAGAGCCAATGCTCGTTAATAGCTGCGAAAACAAAAGTTGCACCTCTTCGATCGCTTTCTATCCCGCGTTTGGAATAACAAGCTGCCATGATGGGGTCTCGTCTGCTACAAAACATATGTTCGGCTCTGACTATCAGCATTCAAAGGTGCTTCCTGTGGACAGATTCAGCAACAGTACTTTCATGGATTCGCTCCGACAGTCGTCGATTTCATTTCGTGTTGGCGAAATCTTGTCCCTCACCAGTGCAGATGAATGGCGCTACGTACCATCTCGAGAGAACGTAGCGGACGACGCTACTAAGTGGAATGCAGGACCTTCATTCGATCCGCATTGCCGTTGGTACCAAGGTCCAGCATTTCTGCAGGATCCAGAGAGTCAGTGGCCCATGGAAAAAGTAGAAGATTTCGGGGAGCAAACATGATGTGCGAAGAAATTCGCATTGTTGCCGTACATCGAACAGTAGAGGAAGTAGTAGACGTAACGCGTTTCTCCAACTAGAACCGGCTACTACGTGCGACAGCTTATGTTCACCGAGCTGTATCAGCATGGAGGCATTCAAGCAGCTCCGACACCACCATTGATGGGGCCACTTCCAAAAGATCGATTGACTCCTTTTATTCGTCCATTCACGTTTGTTGGCGTTGACTACATGGGTCACTTCGAAGTGAAAGTCGGTCGCAGTATAGTCAAGCGGTGGATATGTCTGTTTACCTGCCTCACAGTACAAGCAGTTCACCTAGAGTTGGCACACAGTCTGTCAACCAAGTCATGCATTATGGCCTTTAGGCGATTCGTCAACCGACGAGGGCTCCGCTAGAGGTCTTCTCAGACAATGGTACAAATTTTGTAGGAGCCAGTCGCCAGTTGTCGGAAGAAATGCAGAAAATCCAGGCAATCAACGAAGACTGCGCATCTACATTTATCAACGCTCGCACACAGTGGCATTTCAACGTTCCTGCAGCTCCACACATGGGAGGACCTTGGGAGCGGATGGTGAAATCAGTAAAAGTGGCAATGGCAGCAATATCGGACAGTCCACACCACACCAGCGACGAGGTATTCGAAACAATTATGCTGGAAGCTGAAGGAATCGTAAACTCTCGCCCGCTGACTTGTGTACCTTTGGAAGCGGCAGATCAAGAAGCACTTACTCCGAATCACTTCTTGTAGTACGATTCAAGCGGAGTCAAACAGCCAACAGATCAGTCAGTCAGCCTCCGAGACAGTTGGACAGTCACTAAGAACGTTGTGGACAAGTTTTGGCGCAGATGGGTATTGGAGTACTTGCCGATGTTGACTAGAAGGTCTAAGTGGTTCGAGAAAGTGAAGCCGTTGGAGCCTGGCGATCTAGTCGTAATCATCGATGAGAAGACAAGGAATAGCTGGGAAAGAGGACGGATTCTGGAAGTATCCCCGGATAAATCAGGTCAAGTGCGACGTGCAGTAGTGCAGACAGCTAGGGGAGTGTTTGCCAGACCTGCTGTAAAGCTGGTAGTTCTGGAGTTTTTTTTATTTTGTCACACTCCTAAATTAATGTTTAAACATGATAAAGCCGTTATTTGAGCGGGAAATATTGCTAAAGTAGTTGCAGTAAGATGCTCTTTCGTGTTATTGAATAAAAACAAGATTTCATTAAAAATTTTAGGACCCAATTGCCAGAATCTAGCACTAGCAGCGTATGAGCCGTATACTCGAAAATCAGGTGCAAGGTTAGGGCAAACCGATCAGAAAGTGGGTACCAAAACGCGAAGTACCAAAACGATGTGAGGAAGAGCCGAAATGTATGCAGGATGACAGTTGTGTCAGTCCCCTGGTTAGTAAGCATTTTGATCCGTGTTCATAAAGAGTAACAGTCAGTGATATATTTCGATTATTCAAGTGAGTTTAGTTATCAGTCCATAAAACAGTTTAATATATTGAATTTCATTAATTTAGTTTGTGCTGAACAACAGTTTTCGGCTACAGTCAACGCCGTACAGTTAGCGTAGGAGGCATTCATTTGAGGTACGTTTAGAATTAAGAATTACCGCGTGTGTGAAACACGATGACCTGAAATCTAATGGATTATAACTGTAATTTATCTGTACACTGTACAACCCACGTTTCTTCCCGATTTCTGACACACCTGATACAGTAGGAGACAGAAAAATACTGAAAATGTAAGAATTCGGTTCAGTACCATAATTGTTTGTTTACTAAAATGAACTCAATAAATTACAGCTTTGTAGCTGCTAAGTCTGCAACTAGAAGAACGGTGTTTGTTCTGACATTCGGGAACACCAATCTTAACAGGTGTCTGGAAAGGGTCAATATTATGTACATGAAAAAAAAGTTTTGGTTTGTTTTTATCATCCATTATTATTTTTATTATTGCTATATATCATAAAACGTAGTATCTGCACATGAATGTTTACAATATTTTTGGGCTTTACTGAAAAAATTTGATTTTTTTTGGTTCATTCTCTGAAGTAGTATACCGTTTGGCTGCAATTTGTATATCACTAATAGGCATAAAACAATGATATTTTTGGGTACCATGGACAGTTTTAACCTTATCAAACAATTCTACCAATTCCTTTGAAATTTTAACATATTGTTCATTAGATAGATAACAGAAATTTAATTTGGTGTTACATGTATCAGTTTGTTTCACTGCCCAGTCTAATAGTTCTCGCGGAGTTGCGATTGTTTTTACCGTAGTCTTTTGCAAGACTTGCTCTTTTTGTCATTCGCTTGAGAGTACCACCAATAGCGTCACAGAGGCCTTTGCCATGGGCTGTGGCAAAACAGTGCAACTCTGCTTCCAATCCATGTATTTTCTTGATTTTTTTTTATTTTTATAATGAGCTGCAGCTCCATCTGAATCCATCATTTCGCCTCCATCCGAACGACGTTTTTTCTTAGGCGGACTTCTGTGGAGTCTGATCACTAAGCGGCATGACTCACAAATATGCATCGTTTCATCAAGCTGATGACTATATCCCATAGCACGTATGTTTTCGATCATTGTTAATGACAAGTTTCGTAACTGGCTACGCCAGCACTTATGATTGTTTATACAACATCTCGAAATTTAAATGCGCGATAAATCTTGTTGATTCATCTTTAACTTCTTTTCATAAATGACTTAGATAAAATGAAAAGAGTTTTATTGACATCAAGCTTAAATAGTTATCTGCATAGGTATAACGACAATTGTAAGATAAATACCTTTATTTCTATACACTCACACGGTGGTTGTTGAGTAACTCAGGTCGTTAACGGACATTTTAGGTAGATAAAAATACAAACATATTCATTATTTCCTATTCATCTGGCGTGTAACGCAGGTACGTTTAGTAAGTTTGTTTTCACAAAACTTTTTCTAGAAAAGAATTTAATGGGATATGAATAAGGTTGTTACTTTTCAATGTTTGCAATACTGTTGTGATATCTTTCAAACCATAAAAATCCGTCGGATTGTTAGACGAAGTTGATTTTCTCATAGGCAGAGGCGAAGTCCATTGATTGCTTTCATTTTAAAAACATAATCACTGTATAATTCTGTTTTCAACTATTCTCAATAAAAAATACAATCTATTTTCTGATTCAAACTCATTTATCACTTCAAAACACGATCATATTTGACGGTTTAGAACAAAATCCTTGAAAAAAAAAATAGTTTTGGACTTGAACAATTCGTTGTTAGAAAAACTTGTTTCTCTTAAATATGCCCAATTTGCAATATATGGACGGCTTTTAGTAAACTTAATTGCGAAACTTTTTGCCTAAGAACGATCAAAATCTGAAATGGTCGTTTTTTAAATCGACTTTAAAGTTTTGAATCATTTTTTTTTTCAGTGTAGAAAATGTTTTTATTTTTTCAATATTTTTCTCTAAAACGTCAGGAAACTTCACGACAAATATGACAAATATGACCATCTATCAACCAATCAGGGTCCTTCCAACTATATTTCAATTAAATCCGCTAGAAATTTACATGAATCTGCTACAAAACAAACCCAGCCACGCTCAACAATCACGCGACCGAGAGAACGCTTCGCATTGTTGACTGCTCTTTCAATCACTTCTCGATGAAACCGCCGACCGTCGAAGCGATTCTGTGATACACTCATTTTACGCAGAACGTGTTCAACTTTCGTCAATTACTTACTATAGAGGTAAGACAGCTGAGAGAGCTCGAGCGTGTAGCAATCGCTCCAAAGGTCACGAGTTCAAATCCCGTTCAGAACTTTTTTTTATATATTCATCTAGTTTGGTAGCTAATTATATTTTTTTCAAACCAGCAGCAATGTAATTTTAAGATCGCTCATGAACATCTATCATATATGATGGAGTCCTTTTGTTACATCATACTCGCTATAATTTTACAGGTTTCGTTCGTACTGTGTACGGATGGTCCGTGGGGTCTGTCCGAAGGTTATTTGAGACATTTCCATAATCATTTTGCCGGAACCGTTTTCATGGGGGATTGTTGGGGACTAAAATTGGATTTAAATATTCAGAATTGAATAACTTCTGATTTGAGGCCATCACTAATTCACTTCATCTCTGAGTGATTTAGGTCTGATTTATTCATTTACAAGTGATCCATGTATGATTTACTTCATATTTAAATGTTTAAAGCTGATTCAATTCATTTTTTTATATTCGGGTCGGATTTGCTTCATAAATAAGATATTCTGGATTGATTTACTTAATTTCCATGTGATTTATGTTTGATTCGTTCCATATCCACGTGATTCGTGTCGGCTTCATTCCGTATTCAAATGAATAAGGTATGATTCACTTTATAGGTCTGAATTACTTTATATTCACGTGATTCAGGTCGGAATTACTTCAAACTCAGGTAACTCAGGTCTGAGTCATTTCGACTTTAAGTAATTAATTTTCGTCCAACTGCATTTCCAGTGATTTGCGTCATTCAAGCTGTTTAGGACTCATTTACTTAATTTCTTCCGGTCGGATTCACTTCAAGTTTAAATAATTTAAGACCGATTTACAAGAGTTTCTGGATTGGTCTAATAAATTTTTAACAAATCGTATCAGATTCACGTCATATTTAAGTGATTCAGGTATGACATCATTTTCAATAGATTCAGGTTTTATTCATTTCATATTCCAGTGATTCAGTCATGATTTACTTCATATCCTAATGATTTGGCTATAAATCATTAGATATTGAAGAATCTAATTTTCTATGCTATTTGGATCAGAAGATATGAATCGCTTGAGATTCTTAATTTTATTTGCTCACTAGTGGCAACAAGCGGTAATTGAAGTAAAATGTCTGCTTTCAGGATGTCCTTAATACTCTGAACAACTCTACCGGAGACTCGATCTTTCTATCGCTTGTGAATCACAAGGGAGAACCAGTTGAGCACGCTCGATTTTACATGCTCACTAGCACCACCTATCGGAACAATTTCGAACCAAACCGTTTGCTTTTGGGATTTCCTTGACCTTCCGAATAACTTTGCCGAAGACTCAAACTTTTCATCTTATTTATCTTCACCTAGCGGCAAAATTGCAAACCAAACTGTTCGCCTTTCGGATGTCCTTGATCCGATGAACAACGTTTGGTGAAGATCGGTTCTTTGCAAATCATAAGGATTTCATGACATAGCCATTTTAATTTTCCTATTTATTGAGTCCGTATATATGACGGGTAGTGTTCATGAGTTATTAGACCTAAGTTTGTTAGGCCGAATGTGTTCTTCTTCTTCTTGGCATAACGTCCACATTGGGACAAAGCCTGCTTCTCAGCTTAGTATTCAATAGGCCCTTTACAGTTATTAACTGTTATTAACTGAGAGCTTTCTTTGCCAATTTGCCACTTTCGCATTCGTATATCGTGTTGCAGATACGATGAAACACTATGCTCAAGGAAGTTTCCATTACGGAGAGATAAACCAGCCTCTGGCTGGAAATCTCTCTAATAAAGATAAATAAATAAACAAATCCATTACGAAAATATCCTGGACCGATCGGGAATCGAACCCTGACACCTCTACATGGCTTTGCTTTGTAGCCGCGGTCTCTAACCATTCGGCCAATGAAGGCCCCAGTTTTCAAAATGTATTACACGCTTCTATATTTCAACAGTTTTATTCGTTCATTTTCAGATCTATGAACTTTGCCAATAAAAAGGCACCTCTACCGAATAAGATTGCAGTATATCATTCCTCCCGCATATTATGCTTCCTCACAACCTATTTCTCCTGATTGACAGTCCCCTCCCCTCAAAAATCCCAACAGCAACAAATATCCCATCATCAGGCTCACCCATCGACCCATCCATACACGCCCTAATTCACACGCATCGCAATCTTGGGCTGGAAAGTAAACCGACCTGCCGAAATTCGGAATTCACCACCACGACGCAGCATTCTACTGAACGCCTTCCGCACCTTCTTCTATATAGGAACCTTTTTCAACCCCCAAAACGGCTTCCGAACGCCGAAACGTGACTCCACCAACTACGGGTGGGGGGTTTGAGATGACCAGCAAGCGGTTCGGCATTCGTGAAAAGGATAATATCCATTTATTATTCTATTTTATTCCACTTCAACGGTTCTCCATCTTGTTGTTTGTTTCCTTCCGCATTCTGTCCGTTCTTAGCGTGAGCCTTTGGATGAGGGGGCACTTTGGACGATCAGGTGGTCAAAAGTCGAAAAATAGGTGTTTCTTATTCAGCATTCTGTAGTTTAACAACTACCAAAAAACTGAACTTTACATATACTTTGCAAATGCATTAAATGGAAAAATTGATGTGAAATTTACGAAATTGTAGTTCATAATTCCTATTAAGATTTCCCTGGAATATAAGAGCAAGATTTTCTATAGTTACGTTGATGCTGTATGCCAAAATAGGACATTTAGAGAAATATACTTAGCTCTTGCACTTAGCTTAGTTTTTACCCCAGCAACACACTTGTTATTATTATATATTATCTACTGGTATATGACCAAAACTAGTCATATATAAGTTGATATAACTCAATTATAATATGTGTGTTACTCGGGTAACCTGTTACATTTTTTCCAAAAGATCTATAACAAATACTAAACATACCAAAGATTGAAAAAGTTCCAAATAGTGTTGCAAGATCGCCAAATGTTAATATGAATATTTTTATCTTCAACTAGTGGTCCCGGCAAACTTTGTCTTGCCATCAAGTAGGCTGTTGAAAAACGCCATGAAACGTCCCATACAAAATTATAGTTTCGTTCGCTTTCGTTTCTTCGACTTTCCCGGTGAATATTTTGAACTTTTTATACGTACAAACACGTCGGAACACTTCAAGAACACTTTAGTGAAAGAATTGTCAAAATCTGGTGGCCCGTTCGCAAGCCATTTCGTGACATACAAACACCACTCCATTTTTATTTATATATAGATAAATTCGTTATGTTGATGGACAAACAAAAACTTTTTTTTAACAAAAAACGAATTGGTATCCTAAAACTCAAATATGAGATAATAAATCTACGAACTATTTAATGGAATACCTATAAGTAAATGAAAACCAAATTTAGTACTTTACTATTTAATTCCGCCAGAATTTGTATTATTTGACAGATACGCGTATTTCAACCTAAACTTTAAGGCCATCTTCAGTGTCGTGGTCTAGACTCGACTATACCATTTGATAGCTCCGAAAAATTAACTAGTATAGTAATAAATTCGGTTTTCACTGTCTCAAATATGACACTAGATGGAACACATATTATGGGCATCAGACTATACGGAAATTGTCCACAGTGCAGCCCCGCACTTTTCCGGGGCTAATCTCTCCAAAGGCCTTTGTTTTTCGGCTGAATCTCACCCCCCCCCTCGAAAAGGGAAACTTGCTAAAAGAGTGCGTGTGTTTGTGGAAATGCGAGGATTTAGGATCAAAATTGATTACCTTAATGGGGCACAGGGTTTCCAGCAGCGGTTGAGGGGAGTCTGGTGATGGACTATGTGGGAGTCGTCGGTCTGGTAAAGTGAAATGTTTTTTTTCTTCGTGGACCCATCTGGAGAGTTTCTAAAATTGTCAACTTGGGGCCGAGAATTGTTTGGAAAACAGCTCCGACGATTTGAATTGATTACGGTGGCATCGGTCTCTGGACCTATCGGTTTTGTTACCTTTCCTGGAGTTTTTTGTGTTGGCACTTTCTGTGCTTAACGAATAAATTGGATATAATCAGATAGACGACATTCGGAGAGATTAACTTTCAATTCTCTCCCACATTGACGAGTTTTCATTCATCACCTACACGGGGGAGATGCTAATGCGTTGGGGCTTCGAAACGAAAAGGCCCTCAATGATTGCTTGTCGTCGCCAGTCAGTCAGTAGGAGTATTGATTTTAATCTCGAAGCTCCATTGACCTTTTTTCTTCTGGTGTCATTTCCAATTCAGTCATTCACTTGTGTATTTGGCAGAATCAAAAAACTCAATCAAACCATCCGAAGCAATGTCTAGTGGTTCAGCTGGAACGGTTTGTGTTACTGATGCTGGTGTTGTGCTGTTTTTAATGGGTTTTCAATGCTCTCCTATTAAGTTAAGGTAAATTCAAAAAATAATTCTTGAATATTTCCGATCCGTGTAATCAGAACGAAGCTTAGAGCGCAATATGGCAATCAATACAAAGGACTTTCTCAAGATTTTTTTTTGTTTTCACGACGTAGATAACGTTTTCATTAACTTTTGGGAGAGCAATTTATAAGAAGTGAGAACAAAAAATATGGAAGATGGACTATTTTATTGCCTCATCAAAAAATTTCCAGAAAGTAGCCCACGTACATGTTTAATATATTAAACAGGCATTGTAGACTTCGTTCCTATTTGATTTTGAAGCACGATCAAAGAAAGGGATACCATTTCTAGCGGTCCATGATTGGCAATGTATCGCAAGTTGTAACAATTTTGATAAATAAGAGTAGCGAACGAGAGCCCAAAAGAGAGAGAGATGATATTTTTTCCTCGCTCGTTAACCATTAGGGGTAGGTGCTTCATTTAACTGGCACGATAAACAATCCCCAAAAGTTCGATAGCTATAGTGTTGGAGCTTGTTCAGAGGGGTTTTATCATATACAGCTATCCCTCGATTTAATAAAAGCTGTAGCAGTATACAATAGACAGTCTTCCATAATGTGCAGCAAATTATGATTGTCAATACACCTAGCTTGCTGCGCCCCACGCCTTCTTGTACCGACCGGATTACAGGGTTGTTGTCCGGCATTCTTGCAACATGCCTTGCCCAGCGTATCCTTCCAGCTATAGCTACCTTCACGATACTGGGTTCGCCGTAGAGTTGAGCGAGCTCGTGGTTCATCCTTCGCCGCCACACGCCGTTCTCCTGTACGCCGCCGAAGATCGTCCTTAGCACTCGGCGTTCGAAAATCCCAAGAGCTTACAAGTCCTCCTCGAGCATAGTCCACGCCTCATGCCCATAGAGGACTACCGGTCTTATGAGCGTTTTGTACATCGTACATTTGGTGCGGGGGTGAATCTTTCTTGACCGCAGTTTCTTCTGGAGCCCATAGTAGGCACGACTTCCGCTGATGATACGCCTTCGTATTTCCCGACTAACATTGTTGTCAGCCGTCAACAAGGATCCGAGGTAGACGAACTCGTCCACCACCTCGAAGGTATCCCCGTCTATCGTAACATTGGGCCCTGTCGCGCTCAGTTCCGCCAACCAGCATGTACTTTGTTTTCGACGCATTCACCATAAGCCAAATCTGCCACCGTTTCAAATTTTCTCCCAATAATATCAATGTCGTCCGCGAAGCAAACAAATTGTCCGGATCTCGTGAAAATCGTGCCTTGACTGTTAAGTCCGGCTCTCCGCATGACACCTTCAAGCGCAATATTGAACAACAGGCACGAAAGTCCGTTGCCCTGTCGTAGTCCCCGCCGAGATTCGAACGAACTGGAGTGTTCCCTCGAGATCTTCACGCAGTTTTGCACACCGTCCATCGTTGCTTTGATCAATCTTGTGAGCTTCCCGGGAAAGCTGTTCTCGTCCATGAAACAGTTATATTAATAAACAACAAAGGTCCAAAAACTTTGCACTTCTTTTGTCCTTCGACCAATGAAGCTATTCTAAAAAAAATAGTTAAGAGTTCTACCCCTAGACTAACAACACGTCCTAGCTTGCATTCTTGAAGCACAGCTTTATCATAATTTTCCAATTCCAATCCAATGACCGCATATCATCTGCCATCTCTTCCAGAGAGTGCGCCGCACTAGAAAATATGCATGATTCGTTCAGTAAAATCACAAGCTTTCAACCGAAGAACCCAGAACACTGGTCGCCAGTCGTGTCTAGTAAAATATAATCATAAATTTCATCCATTCCAGTCTCCGTCGCAAAACACCAACCAACCAGCGCAAGCAACCGACAGACACCACTTGGTTGCCGCCTTCGGTCTTGTAGTCATCCTCCGGGCCTTGAGTTCTCGAGCCTTGCCTTGCCCCGGAACAACCGGAGAGCTTCTGTTTTGAATTGTTTTGCGGTTTATGCATATTTCAAATATTTATTCTCCACTTTACGACAACGGACCGAGCGAAAGCGAATCAAATCCGACGGATTTCTCGTCTCCGTGGCAGTGGCGCCCTCCTCAGTCGGCTTCGCCAAGCCGCAGCCTGAATTTATGCAAAAACACTCACCAGATCGTGCGGCGTGGGACTAACTATACTGTACTCTGATACTACTACCACACGGATATATGATAAAGTCATCACTTGACTTGCATTGTGTCTGTCTGTCTGTCTGTCTGTTGTGAGAGTTCTTCGGCTCCGACTTGGCTGACTGACTGGCTGACAGTCAGAGAGACAGAGGCAGAGCTTCTACTTCTAGTCAGTCGAATGATGATAAATTCATTTTCACATTTCTATTATTGCTGAGATTACTGTACGAGACTCATCGTTTGAATGATTTTATTTATGCGTCTGTTTGAGAATAGATCCAGCAGTTTGTTCCATAGAAGTGACAAAAATCCGACCTCTTTATACGACCGTAATAGGGGTCGTAAAAATAGTCGTTTTTAAAAAGACATTAAAGTTATAATAATGATTTTGAACTTTGCAACACCTCAATATCACATTGAAATTGAAGCCTGGTTTGAGATCTCTCCAAAATTGCCAGATGACAACACTGCTCTATTGTTATCAAAGAAAAAAAATATATGGAGATGTTACATTCAGATACCATTAAATTTGTTGACAATGATATCGAATATTGACGACTCTTCTCAGATTTGGCCCTTCGATTGTTCTATGTATTCAAAGGTGAAACGTACCAAACATCATTATCGAAACTTTCAAGCTTGAATTTCAGTAAAAAATATATATATGAATTTACTACTTTGCATGAACGGTACAAAATGATTTAATGTACAATTTTGATAACACTGGAACATTTGGCAGCACTTTGTTGAAGTTGATAAGTGTTTAAATTATACTACATATACATCTAGATTTCAAGAATCAATTTGAGATTCATAATGAGAAATCATACTTTTTGATAATTACAATAATTTGTTCAAGATAACAGAACACTCCGTCATGACCTTCTCCAATATTTGTATGGAAAAACTAAACTTCAAGGAAGTCTTAACCAAAAATGCTGGGGAAAATATTCAATTAGTCGAACAAAATGTCATCGCACAGGATTTATTCTTACAAAATTCTGTACATTTTTTTAGAAAACTGAGGCATAAACCAAAAGAAGAATTTCTTGAAACTCTCCGAATCAAACTTTGACGAAATTCTAGGCAGGGTTTCCATATAATCCTGGGTAGATTTCAGACCTAATTTTTGATAAGATTTATAAAAAAAATTCTCGACAAACATGTCACTGATTCCAAAACAGGAAAATAGAATACAGAATACAGATCCTAAAGGGATTATAAAAACAATTCTTGCGGAAACCTGCGTTAGAATTTCGAAAATGTCACGCAAGATTGTCACATAACCCTAGACAGGATTTTCAAATAACGGTGGGAGGGATTGTGAAAAATTTGAGTAGGAACATCTTTGCCATGATTCTAATATAAAATTTAGAGCAGGTTTTTCAACGATTGTAGGACTAAATTCTGACATAATCAGAAACACAACTCTTTCGCAAGATCGTAACAGAAAAAGAAGTGGGATTTCTACTGAATTCTTCGTTGGATATCCGAAAAGGATAATCTTGTCAATATTTCAAATAAAAAAAAATGTTTTTTTTTTCGTTTGTTCATAAAAAAAAGTGTTTTGGCCCGCCGCACACTATTATTTCTGAACTATGGCCCTAGGTTCAAAAAACTTGGTCCGACCTGACATAGATGATGCATGTATGCCATGGTCTATCGATGCGCGAATATTGATGTAGCTGGCAACAATGTTTATGAAGAATTTAGTCGTTACTTGTTAGTTTATTTAGGAAAAAAAAATAAAGGCAAGATTTAAAATTGAATGTTCAGAAGAAAAGGCATGAGAACGAATCAACGTATGGACGTAAGCATTTCAACGTTGTATTCATCTAGGGTTCCGACGTGTTCGTGTGAAGAAAAAAATAAGAAAAGTCTCCGGAGTAGTCGGAAAATGGGAGAAGACTTATTTGTAATTTTGTTTGAAAGAGAGCATGTCATTTTTCAACACTCTACTTCAGTGGTCCTCAGCATATATGCTTATGCGGGCCACTTAGGTGTTTCCAAAACATAGCGCGGGCCACAACGTAAAAACAAAACAGACTCCTAATTAATACGGGTTAGAGCTGAGCTCCCTGAAATCCTTCCTTCAATTTGGATGCTTATGAATCTTGAAGATTACACTGCTTCAAAGGAGTTATAATTTTATCAATAAACCGATGCGAAGATTTTTCGCGAAGCAAAGAAATTTATAGGCACTCGAAGCTAATTTTAAACCCTTGGCCTATTTAGGATTTTTTGATTCAATATATATTCAAGAGATACGGTCTCAGACAGATTTCCAGTTATCCCCAGGCTTGATAATACTCCACAGCATCACCAGAGTTCGAAAGCTTGCTGTCTTGGCCTCTATGTAAGGTAGCAAAAATATACTGAGCAGAGAGGCTATAAAAATGAGTGAGGAAGACGCGACACAAAACACAACGGAGGAAAATTCCATCAAAAAAGAGTGCAATCACAATTCCGCGAGGCTTTGTTTGGACGAGTCACTAAAGAGTTATTTTAAAGTGTCATTAAGAGTGAGCATAGAAGCAAAAGAGAAAGAGTATCAGTAAAAATCCTTGCATTTCGATACACTTTCATCGTTTGAGGATTCGTGTTGTGAATTTTGAGTTAAATTTTTACTTCTCAGAAAAACCTCGAAACCATCACATAGGAGCTTCTGTCACTTAACTGGTTATTCCTGAGCTGATAAATACGGTCGATATTCCATAAATTCCCAATATAATAATAATGATCAACTTTCGAAAACATAGTTGCAAAGACAAAATAATATAAGCCTCGTTATTTCTTTTATGTCACACGCGGGCCACTTCACATTAACATTCAAAATGTGTTCGCGGGCCGCACAAAACCTTTACAAGGGCCGCATGCGGCCCGCGGGCCGCAGTTTGGTGACCACTGCTCTACTTGATGACAAGACGAAGTTTGCCGGGACCAGGGTTGGGAAAAAATCTGAAATTCACTCTACAGTAGCCAAGCAAAGCCAATCACAGTCAGCGAAGCTAGTGAAACTCACGCCCATCGCTGCTGTAGGCAAAATGCCTTGAAAATAGCAAAACACCCGTTGCTAAGGGCAACTCAAAACTACTGTAGAAAAATGTTCTATTTCCCGCTGCATTTCCCGCATTTAGAGCCTTCAATGACACTCATGATTTAGAAAATTCGTGCACCCAACATAGGCTACTTGATGAGATTCACGTTTTTGAACTACTGTACTGGGAGAGCCACGTGATTTTCGCGAAAATTCAAGCCTACTACTATTACCATTCCCAGCACTGGCCGGGACCACAAGTTAGAAATAAATTTCCAGTCTTATCCAATTTTTCATAAAGGTTACAACATTATTTGGCAACACTGTTGAAGTTTTGTCGCAAGTTATTCAAGTCGAATCATGAGCAAAGTTGAATCTTGCTGTATTTTGTATTATCGATTGCATTCGGGAAAAGGAAAAAAACAATTGTTTTTGACACTGGCAACACAAGATATGCTGGCAAGATTAAAATGCATAATTCATTTATGAATACTTCCAGCGAGTAGGCCAAATATTGCCTAATGTGTTTATATATACTAAAACATATAGTTGGAAGCTGGCACCACTGTTCAATTTCTATTCTATTCTATTCTATTCTATTCTAAGCGCTTGCACAGCAAATATTGAAGAGCATCCTGGAAATACTGGAATTTATTCTAGTATCTTCTTGTCAGCATTAATATTTCCCGCATATCGGTGATATGACACAAATATCAAAATGGCCAGACCCACTGTGCAGACATGAGTTTGGAGATAACTCAAATGTTCACGGCGATCAGATTATCCACTTATGAATAATATGATAGACGTAAGTGTTTGAACTGTTTTAAGGAAGAAACGGGGACTACCGTACCAACCGTCTCATTTCAGGGGAAAAGTTTAAATCGTTGGGAGTGGCGTTGCTAAAAATGTTAATGCACACTCCATTGTTGTAAGTGCTCTTCTTTCAAGGATGGGATACAGGTATTTCTCCCTTATGTTTTGGCTCGGAAGCCTAGGTTAAAGCGCCATTACTCGCTCTCTAAAACGAGAAGTAAATATTAATGTTCCCCTTACCCCCTTTTTATTTTACAAACCTTACCGTCACAAATCGTAATAGAATTCAGATTAGTACTCTGTCGAAATATATTATGACTAAATAAACTGATTGATTCTGAGTCAGAACGGACCATGTTTGTTGATGATTTTACAAATATATGCAATAGTTATAATATCAATATCATTATATTTGATATTATTACTATTATAATTGTTAAAGCATCAAAATTAATATTTAAAGGAAAACATCAGAGTTCACAGAGCCCTTGCATAGAATTATGAGACTTGAGCTAACTATTTTATCAGCGAGCAGACCATCAATTCGAGTACAAATATGAAAGATCTCACCAAATCCAAAGCAATAAAATTGCTGCGTTCGATCTAGCATCATAAACATCAGGTATTCGGTGGACCAATTGACTTGAAGTTTTTTTTCCATAGTTACTTCTAGGTTTACATTAGTTTTTCACTTTTGAGTCTTGATGATTTCACATGGCAATGAGCGTTACATCGAAGGAACGGAACAAAAGCGTCGATGATTCGAACCACGAGCATAAAATTCTATTTAGCATATTATTTTTTTCCTTTGATGTAGAATACCAGCACGCATTTTACAACAAAACATACAATTACAGCTTTGTAATTCAAAATTTTCAATAAGATTTAATAATCCGATGCACAGCGTAAAAAAAATCTGCAAACTCAGGACGGTCCTGAACATTATAGTTCACTCTGCACTTTTTTATCAACTCGCGACACAAAACAAATACGGCTGGATTAGTAAAATTAAAAACCATTATCAGCCATTTTGCAAATGCATCAGCCGAAATAAAAATTTACACGAAGCGAAAAAAAAATGTGACCGAAAACTTGAAACACGTCAGCTTGCGCGCGAGGCTTGCTGCGATCGAAGTTGGCAACACTGTTCAAGTTGAATAAAAATAAGGAACACGGATATATCGGTAAACACAAAATTGAGTTGATGACTATCAAAATTAATAACTTGTGAACCAACACATCATGTGTGTAATTTCAACGGTTGTAGGACAAAAGGTTGAAGGACAGATGGTCGAATGACAAAAGGTCGAAGGACAAAAGGTCGAATGGACAAAAGGTCGAATGGACAAAAGGTCGAATGGACAAAAGGTCGAATGGAAAAAAAGGTCGAATGGACAAAAATTCGAATGGACAAAAGGTCGAATGGACGAAAAGTCCAAATTGTACCATTGAAAGGATTATCGTACCCTCAGTTGCTAACATTTTAACCACAAATTGCTCCCTTCTCATTTGAAGTTTTTCCTTCTTTCAAATGATAGCTGTTCTTCAGAACTATCGTTTGAAGCAATAATTTGTATTAATGCTATTATTTTCCAAACAAAAGATTCATTTTCTGAATGTCGGTTGTTATTATTTTGATACTTCAAAGCATAAAGAAATTATTATAAGCTTTTTATTTGATACATTTTCAATAGAGATTTGTTCTTCTTTTAAGCATTGGCTGTTCTTTTGGAGTTATGCATTATAGTGATTTTATATTGTTGTAGACACTTGTATCGACGATTATTCCTTCTTTTATACATCGGTTATTCTTCATGGATTTCACTTATTAATGTCATCTGTTCTTCATGCTTTACAGTGTTTATAAGCATTTCAGTTGCATTTCTAACAAAGGATTTTCCTTCTTTTGAAGTTTTGCTGTTTTAGAGCTATGCATTAGATTTTTATCTGACTGTTGGTTTCGACTGATTTAAATTAGCATCAGGGAAAAATAATCATCCTTAGGTCTAACTAGGGTAGAGTCTGCTTCTCAGCTACTCTAGCATTTACTGAGAGCTTTTCTTGTAATTTGATCATTTTTGCATTTGTGCATCATGCTTTTTATTAGAAGACGATCTGCAATCCGAACCGTTAGAAGATAATTCAAGGAATGCAGGTGTGATGTCGCATCACCGACGATATGACATCTACCCATGCTCTGAATGGAGGTTTACAGAAAACACATACATTACTCTTGGACTCAGAATCATTTCTCTTCCGAACCACCTGATGGGTTTAATACGAGGAGAGGCTATTTCATATAGCACTTTAACATATGCAGCAGAAAAAGCCTAGACAAACTGCTTCTCCTAGCCGCCTAGAACCCTCTACTCTACAGTCGACTCATGGCGGCACGCCATAGGTGCTATAATTCCAGTATAATCTGAATGACAGCCGCAGTTACTGAATTCCAGCACCCGGCATCCCAACACATAGCACATCGAGTGACATGCACCTCGATGTACTTAGAGTTACATAATTACCAGGAGAACATAAATGAACTAACGAGTACCGCCTTTCAACGCATCAGAATCGTAGTGTGCTGTGCTAGAACCACAAAATTCTGAAAGCGCGCTGGGCGAGATTCAACACATGCGCTACTCGGTGCTAAGCTCGCCATCGGTATCCAAAAAACAACTGCTCAGTAACGATTAGTCTCTACAGCTATTTTACCTTATTATGCAGGTGTCTAGATGGTCTCATGATACGGTCGAAGACGCGCATTCCGGAAGCTACAATTTCGATTCACGTTTTAAAATTTTGTCTTCTCATCAATTATTGTGCTGTTTTTAAACAACGCATGTGACGAAGCGCATGAGACGCATTGAGAAATTACCCTAAAAAAAGCGAGGAACACCAACGTAGGTCTCAAAATGTACAGTGCACGGGTGAGCATGAAAGGAATGTGGCTCTAGCACATAAGGCTACAGCACGTACACAGTAACTCTGGATGCACTACGACCTGAAAAGTCTAACAAAATTTCACCCCGAAAAGATCGTTGACCAGCTGAAATTGAACCTCCCTCAGTATGGTCTTTCTGAAAATATGCGCGTATTCGTCACGTCTTTTTGAGCTGTTGCGCTTGTGATAACTTGCTTTTTTATCTAAATAGCCTTTTGTTGTTCCTTGTTGAGTGGAACCGCATGCAGAGCAAGACTCAAGCAAGGATTGGTGGCTACCTACATACATACATACAAATAGCCTTTTGTTGTTCCTAAATTGTTGTCCAAAAACGATTTTTCTGCGATTTGTGAAAATTACACACAGACGTGTTGGACCAGAAAAGCACGATTTTGTTTAACTATTTTAAAGAGAGAATATTTTAAACCTTTTGGCTGGCAGCCCTGCGAATAGCCACAGAGCATAATACTCTGTTATGACCTACAGCTTTTGAAGTTCAGGTAAATTGTAACAAGTGTCGAAGGGTGTTTTAAGTGGGGGGTGGGGGGTCAACATTGCATTTTTTTTTCTCAAATTCATTCAAAATCCATCGTGCTCTCCTGGACACAGTTTCTTTCTACTTTGACTCCCTTTATAAACTTATGTGTTTCGTTCAAGAGGGTCTTAGAGGACGGAAACAGGAATTGGATTTTTGAATCGTTTATGGTGCTTTTAAGAAGGGTGAGAATCATGTCGAATTCCAATAGGAATATAAGTGGGGCTGGGTTGATTACATACCATTTTGATACCCTCTTTACATCCCTTAACTGATTAAATTGAAATTCTTTCTTCAGTTAGGCATTATAAAGTCGATCTCCTCCGGAGCTACATCACGCAACTTCATCGGGGGAAGACTGTGCTCATGTATTCCGTCAGTCTTAGGCTCTAGCTATTCTGCTTGTTCGCTAGTTTTCAAACAAACTCTTGAAACTTCTCCCAAAATGCCGGTTTTAATGTAATGTTTCAAATAACTTTCATTTAAAGCATCCGCAACTTGCATTCAATTTTCGTTCCCATACCCGCAACTCAAGAAGATTCATCCCAGTTGCGAGAAAGTTGCACTAAACTACGTATATGACGGCAAGAAGATTGTTTGTTTCACTCCAGTTGCAATATGGTTGTGTTGTACCTTACGTATCATCTAACAACGAAAACATGGTCTAGCAACAGATTGTTTGTTTAAAACGTGTTCCTCATGTGTTGCGCGGAAGTTTTTGCGAAAAGTTTAGATTATTTCAGGCGTGGCCTAATTTCGCCAGTAATGAACTTGATGGAGTAGTGAGTAGAGGAGAAGATTGGTGATCTTGAGGTCGGAAGTTCGATTCTCGTTCATATTTTTGTTTTCCTTTTTTTTTCCTTTTAGTATTTTGCATTAAATAAATAATTTTGATGTAACTTAAATATGTTGCAAACAGACTCCGCCTCTTGCGTTTTTCGCTTTGTTATTCAGTGCAATTGTAAGTCATTTTTTCAACAATTGGCAACTTTGATTAGTTTCAAGAGATAATTTTGTTCTTAAGTTGAAACAAACTGTGCTGCTTGGGTGACCACATCATACGACATATTGGCAAAAACATCGTTCAAGCGCACTGCTAAACCCGTATACGGTGTGCCAGAAACCGTTATTAACAGAAAAAAATGTCCAAGAATTTGGCACCCACCATTCGAAAGATATAGTATTCAAGCATCTTCTCCGTGAATTTGAAAATATTCTAACGAGGGAATCGAAAGTTATCGTGATTTGAAGGTTTTGATCTATTTTGCATGGGATATTCACATGCTTATAAATATTCCTCAACGGTGCATCATTATAAACCTTATAAACAAGCCTAGTAACCACCAGCTTTGCATTAACCATTCAAAACATGTGATATCCAAGCATTTTTCCTGTAAATTTGAAATCATTACGTCGAGAAAATCAGAATTTACAGTGGTTTGTATATTTACCATTATTTCTAATTAGAGCTTTTTTATGGCTTTGTTATATTAATGCACAGATTTTATAAATAAAAATGTCCATACGACAAGACACTCGGCATTCAAAAGATGTATTATTTAAGCATCTTCGCAGCTAGTTCGATTATACTTTATCTAGAGACAACATAACTAAAGTACTTAAAAGTTTTGGAAGTATATTTTGATTATTAAATTACCATGTTCAATGCTTTTACCACTACTAATTGCAACAAATTTTTATCGATATGTTGATCAATGTTATTAAATAGCGTGATTGATCGCCTACAGTTGCTTCTCCGTTATTACAAAAGCAATACATGCACAAGGAACCAACGGATGCTACTTAGGATTAAGGTGTCATTCCTTGCTGTGCGCTTGAACAAGACAGTTCAGTCTTTGGCAGTCGGTAGTTTTTTTTTTGGTTTTTTCTCCCACCGCCCGAGTGGGTTTTTACCAGTGCAGTTTACTTCTGTAGTGCTATAGACCGCGCACCGTGAAGGAAGCGAACCAGATTGGCAAAGGTCAACTGGTATCGTGCCACCATTTGATTAATATTATCACCATCATCCCCCGGTGATTGGTTCCCCGCATACATCAGTGTAGCAGACCAGCAGCGGTCATCGAACGGGAACGGATAAGTATCAATTTGTATACCTACTCCACATCTATTGAATTGCTTTCGCATCTCCGAACAAACAGTGTTGAGTTCAAGGTTGTTTGTTGTTTCTCCTCTGTCTCTCTCCCGGTGCAATTTCGGCCGTATAGGGGAGTTGGGTACAAAATAGCCCACTGATTGGTTAAGTTTTTTTTCTCGATTTTTATTTTTTTTTTGTTAATTTATTTTGCCTAATTAGGGGAGGTGTGTACAAAATAGTCCACTGATAGGTTAATTTTTTTTTCTGCATTTTTTTTGTTTTTTTTTTTTTTATTATAATTTTTTTTATTATTTGGTTGCGGTTGAATTCTTTTCCGCATGGACGAATCGGATGGAGGCGATACGCCTCCTAAAGATCTCGTTGCTCGAACGCGGTTTTATCAACCGTCTTCGGCTGGGCCTTGGGTTGTCTATTTCCGGCGCAAAAATAAGATTTTGAATGTGCTCTCGATCTCTAGAGAGCTGACGCGTAAATATCCTGGGACCGTTATTCACCAAGTGAAGCAATCCAAGCTGCGTGTAACTGCACCTAGTTACAAAGCAGCGAATGAGATTGCTCAGCATGAGGCTTTTACTGTGGAGTACTTTATCTACATACCCGCCAGAGAGGTCGAGGTGGAAGGGAAAATTATCGACGCAAGTCTGACATGTGAAGACATTAAGACTGGCAAAGGCATTTTTGAGAACCGGTCCATTCCTGATGTGGCTATACTGGATTGTAAACAATTGCAATCAGTTTCCATGGAAGGAAATAAGAAAGTGTTTTCGCCGTCAGCCTCGTTTCGTGTAACTTTTCCTGGTTCCGTTCTCCCGAAATTTGTTTGCATCGATAGTGTTTTTTACCCAGTGCGCCTATACGTGCCGAAGGTATTTAATTGTACCAACTGCAAACAGCTTGGTCATAGTGCTAGCTTTTGCGACAACAAGCCCCGTTGTGGCAAATGCAACCAAGCTCACTTGGAAGATGCTTGCACACAGGAAGCTGTAAAATGCAGCTACTGTCGTGAGGATCTTCATGACTTGCAGAAGTGCCCGGCATACAAAAGGCGCATTCGAAATGAGAGTCGCTCCATTGTGAAGCGCTCCAAGAAGACATATGCGGAAATGGTAAAATCTTTAAAAAAATCCGCAGAAGAGTCTTCATCAGCCATCCCAGTTGGTAACTCTTTTCAAGAGTTGTCTTCCGATGAAGCGAACGACGACGAAACCGATGGGGGAGATTCTTCGGAGGTACACGCACCCGGTAAAAGAAAGTCTCCATCTTCTCCGGGACTGCGCCGTAAGGTTTTGAAATCTTCCCTCAGAAGTTTGCCTAATCCCAAAGGAGGTGGGGCAAATTTAAAAATCCCGAAGAAACAGGTCTTTGATGCTTCCGTTCCGTGTTGCAGCAAAGATCTGCCGCCCCCGCCTCCACCGACTAAATACACTTCGAAAAGAAGCTCTAGACAAGATAGCAAGAAAAAAGCTACTGAAGTCCCTCGCTCTTCCTCGAAAACCCCCCGGGCTAAGCGAGGACTGTTAACTTTTACGGCCCTTGTGGATCGCATATGTAATGCTCTCGGAGTTTCAGACTCATTCAGAGGCATACTCGACCTTTTTCTCCCCGCAATAGAAGAGTATCTCAGGGAATTAACTATTTCGTGGCCCCTCCTTGCTTCGATCATATCTTTCGATGGCTAATTCATCAAGTGAGGTACAAGATATGATAACTGTGCTACAGTGGAACTGTCATAGTCTAAAACCTAAATTAGACACATTTAAGTTTTTGCTTCACAATTCCGATTGTGATATATTTGCACTCTGTGAAACATGGCTTTCTTCTGAAGATGATCTTAACTTCTACGATTTTAACATTATACGCCAGGATCGAGATGATAATTACGGGGGTGTGCTTTTAGGGATCAAAAAGTGCCATTCATTCTACAGAATCCCCATCCCGACTCATCCAGGCATAGAAATCGTTGCTTGCCAAATAAACGTAAAGGGTAAAGATCTTTGCGTAGCTTCTGTTTACATTCCTCCAAGAGTTTCAATAAACCGCCGTCTTCTTTGGAATGCAGTCTCCATGCTCTCATCTCCAGTTTTAATACTGGGTGATATGAACTCACATGGTACTGGATGGGGCGAATCTTATGACGATTATAGAGCGGCTATTTTCTATGACTTATGCGACGATTTCGACTTGAACATTTTGAACACAGGTGAAGCGACACGTATTTCATCCGACGGCAAAGAAAGCCGCATTGACCTATCTTTGGGTTCAAGTTCACTATCATTCGATTGCATGTGGAAGGTGATTGATGACCCCCATGGTAGTGATCACTTGCCCATAATAACCTCTATCAGAAATAATCTTGAAAGGTCAGAACAGTCAATTCAGGTTCCTTTTGACCTCACTAGGAATATCGATTGGCAAAAATTTGCATCAGCGGTAACTTTCGGTATCGAATCATTCAACACTCTCCCACCGTTGGATGAGTATCGATTCCTAACAGAATTGATTTATAAAAGTGCATTAGAATCCCAAAAACAACGAGTTCCAAGTGCATCCTTCAAAAGACGACCAGTCACGCCTGGTTGGGATGATGAATGCACTAAGTTGTATCGAGAAAAATCTAATGCCTTCAAAGCTTTTCGTAGATATGGTACCTCAGAACTTTATTTAGAGTACTCGAAGCTCGAAAAAAGACTGAAGAATCTTATTAAAGCGAAGAAGCGTAGCTATTGGCGACGTTTTATCGATGGCCTCTCACGAGAAACTTCAATGACGACGCTTTGGAGAGTGGCTCGCAACATGCGAAACCGCTCATCCTCAAATGAGAGTGACGAATACTCCAACCGATGGATATTCAACTTCGCAAAAAAGGTCTGTCCTGACTCAGTTCCAGCTCATCCGCCTTTTTGGGAAACTCCAAGAGACGATTCTTTGGACAGACCATTCACTATGCTGGAATTTTCTATGGCTCTTCTTTCATCAAACAACTCCTCTCCGGGACGCGATATGATTAAGTTCAATCTTCTTAAAAATCTCCCCGATATCGCTAAAAGACGGTTACTTGACCTGTTCAACTCATTCATGGAGCACAACATTGTTCCACCTGAATGGAGACAGGTCAAAGTAATAGCAATTCAAAAGCCTGGGAAACCAGCGTCTGATCATAATTCATACCGCCCGATCGCTATGTTATCATGTTTAAGGAAATTGTTCGAAAAAATGATCCTATCGCGACTCGACCACTGGGTCGAATCAAACAACATGCTTTCCAGTACACAATTTGGCTTTCGCAAGGGCAAAGGAACAAACGATTGTCTAGCGTTGCTTTCATCAGATATTCAACTAGCCTTTGCGGACAAGGAGCAATTGGCTTCGGTTTTCTTGGATATTAAGGGCGCTTTTGATTCAGTTTCCATAGAAATATTGTCAGAAAATTTGCACAATAGTGGACTACCTGGAATATTGAATAATTTCTTGTACAATCTGTTGTCAGAAAAACACATGAGCTTCACTCTCGGTCAACTGACAACTTCCAGAATTAGCTATATGGGCCTTCCCCAAGGCTCATGTCTGAGTCCCTTGCTTTATAATTTTTATGTTAAAGATATTGACAACTGTTTGGAAGAACCATGCACGCTAAGACAACTTGCAGATGATGCTGTGGTTTCTATGAAGGGCCCACGAGCGGAAATCTTGCAAAGACCATTGCAAAATTCCCTTGATAATCTATCCACTTGGGCTAGAAATTTAGGGATCGAGTTTGCTCCGCAAAAAACTCAACTGGTCGTATTTTCAAGGAAGCGGAACCCTGCTCAACTAAAGCTTAAGCTTTTGGGAACAGACATCGACCAGTCTTTGACTTCAAAATACCTTGGGGTCTGGTTTGATTCAAAAGGCACTTGGCGAACTCATATTAGGTATTTAACGGAAAAATGTCAACAAAGGATCAATTTTCTACGAACAATTACCGGAACATGGTGGGGTGCTCACCCGGAAGACCTCATAAAACTCTATAAAACAACCATTCTCTCTGTTCTAGAGTATGGCTCTTTCTGTTTTCTCTCAGCAGCAAACTGCCACTTGATTAAATTGGAACGAATTCAATATCGTTGTTTGCGTATCGCCTTAGGGTGTATGCACTCAACACATAATGCGAGCCTAGAGGTTCTGGCAGGGGTTTTACCGCTACAGAACCGATTCTGGGAGCTCTCGCTAAGAATACTTATTAAGTGTGGAGTGAGCAACACACTCGTCATCGAAAACTTTGAAGAATTGCTCAAACTGAACACTCAGTCAAAATTCATGAGAGTTTATCTCTACTACATGTCATCTGACATTAGCCTTCCATGTTATAACCCTCCACGTGTACGCTTCACCAATGACAGTTCCTCTGTTGAATATGATGTGTCCATGAAACAAGCTATTCATGGAATTCCAGATCAACTTCGATGTATAACTATTCCACGTGTTTTCAACGCAAAGTTCCAGAATGTTGATTCCTACAGGAGATATTTCACTGACGGGTCTCGTATAAATGGATCCACTGGTTTCGGTGTCTTCAATGAAAATTCTTCCGCCTTCCGAAAACTTCAGGAACCTTGCACGGTTTATGTTGCTGAGCTGGCAGCAATCAACTTCGCTTTGGGGATGATCTCAAACATGCCCGCAGACCACTTCTTCATCTTTTCGGATAGTCTCAGTTCAATCGAGGCACTCCGATCGATGAAACCCGTAAAGCATGCATCTTACTTTCTTACAAAAATAAGAGAGCAGATGTGTGCACTGGTCGAAAGATCATACAAGATTACCTTTGTATGGGTCCCCTCACATTGCCTAATTTATGGCAATGAGAAGGCGGACTCTCTCGCAAAGGTGGGCGCTGAGGAAGGTGAGATTTATGATAGACGAATTTCACACGATGAATTTTTTCATTTAGTACGTCAAAGTTCTCTTCGCGGTTGGCAAAGCGATTGGCTAAATGGCCAACTGGGACGGTGGTTACATTCCATAATTCCTAGAGTTTCCTTGCGAGCCTGGTGGAAAGGTTTGGACATAAGTCGAGATTTCATTCGCGTGATGTCAAGACTTATGTCCAACCATTACTCGCTAGATGCACATCTCCACAGGATTAACCTCGCGCTGAGCAATATTTGTAATAGGTGTGGTTCCGGTTATGATGACATCGATCACGTAGTTTGGCAGTGCCCGGATATGGACGCCTCCAGAGCGCAACTTGTGGATACCCTTGCGGCCCGAGGTAGACAACCCTATGTTCCAGTTAGAGATGTGTTGGGCACCCGCGATCTTATTTATATGGTCGCAATTTACGATTTTCTTCGCTCGTCTTGTATAAAAGTTTAATTCTCTTGTGTTCTCTTCCCCAGTTTTTTTTTTGTGTTTTGTCCACTTTGTGTTGGATTGAGGATCCTGGCCATCCGGCAGTCGAATACCGGCAAGAAATCGCTACCAACGCCATGAAACGAGAATCAAGATGCCACGTTATACCTCCCGGATGAGCTGCTGAGAACCCTGATTCCAATCCCTACCAAGTCCTTCCTTCAAAAATTGTTACCACTAACCTCGAGCTGCCACGAGTACCCTGGCTCCATCCCATATTAATGTTGAAAAGGCCAATTAATCGTATGTAATAAAAATACAAAAAATGAATTTCGGCTCCGTAAAGCGTTAAACGCATTTGAGCCTCAAATAAACGAACTAGATAAAAAAAAAAAAGGATTAAGGTGATTGTAAAACGAAGCCAAACTTTGAATTTTCAAGTGCACACGACTGGTGAATCTGACAACAGTTCGCGTTGATAATCAATCAAATTACTGGCTTGCTTGTGGTGACCAAAGAGATAAATTTTCAACGCGGAACGCTGTTTGGTTCTCAAGTATTGTGCGCTTGAAAATTTGAGTTCTGGCTTCGTTCTATAATCACCTTAACCGCAGCACTCTTAGTATGTAAGTAATGGAGTTCTTATTCCTTGTACTAAGCAATACCGCGTCCTGCTGCGTCCGAATACAGGTCAATTGGGGTTATGGAATAAATATTTACGTGTTACTATCTTTGAGGAAGTCGTTGGAAACCTCTGCATTTCCACGAGAAGTCAATAGGAGTTTGGAAGGGGTTACATTACAGATTCGTGTTGGTAAACAAAACGCTTAATTACAGTATAGTCCTAGGGATCATCACATCATTTTCACTGGTTATACCTTGTTATACCTCGCTCAAAACAAGATGAAGTCAACAGCATAATGAATAAAATATATTAAAAAGGGGGATTCGAATGAATTGTATTTTAAAGCCTCTTCAATATATATTTATATGCACAAAACATGACTGAAGAAACAATATAACGAACCATTCAAAGATTTTGCATGATGCAAATTATGCAGCATCAATCCAAAAAAAGTAATCTATCAGTATCTAAAGGAAAAGTCGACGCTCATAGTATCGATTAATTCAAGAAACTAAACTAAATATAAGGCTTATTGCATTCACATATTTTGCAAAACGTGAAACAATGTTAATTTATACAATAAAATCCTACTGACTTTTAATTAAACAAACACGTATATAAACGTATCCTCTTTGCTGTCATGATTATTATGTGAATCATCATATTTAGCACTGGATTTCTTCAATGAAAGATACAAGTTGAATGCAAATCTGTTAAGTTAATTTGTATCGCAATTATTAAATGCGTGTTGCAAACACTATACGATTGAAAAAAAAAAAAATCTTGATGACTCCAAAACTTCAAAGTACTCTAGTTATGCTGTCTTTTTATAAAATATTCTCAAACTAACTGCGGAGAAAATTGACTAATGTATCATTTGAATGCCGAGGGTCAGTCGTATAGACATTTCTATTTGTAAATTATGTACACTTTCATAACAAAGGCATAAAAATAAACTCAAATTTAAGGTGAAGATGAATCGATACAAATCACTGTAACTTCAGATTTTCTCGACCAAATAATTTCAAATTTGTAGAGAAGGTGCTTGGATATCACATGTTTTGAATGCTTAATGCAAAGCTGGTAATAACTTCGCTGGTTTACAAGTTAATAATGATGCACCGTTGAGGAATGCTTATAAGCATGTGAATTTCCCTTCCAAAATAGCTCAAAACCTTCAAATCACGATAACTTTCGATTCCCTCGTTAGAATATTTTCAAATTCACGGAGAAGATGCTTGAGTGATATATCTTTCGAATGGTGAGTGCCAAATTCTTGGACATTTTTTTCTGTTAAGATCGGTTTTTGGCACACCGTGCGTATGCTTTTGGGGATCTGTATTGAAATAACCAATTAGAAAAGTAGATGAATAGTAAAGTGAATAGTCTGTTGTGTGTTTTTCCAAAATTACACATTCCAGCGTAACGCGACACCACGAGGAACCGGCTTTCATTATCAAATTAGGCATCTTCTCGGAAATATGCCTTGTGACCATGTGATAAAACAGGTTTTATATCATGCATTTTTAATGTACTTGATGTTGTGACATTCATTTTGACACATAACACTGCATATATGGTATTTAAAAGCAGTTGCATTTCGTAACGCGACACCATCGCTGAAATGCACTTTTTTAAACGTCACTCTATAATCGCTTATATCTGCTCTGCTATAATTTTTACAATCCGGGTTTGTTCTAGGCAATCCTTCTATGTATTGATAAGAATCAGAGTGTGACTTCAAACTGGATGGAAATATTGAATAATTGCAGAAATCATTGATTTCATTTCATGAGCGCCGCGTTACGTTTATCTTCCAACAGGGTTCTGCAAATGGTGTCGCGTTACGCAAAAAGCATTTTTTATTTTTATTAATAAAATCGGTAATGTTGCTATCGGGTTTCAGAAAAAATGTATATCTAGTATTGTTATTTGTTAATACATTCGATATTCTGCCTCACAGTGGGGTAATTTGATCCGACACTGGTTAAAATTAATTTAATGTTTCTGTGAAACCTTTTGAGAATGTCGTGCTTTGTAAAAGCGTAAATGGCACTTGTGGTCACCATATGAATTTGACTAAATTCTTTGCAATAATGTTAAGATATTTCTGTGATTTTTTAAGAATGTTTCCGGTACAGTACTTTCGGATGGCGGCGCGAATAATCTTGAGCTTTGATACATGTTAGAATGATTGAATTTGATTGTAAAATAAAACTATTAAAGCCTTTAAACAATGTACTTTTAAAAGTATGCTTTCGGCAAAGTCGACAAGCAGACATTTATGATTGTCGGAACTATCTGAAATTCAATAACACAGTGGAGTTAATGGATCTGATAAATGGGTAAAATTATTAAAAAGATTCAATAAATTATTTTGAGAATATTGTTTCAGAAATTTGTAGACGACCATAAAAGCTTCCCAATGATGGGACGAAAAATATGTAGAGCTGCTGTACAGTGGGGTTATTGCATTTTTTTTTAATTAAATTTTTTAACCGTTCCTTTTATCTCTTTTGAAGATGATGAGAATATCCGATGTACATTCGATTTTTATACTCTGCTGGTTCAGACATACCGTGTTTCTGATTTACTAATGGTGGTCTGAAGGATACAGAATTTTGTGGCACAGGGGTGTAATTGAACCAGATATTGGGCCAATAAAATTTCAACGTAGCCATGTAGTATTTTGAGGATCATGTTTCAGCAAAATTGTTAAGGACGTTTATGGTCTCAAAATAGTGATCTAAATATCATGGAATTCTACCGCACAGAAGAGTTATTAAATCAGATTATTAGGCGAAACTGTGAATACATTTTAACTCATAAAATTCAGTTCCTCAATTATTCAACCGATTGTTTGAGCTTTGTTCTTCTTCTTTCTGGCGTTACGTCCCCACTGGGACAGAGCCTGCTTCTCACCTTAGTGTTTTTTTTATGAGCACTTCCACAGTTATTAACTGAGAGCTTTCTATGCCAATGACCATTTTTGCATGTGTTTATCGTGTGGCAGGTACGAAGATACTCTATGCTCTGGGAAGTCGAGAAAATTTCCAACCCGAAATGATCCTCGACCAGTGGGATTCGAACCCACGACCCTCAGCTTGGTCTTACTGAATAGCTGCGCGTTTACCACTACGGCTATCTGGGCCCTCTGTTTAAGCTTTCATTGAAAGGAAATAGTTGTACCAGATTTAAGCATTGGCGCAATTCTTCTGAAACCTTCCACGTTTTAGTGAGAGGTAAATAGGGTAGGTGTACCAGTTATGGACATTGTGAGTCCCTATTTCGCCATACGTGATTACTTTAATGTCTTTAAATTTTGAAAATGTTTGTGTGTTGTCGTAGTTAGATTTAACATATATCTTGATGTAAAAACATTCAAAAAGATTTAAAATGTGATAGTTATTAAAATTTTACATATGGCCAAATAGGGAACTACTATGACCATAACTGGTACACTTTCCCTATGTTTCTTTTTTTCTTGTTTGCACAAAGCTCTGGTTTTAGGTCTGGTTTTAGGAATGGTTGGTTAATATTCATAAAAATTATCAATTTATAAAATCATCCAATCAAGGCTGCCATGGGCCACTACAACTCCCTTTGTAAAATCCACAAAACTGATCGTAAAAATCATCCTAGACCACTGCGCATTTTTTCAACACTTAAAAAATCATAATTATAGAACATATAAAATTTGTAATACACGTATAATTGGGGGCATTTCTTAGCCGAGTGGTTAGAGTCCGCAGCTACAAAGCAAAGTCATGTCTGGGTTCGATTCCCGGACGGTCCAGGATCTTTTCGTAAAGCAAATTTACTTTACTTCCCTGTGCATAGAGTATAATCGTACCTGCCACACGATATATGAATGTAAAAATTACAACGTTGGCAAAAAAAATCTCTCAGTTAACAACTGTGGAAGTATCATAAGAACACTAAACTGAGAAGCAGGCTCTGTCCCAGTGAGGACGTAATGCCAGGAAGAAGAAGAAGAAGTATAATTTGTATTGACATTAAACACCACCTTGATCACCGAAGTTTATTGCAAAATTAATCAAATTAATGATTATACAACGTAAAGGATGAATGTCAACATAGATAAATGTCATGACAAACCATCCAGAAGATTTGAAAAAAAAACTACGTGTCTAAGTTGATTTTTACAAGATGATCGTTTTTTACGGTTGCTGCAGATCCTCGCAAGAGCTTAATAATGGCCACCTATATCCAAGAACAATTTCAATCATCCGTTATGTTTAGTAATTGATTTCTGATATGTTTTGAAAAAAAGCGCAGTGATCCAGGATGATTTTTACGAAATAACCATGTTTACGGATGTTCCGGATCTTCCGGAGTTCATTATTGTGACCACCTAGGTCCATGAACAAGTCAAATAATCTATTGCGTTTTATAATAAGGAGTTCTGGTGAGTTTGCAAAAAAAACTGTCTTGAATTATTTTCATGAATTGACCATTTTTACGGATATTCCGGATTATCCGCTGGAGAACCACGTTGTTTACCATCGAAGCCAAGTATTCCACAACATGTAAGAGACTATTCCTGCACTAAACGGCACCTGTCTGATATGAGTTGGGTCACTAACAAATAAAAACCAGAGCTACTTGATCAGATTTGAGTGAAAAACAAGAGAAAACAGACATACCCATATTTTACAAAAACGGGGAGGGTTTTAGTGGGGTGGCACCAACGCTGAAAGTTAGTATAACTATTTCCATCTACTAAAAATCAAAAATTTTGAAAATCGGTTGTAGCATAGCTGAGAACGAGCATTTTGAAATTTGTAGTTTCATCCTGAAAATTTACGGTGAAAATTAACGTAACGCGACGCCAAAACTTTGCACCTAGTGTAACTTTTCGAAGAATGGTCCGATTTTAAATCTTTTTTTTATGGAAAAACGTATCTTGACGAGTAGGAAGAGAAACCAAATATAAGAGTTTTATAAGAAGTATTTATTTCACAATGTCAAAAATAAGGCTATTTTCGTAACGCGACACCATAATAATGTGACTATTTAAAAAATACGTTTTCAAAGAACCAATAATTTGTTTGAAAAAATTAAACCCGCACATAACAATGTCATCTAATACCCTTCTAGTTAACGGATAAGACAATCATATTACACTTGATAAACTATGATACAGGGCTATTATGAAAAAGTTGTTTAATGTCTCAATTTCTCACCAATAAATTATATAAACTTTATATAACTGTTCAGGTATGTGTTTCACTGTATTTTCAATCAAATTTATGTTTTTTATACAATTCAACATATTGTCTTTCATGTTCTGCATAGCTTTGGAAATATTTCAGAGTTTGAATTGTTGATATCCTGGCGTAGATGTGCGTGGAATGTGTCAACTATCAGCACAATCAACATTTGGTGGATTATAGTAGACAGCCAAAAGTAGACAATGATCACCAACCACAACTTCCGATATCAAGAATTCTGTTCTTTGTAAAGTGCTTTGAGAATCACTGACAGAAGACTTGCACACTACATGACAAGAGAGATTTCTTCGAATGAAAACACATATATCACCGCCGTGTCTGTTACGATCATTTCTAATAAGCTTAAACCCATTCAAACAAATCATTCGATCGCTAATAGTATCTTTCAACCATGTTTCGGTAAAGCAAACAACGTCAAGCTTACTATTTTCGATAGTCCTTTTCAGTTCCTCAATCTTGCTAAAGTTACAAGCACATAAACTCTGTACGTTAATGTGACAAATATTAAGCGTTCCATCGACAAGTTCGGTTTAACTGCTCTCAATTTTTTCATATGTCCTCTCAAACATTCCTTGCATTCTCGTTCATAAATCGTCCAGACTCGCGATGGTTGCAAATTCAGGTACGGCACGTTGTGCTGGTAACTCATTGTTGGTAGATGATGCAGACGACGTTGAACCCAAGCGAGTGATCGGTTTGTTGTTCTTGACGTTTAGACACATGGTGTCAATTCCGAAGGGTTATTATAACAAGCAAATCTTTATGATGAAAACTACTTATGCCGAAATTTCACAGTTATATGAATATTTTGAATAACGGCCACCAAACACAGATTTATCACTAATTTAACTTTGGAAAATCACCAGCAGCGGATATTTTAGGTAGCAATTAAGCGAAGAAATAGATAATTTGGCTGCGATCACAAAACCTGTACGTCTCTTCAGAAACTGCTCATTCAAGGCAGCTTAAAAAGATTTTCAACTTTGCGGAACATCAAGATCGTTTAATTTGATACCTTGTGCATACATACGTTTCGCATGAGGAACGTCACAGTAGTTCAATGAAATTATTGAATTTTCACAGTAATTAATTGCTTCCAACGAATCCACCGCTCAAATATGCATTCCACAACTCATCACCGTCACCCGCCGAAAAGGTGATGAAAATTCGTCGAAGCTCACTTCCGTTCGCAAATTTCCCCGGCCAATCCTCGGATGCGCGTCAATTGGAGGTTGAATAAATTTTCTCATTTTTATCACATTATATCGGCACAAATTTCCGGTCAACCACACATACGGTGAAAATCCCTCTGACGACGACGACGATTTCTACTGGCCAATGTGGCGCCCAATTTTCGTCAGCCCATTTTCACGACATCAAATGAAATTCCAATTTGAATAATGACTGATATAGCCTCAGGGGGTTAATACCTACTGAAGGCGATGCACAACTCGAACGAGCGACATCAGGACGAAATCAGCTGAATGTGCAATTCTGTCCTTTATTTTTTTACGCTCCTTGGGTGATAAACCGAAATCACTCTGGACCACTGTTTGATCGACTGCTGGCCGCAGCGTAGTTCAATCAATTTTATAATAATGCAAAGTGGTGAGGTCAGTTCCGAACCGAAGCGGTGGCGTGTGAAGGGGGGATTGTGCCATTTGTTACCCCGAATGTCGGTTTCACGAACGCCGTTCCTCCGTTTGTCAGTTCCTCGAATGACAGTTCTGGTATTTCCGAAAAGTTTTTGAATCTTATGATTGTCATAGCTGCATGCATTGCTATTGTTTTGTTTTCAGCTCAAGTAGCTATTACAATGTTTTCTGGTTTCCGGTGTTATTTATTGGGGATTTTTAAGAGATGCATTTAATCAAAAAAAAATAATAATAAAGTATTGGATAAACTTTCAACTTTCATCAAAAATTTTCATTGCTCAACGAATGCTTAACAACAAGAGGTAGATTGTTGAAAAAATGGGAAAGTTCCTACCCTTCAAACGCAACTGTATCCATTGAACTGGTCACGTTCTGTATCAATATTTGAGTGATTTATATTCATCAAAAAATATGTGCCAGGTCCAAAAGTAAACAATGTCCGGACGCCGTGGTCAAACAGGGCTTTCTCGTCTGCCTTGATCCTCGCTCACTTCGGGAAAACACCCTTTCCCGGGCTCATTCAATCCATTATATTATTAATCTCTTGTTTCGAACCGAACGCCTCTCCTGTCCCTCCGACGCTGCCCCAGCCAAATAACTGATTTTCCAAAATGATGAAACGATTTCGACTGGGCCGTTCCGGTGAAATTTGCGCTACCGGAAATGGGAAATTAATGCCCCACCGCTAACCGGTGCCATTATTTTTCGCAGAATGGGTTTTTTTGTTTCTCATTTTTTTTCCGGGCAGGCTGATTTTATGACACACGCTTCCAGATTCATCATGATGGTCGTACGCGTGTGTACGAACCGAAGATAAATCAAACAAAAGAGATTCCACCGTCTCGTTGGTGGTGGTGGGAAAGTCTGAAATGTTGCGATGGAAAATCGCAGTAAAATTCGATAAATCCGTTTTGAGATAAATCTTCGACAAATTGATATTGCTTCCTTTGTTCGAAGGGTATGAAGGCATGATATTCAAATTTGGCGTGGAATTTGGAGGATTTCATTCGCAGAAGCATAAATGCATTCATGAGATTACAATATGAGGATTAATGTTGTGGAAAGTTTTTAATCAATAACGGCGTATTCATTAGTTGTTGATTCCATGAAAAGGATTACAGTACTCAATAGACTTGAAAGTCAATTTTTACCTTCAGTTTATGTAGGTCTCAGGTATCAAAAGGTTGGTTTCAGAGGCACTTTCCTCGCTATTTGGGAGGTTATTGTTTATACGAAGTTCTGTAATCGGACTCACAGCTTTCACCCACGATTAAGTCACTGAAATTTTTTTATGGTATAGTTCATTCGACAGTGGTCAACAAATGCTTTGAAGAGGATATTGCAATTCTGTTTAGACACTTTATCACTCTTGCAGATTACTCATTAATATACAATTTTGGATATTGACATGCCTGCGGCCTGCGCTGAGTTACCAACTACGAGTTAGCACTATGAATTTGGAGTAGGTGTGAGAAACGACTCCTTTTTTGGGGCATCCACAAAAAAATATTTCCCGAATTCTTTGGGCCATCTTTAAAACACCACCGAAAGTGCTGAAAATTTCACAGAAAACTAATTTTATGGTAAGGATGGTAAGGAACACATGGGAGATGGGTTTTTCAAACATTTTTAAATTTTGAATCGCCCTAATGGGATTCAATTGGATTTATGAAAAAAAAAACAAGTGAATCCATTAAGTAATTTTTATGTGCAAATTTTCAAAGATTTCAGTAACAAGCCCCCAAGCCTCTTATGTCGAAATCCATTTAAAAGATTTTCTGTAACTGAACTTTGATAAAATTTTGGTGACATAAACTGTTTAAGAGGACTGGTATCAGAAGCCGCAGAGAATCTTGATTGAGATAGTGACTTTTTCATTTAATAGGATGAATTTATTTTCCTGGCTCTTTATTTCAAAGTCACTCCCATGAAATCAGCTATTTTAAACTAACCATCATGCCTCACACCAATCTGAAAGGAAATTATTAGTTTGGCTGAACACTACAACATTTGCGCGCTCTGGAAACGCCTTCCAAGAACCGAGCCATTTCCACTGAATTCATCCATCGACAATTCCTAATTGGCCGATTCCTTCTAACCATCACATCCACACCGTGGGGCCCAGATAGCCGTAGCGGTAAACGCGCAGCTATCCAGCATGACCAAGCTGAGGGTCGTGGGTTCGAATCCCACCGGTCGAGGATCTTTTCGGGTTGGAAATTTTCTCGACTTCCCAGGGCATAGAGTATCTTCGAACCTGCCACACGATATACACATGCAAAAATGGTCATTGGCATAGTAAGCTCTCAGTGAATAACTGTGGAAGTGCTCATAAGAACACTAAGCTGAGAAGCAGGCTCTGTCCCATTGGGGACGTAACGCCAGAAAGAAGAAGAAGAATCCACACCGTATGTTATGGAAATTTTGGCCATACCCGCAAAATTCAGCGAACTTATGTTCCAAATTGGATGATAAATGTATAAATAAACACAAATTATCCTAAACCGCCCTGCTTTTCACATATCATTCTTGGCATCAACCATAGCATCCATCGGTGAGAAACGCGCTTCGATTATTCAAGTGAAACCAAGTCAAACATTGAAGGGATCCTTCGGCTGAGAAACCGAGCAGCTGCTCATTTGCTTCATGAATGAGATGATGACGATGCGATGATGAAGTGGATGAAGCACGGGGTCTCCTCAGCCATCAGAATTCCATCCAGAATGAGAAATCATCAGAAATTGTGCTTGATAGCCTTCGGATTGGATTAAAGTGGACTCGTGTTTTCGGTGTGATAGAACGAGTATATATCATAGATAGTAGCACCATCTTGACACAAGAGTAACTTCTTAAAAGTATGTGCGAGTTAGATACAATTTATTTTAACAATTGACGCATTTTGCGCCAAATCGAACAAATGTTGGCAGAACCCTCGTAAAAAAAAAATCGTACAAAAAAGTGTTCAATACATATCTTGTTGATAATTGTCTGAATTTTTGAATTGAAATATAAAACAATCAAATTTATGACCTACACTGAAATAAATTTGTTTCCGAAATATAAAGTCGATTCAACAAAAAATAAACATTTTTTATTTTAATGAAATGCTGTCTCAAGAGAGGTAATTATGTTTACTATCAACCATCGATGCATCACTAGATGAGCACTTTTATGTTTTTTCTTGTCCATAATAGCCACGTGCCACTTTCAAACAAAACTGAACAAGTGAAAGTCACAATTATCTTGAAATTCACTAAGGCTCCTTAAGCGACCCCATTTGGTCTAATCAGTTTACTTAAAATTATCGAGAATTCCATATCAAAATTGTCTCATTGGGGCCCACACTGAAAAAATGGTTTTGGAAATTTAAAGTCGATTTTAAAAATTCCATATTTTATTTGAACGATTTTTTTCCAACATTCCAACCATGCCTAGAGCATTCGAGAACATTCCCAATATGCGTCACGGCTCGAGTATTCCAGAAAATCTCAATTATTCCATTTATTTTGTAGTATTTTCTGGAATATTCTAGAATTGCATATATTCAGGCGTAAGTCAGTTTTATTCCAACTATCCGCGAGTTAACCCTCCAGCGCCCAAAAGTGAACTGTTATAGATAAAAATTTAATTCCAACGGGAGGTGAAACGTTATGTTTAATCTTGTTTTTTGATGAACCGGTTCAATTTACCGGTTCGCTTCCGAACTGGTAAAATCCATTTATTTTTATTTCAGAAGATAACCGCTGAAGTTTGCTGCTATAATTTGGTAGCAGTTAATTCGTGAACTCAAATGTGTTACTTTTTGAACCGTTTCATTCTACCGATTAACTTTTGAACCGGTTGAAAAATTCATTTTTATTTCAGAAAACATTCCGTGAAGTTAACATTTGATAGAAAATTAATCCTACAAATGTTATGTTTAACTTATTGCACCGGTTCATTTTACCGATTCATTTTTGAACCGGTAAAATATTTCATACAAGATAATTAGAAAAATGCTGTTTTACTTTGATGGAAGAAAAGTCGTTCGAGCCAGCATATAAAGAAACTTATGCAGTAAGTGATTACATTTTAGTTGGACGTATTTTAATAATAATTCACTTACGAACCGGTAAAATCAATAATTTATATTTCAGAAGATTACCGTTAAAGTTTGCTGCTAGAATTTGTAACTTTTTGAACCGATTCATTTGACAGATGCGGTAAAATAATTTGTTTTCATTTCAAAAAATTACCCGCGAAGTTTACTGTTATCAATTGATAGCAGATTATTCGAACAACTGAAATGTGTTGTTTTTAAACCGGTTCATTGTACCGATTCACTTTTAAGCTGGCATATAAGAAAACTTGTGCAATTAGTAATTCTTCAGTTAGACGATAATGATGAAATATGTTTGATGTAAATCGAAGTATGTACAATGTTAAATCTTGTAATTAGATAAAGCGTTGCAGGAGGTGAAATGATGAGGAAAATCTTTCTTTTTGAATCAGTTTACTTTTATAGCGGAGTTGGTAGGTTAAGCGGATTAGCCAACTCATCCATGATGTTTTACGTTTTGACTATTGAGTTGCGTGAGCTACAATCTATTCGTGAAAAATCTCAAGTAAGAGGTATGAGCATTTGAGATTTTTGCAACGCTGTCTAGACGTAAATCGCTGTAGTTTGCTGCTTTAATTTAGTATACGTTTTATCGTACAACTGAAATGTGTAACTTTTTGCATCGGTATTTGTTTTTTCTCAGAAGATAACCCTTAAAATTTACCGTTATCATTGGATATCAAATTAATCATACAACTGTAATGTTGTACTCTTTGTATTAGTTCATCACTTTTGATCCTGTACATTTTTCATTTTTAGTTGTTAAGATACTCAGTAAAGTTTACTGACATTATTTGATGGATATTTAGTCGTACAACTGAAACATGCTACTTTTTTGATTGGTTCATTTTACCGATTCTTTTTAGATCCAGTAAAATCATTTTTAATTCAGTAGACGACAGCTTAAGTTTGCTGTTATAATTTGAAAGCAGTTTAGTGGTACAACTGTAATGTGTAACTTTTTGAACCGGTTCAATTAACCGATTCACTTTTGAACCAGTAAAATTACAATATCGGCATTTAAGGGAAGTTGTGCAGTTTGTGATTCTTTTTCGGTTGAACGTATTTTCATAATAGTAAACATCGTAGTGTAATAACATCTTGTTATTTGATGAACTGGTTTATTAGTCATGCCAATTTACTCTTGAATTGGTATTTTTTTCTGTTTGCTATTAGAAATTTGATTGTACGAGTGGAATGCGTTACTGATTTGTTTATGAAACGGTTCGAATAAATATGCCATTATAAAGTCAAATAAATCATGATTATGATTCTACAGTCAAATCATAATATTGAACGGACCATCGAGCTAGGGAGATATCCCAAGTAACACCGAAAACATCATTCTTGGCAGGAGACAGAAGATATTGTTATATAGGAGTTTTATAGATGAAATCCAGAACAACGTTGGTAATTTCAAAGTTATACAATAGTATTCGAAAAACATATTTTGCCCAAACGTCAAATCGAGATGGGACCAATAGACTAGGTGAAATTATAACTCGATGTACATCAATATAACTTATATAGGATTTATATCGCACCTTTTACCATCAAACAACAATAAGCTTTACATATGTATTTTCAAATGGGTTTCAACTTATTCTTAACACCATGATCTATGACATAAACTATGAACGGCACATTTATTACTCATTCTCGTTTGCCGTGGTTTAATTACAAAATTCTGTCTTGCGATGGCGATAGAATATTATCTCCAGCTGGTAGGAAAACAACAGATAACAATATGGTTGTGTATCTTTTGGGAACATTCTAACACCTGCAGAAGTTTTATTATAAGATGGAGCCGGTGGCATACTGGACCATACTGAAAACGGTTTGGAGTGTACTACACAAGTGCCGTTTTTTCCAAATTCATCGGTATCTATTCGATAGGCAAGCGTTCTGGTCCGTCAATGGCTTTTTGTTGGTAACAGACAGCTTTCCCTCGAGATTGAGAATAGAACATGAATGAGTTTCTTCTGTATCACTATGTTCCATTTCATTTTCAGCAGTCCGCTCTGTTCTAATTCATTGAATATCTACCTTTCACAGAGAACCTCAAAATTACTATATATTTCACATCCTAAAATTCAATTGAAGGCCCGTAGTTATTGTTTTCGCGTTCTAAATGCAAATTAATTTGATAAACTCGATCCGTTTTACTCATTGCGTTCGTTATTATTGCTGCATTATTTACAAATAAATTAAATTTTGACGTTTGTTTGTTTATTTTTTATTCACTGAAGAGGAAGCTGTAATTGAGTTGTAAAGGTGTTGTAATAACTATCGCAAAACACAACAATAACTTGTTTGAAAGTAGCTTGCAGGCATACTCTTATGATGTATTTTTAACGTATATTATAAGTTTTTTATAAATATTTTATAACCTCACAAGATTTTATGTGTTGAATGAATTGATGCATATGACAGTACCGTCTAAAAATATAAAACAATGCCAACGAGTAAGAAATGCTGAAAACTTTAGGTATTCACTTTGGTTATGCGATCTGGATATTTAATATTTTTGATCAAGACAGTTATATATGGAATAAATTATAAATATGAATGAATTTTAGGTCATTGGAATGAATTATTAGGTGAGATACATAATTCATGCACATGAACTATTCTAAGTATTTTCAAACGGCACTGTAAGCTAAGTGCCATATTGTTTTTTTTTGTGGGTCAAAACAAATCTTGCAAAAATAAGAAATTTTTGACGATTTTACATTTTTGTTTTCAATTACTTTAATGGCGCATGAATTTTTGGAGAGTAAAATGAAAAGTTGCACCAAACATCTTGAGCCGCATTGAAAACATGACCCTCATTGATGATTATGATGCAATGTTTATTTTTATATTTTTTTATGATACATAATTAGGAGTCTTCGACTTCATCACTCGGAATAATTTGTTGGTTTTAAGGAGCCATGAATAATCCAAACATATTTTTATTTCCTACAATTTACTCTGCTTTGCACGTGGTTAAATTGATTATGAGTATACTTTGATGTACAAATGTTTTCTGCAAGGTTCAATCACTTGAAAATAGCTACATTACAGCTAATACATGATGCTGTACTATAAAGGTGTTTTGAAAGCTATATCACTTGCAATGTACTCGATTATAACATATGCATGTAGTTGAAATATAGAAGTTACATGTTAGTATTTTTTGCTGTCGAAAAACTTAATTATGACTGATTACTATTTTATATATAATCTTTACTTCTATTATGTTGGGAGTACGTTTACAGATCGTTGATTGAACAAGATCTTAGTTCTATGATTTTGTTATGAGACATCTATAAGATGTTATATAAGCCGCCATGTTTTGCGCTTTTTTAGCTCTATGAGTGTTTAGTTTCAAGTCAGGAATACTAGAAAAATACAACCGAGCATGTATAAATTGTGAATTTTAAACTGTTATATAACAAGTTGTGTTACTTGGGATAGTTACAGTTCAGAGCAACTGCGATGGAAGTGACCAGCGAGGTAGCCATGTAAACTTACTTCTACTTTTGTTCTTTACTTCGATATCAAGCTATGGAACATAGAGTCAGGCAAAGTTGATTGTATTTCGATTGGAGGTATAATTATAAGATTCAAAAGATTTTATTGAGTAGAAGCGTAACGTTGATATTGTTACATATTTGTTTAACATATATACGGGCCTAGTACACTTTTAAACCTTGAAACAATATTGAACCATAACGAAACCATTCATAATTTACAACAAATATATGTAAATTATTAAACCGGTCCATTTCATCGCTTTCAATAGCGTTATATATGAAATATATGTCCCTATTTATGGCATATATGCCATTTGATAAAAAAAGATTGTATATTAACTTTTTCTTTTTTAATAACGTAAATTGATCTATGAAGAAGTTGTAGTGAATTGTTTGGCCTACAAGAAAAATATACACACTGAAAAAATATTCGATGTTTTTTCATGAAAAATTAATTTTGGTCGACTTTCAATATGTTGTGTTTTTGTCAAAATAAATACGTTCTGATGGTACAATAAGAATCTTGAAATGATTCTTATCCATAATGATTAAATGAAAATTTCTCTAGAAGTAGCCATTTTCCAATTATATCGAGTTGAATGCAAAAAATAATTATTAAAATACTAGTGGTCCCGGCAAACTTCGTCTTGCCATCAAGTAGGCTGTTGAAAAACGCCATGGAACGCTCCGTGCAAAATGGAAGTTCCGTTCACTCCTGTTTTTTCAACTTTCCCGTTAAATATCCCTTACTTTTTATATACACAAACACGTCGGAACACTTCAGGAACATAACTATAGAAGAATAATTCTAATCCGTCGAGCCGTTCTCAAGCCATTTCGTGACATACAAACACCACTCCATTTTTATTTATATAGATACTAAAATAGGTAATTTTTATAAGTTATTCGCGATTCTCCATCATTATTAATACGTTTTCAAGAGTAAATCCAATATATCTTTCCATTTACTTATTTTCCTTGATGGAGAATCGCGAATAACTAATGAAAATGGCCTATTTTAATATTTAAACAATATTTTTTACATTAAACTCGATATAATTCGAAAATTCTTACTTCTAGAGAAATTGTCCATATAATCATTATGGTTCAGAATAATTTCAAGAGTCTTTTTGTATCATCAGAACGTTTTTATTTTGTCAAAAAATCAAAATTTAAAAAATCGACCAAAAGTTGTCCTTAGAAAATAAATTTTATCAAAAATTTCTCCATTATGAAACTTTGTACCAAACATCTGTTTACTATCAAAATTCTATGGTGAAAATTTAAAAAAATATTAAAAATGGGGTTTTGCGTAATTTAAAATTTAAGTTTTATTTTTGATTTTTTTTTCAGTATATATTTTTTTTCTTATAGTCCCAGCGGTTCACTACAACTTCTTCCTAGAACATTTTTCTCTAAAATCAACAGTTTTGGAGTTAAAATTTTTCAAATAATTTGCTTGCAAAAATTATAGACCATTTTCAAAAGTTATTCTTAAGTCAAAATGATCAATTTTTCTATGGAAAACAATTATTCTACCATAGCAAAAACATGTGCAAAGTCAAATCGAAATCAAAAGCTATCGAGTACGATTTTTATTTTATTTTCGACTCATTCTGGATGGAAGTCGTCTTTTAGGACTCTGAGGTGTTTCCCAAAACAGGTTCTGGGTACCATAATAAAGACCGCGGTGGCCATTTTTTATTTTTCTCGACATCTTTGCTTCTTATAGTTACTTTCTGAATATTATTACAATCTATTGCCATGTTAAATGCATAGACGAAAATTTGTCAGAGATGAAAAAATCGGAATAAAATGAACATACTGTGTTCAAAAATTTAATAGCTCAAATATATTTGAAGCACAATTATAAACAATGCAAACCACGTTTGTTTTGAAATAAAATGTCGTTTTGATTTCCTGTTAAAATAGAAAACAGAAAATGGACTTTTTCTGCTTGGAGTCGATTCCCGGTGGCCACTCCGGGTTGATGTGGACCACTTTAAGCAAATATCAAACTAGATAAGTATAGCTTTCATTTACAACTAATTTCACGGAAATCAAAGAAGAATTAGATTTTTGACAAGCAAAACAAAACAGGTGTCACCTAGAGGTGACACCAGGCGTTGGGGGGTTAAGATCGAGTGTAACAGTGAAATAGAAATGATAGTACCAATCAACAGCAACAATCAATTAGTGAAGTGTAAATAGTTAATGCAGAGAGAAATAAAGTAGTGTGTTAAGTAACCCAGTGTTGTGATTTGCCGAAATCCATTCACTGGTGTATCCTCGTTTCTTTCTGCCGCTCCGCAACCCAGTCCATTGCTTCGCCTGCAAATTCTTATGATCATTCCCGAACATAAAAATTGGTCCTTCGCACCGGATTGGTTGTGGCTGCTGTCGAGTGAAAGAGAGTTCGTGTGGCTTGGACAACGGGAGACCCAAAGTGTAGAATGTTTCCATAAGCGTGGCGTTGACAAGTAAAGTGTCCGTGATATCCCGCGTGTGAGTAACCGCCGCTGAGTAGTATTTTGATCGTGTGCTGTTTAATCCATCCGGTTCGACAGTCGCGTCGGTTTACCTGGCTGATATTCGCGATGACGGAGGCAATTACCACAGTTGACCCTATGCGTGAAGCTCCGATTTCTTTACATGGCAAAGCATAGGAAGTCAATTTTCAAATGCCTCTAAAAAATTCAAAATTAAATTTAATTAAATTCTGTTAAGTGTACGGGGTTAGATTTATGATAAGCTATAGAATCCGCAGAATATTGAGGAAAAAATATAAAAATCGAAATAATGTGTCCATAATGTAGCCCATCAATAGTCTATCAACATGTACTGAAAAGAATTTAAATAGCTATTGCAATTAATTTCATATAAGCATTTGAAATTTCACTTCCTATACCTTGCCGGGTTAAATTTTCGACGCTTCACGCATAGAGTATACTTTTTCCAGATGGCAGCACCGTACCTTCGTTAGAGCGAATTCCTATAAGTTGTTAAACCCGACGTCGCGTAGTGTGTTTTTTCCGTCGCTCCGGAATTCTTGTGTAGTGATCAGGCTTGGGAACTGTGATCACTATTTACCACAGTTCATCGATTCTGCCAGTCAACGAAAACACAAAGCAGCAGAAGCATCAATACCATCAGGCGTTGCGCTGCCAACGGTTCACACAATGCTTGACTGTTTTTGTCTCTCCACTATGATCGTTTTCGGGCAGCCATCTCGAGGTGAATGATTGAAAAAAATGTTAAATAATTCAATCGCTAATATTTCGCTTGTGTTTCCGACTAATGGAAATCTTTTAGCGCTAATAGCAGGAGCACAATCATTCCGTATCGATACATATAAACAAGTTCAATTTCATGCGGCCTTTATCGAGCAAAAATGCAAAACCCCGAAAACCGAAAAAATCGGGTTTGAAAAAACGTTGGGAAGAAGAAGATTACAGTTTTAAAGAGCCGTGACATTTTTTTGTTTTGAACGGTCATGGTTTGCTTTGGATTTTGATGGTCGTGTAGAAAAACGTGAATGTCGAGGTGGTAAATGTTTGCTACAGTACATTTCCCATCCCTGGTAATGATTCCATCCGATTCGACAAGCGTGTCGGTGACATTCCTCCAAGTGATTGAATCAACCGTCGCGTAGTGTGCTTCTCTCGTCGCGTCGTAATTATAGTGTTTGTGATTCCATCCGTTGTGCCGAGCGCGTCGGTTTCCGTGATTGTAGGCTCGTTCGTGTAGTTCAATCCGTCGTAGCGGCATTCGTGTGACAGTATTCCACCGTCACGACAACTGCAGAAAAACTTACCATTATAAGAGAGACATCCTCTCCTAGTTCTCTAATTCATCCCGTTACGAAGTGATAAACCAAATTCAAGAAGATGGGTGACTCGGATGATGTGAGATTGCTAGTCTAAAAACGCGGCCAAGTAAAGGCTAAAGTGACGCGCATCTTCAACTCATTGAATGTGGCAAACTAAAGAGGTCAGCATCCATCCTTGCCGCAACTTCGAGTCTACTCCAAGCAGCTGAGTACCATCTACCAGGAGTACACCGACACGCACGACATGGTGATGGCAGCCGTTCCAGATAAAAGGAATTTGAAAGCCTTTTCAACGAAACATCGACCATGATTGAAGCGATAATCGAAGCCGCAGAGAAAGAAAATCGTGTACCGTAGCCTAGCCCAACGTCCGCTGGCATTCCCCCGGCTCAACAGCCGATCGTCGTCCAGTCGCAATCCTTCCTTGCTCCCTTACCAACCTTTAATTGCCGGTATGAAGCATGGCCGCGCTTCAAGGCCTGATGCAACGTTCGACTGATTCAGATGCCGTAAACCTTTACCAGAGAACTCGTTGAAGAGAGATGCTGCAGGTGTAATTGATCTCAAAATCCTACAGAACAACAATTACCAGCGCGCGTGGGACATCCTGGAAGAACGGTTCGGCAACCTACGTTTGATATTGGAGTCACACATCTTCGGTTCAGGATGCCTGAAGAAAATGGCGAAGAAGTCGTCGAAAGATCTTCGCAATCTCATCGACGAATGTACTTGTTACGTGGAAAACAACGTCAAGCTCAATCAACCGCTTACAGGAATGTCGGAGCTGCTAGTGGTGACCGTGTTGATTCGAGCCTTGGATGACCAGACCCGTGAGCTATGGGAAGCTTCCATTAACCAGACGCAACTTCCAAGATACGAGCCGACCATAGAGTTCTTGAAATGGCGTTGTGTCATTCTGGAGCTATGTGAGAAGAGTGTATCCAGTACATCTAACCCAAAGGCGTTGAGTCAGAAGATTCCTGTACCCAAATCACAGTCCTTCAAATCATCACACGTAGCGTCAGTTCCATCGGAATACATGTGCGATATTTGTTCGGGACAGCATCAAAACTAGGAGAACTTGTGCTTCAATTGTTGATTTGTTTTTCACGCAAGCAGACTGTCCCTCAGAGAGTAGTTTATCTAAACCAGGTGAGATTCTTTCCGCAATAATTTTCATAAACAGCTTGTAGTCGCAGTTCATTACTTAATCATTCTGTAATCATCTAATGACCTACTGTTACTCCCTTTCTTGGGAACAAGTGTGATAATCCCATCTGAAAAGCCTTTTGGGGGACAAAAGGTGCCAGATAAATAAAGATTGAAACTCTTCAGTAGGTCCTGCTTAATAACATCAAAATTTTTCGAATAAAATTCATAGGTCAATCCATCTGGACCTGCCGGTTTCTTTTTCGAGCAAAGTTTGAGTACCCTTTCCAATTCAATAATTGTGATTGGCCTCGCTAAGTGTTCTCTGTCGTCATCATTCAGTGAATTGTTAATACTGGTAAGAGGATAATTGATGTTGTGCACTTTCATCCATTTTGAACCGCTCTGTATAATACAGCCAAACCTCTTTTTACGCCCCTAACTGGGGGAGCGCAAAAAAAAGGAAGCGTAAGTACGAATTTTGAGCGTAAAAAGAGTTAGAGGCATAATAAAACTTTTCGTTTTTTCTCGAGAAGTTTTGCGAAGAGGTGGGGTTTATCCGTGGTACTTCTCAAGGGTATCAATAGGGATGACGTAAACCATAGTCTGACGCCATTTTGGAATCCAAGATGGCGATTTCCGATTTGGGAAAATCACTTGAAGCCCACTAAATATGGGTATATTTGGAACGGGACCGATGAGTAGATGCCGGAAATCGATGTCCGACGCCATTATGGAATTTAAGATGGCGACTTCCATTTTGTGACTTGAATTCAAATTGGCATCAGACATCGATTTCCGGCATCTACTTATCGGTCCCGTTCAAAAAATACGCTACTAAATTAGTTCTCGTGGGTCGTTATCTGGCAGGAGCGTAAATGGAATTTTTGGAGCGTTAAAAGAAGGAGCGTTATTTGGAATTTCGAGAGTAAAAAGAGAGAGCATAAGTTGGAATTTGGAGCGTAAATGAAGGGGGTGCAAAAAGAGGGAGCGTAAAAAAAGTGAGCGCAAAAAGAGGTTTGGCTGTATTCGAAAACCTCTTTCTTGAGTTCCCTGATATCCACAATCATGAAACCATCTTTAGATGATTTAAATCCGCTACTGTGCTCTGAACGCTTGACCTGAGCTGCAATTTGATATATATTGATCATCTCTCCCTGTACCAATGTAAATTCATTCATGGTGTTTCCCAAATGTTTCAATCTGTTGGTTTCTATTTCAAGCAACCTAGATTTGATCATTCTTACATTAAGAAGAGTATCCTTACCTTTATTCTGCTTGCTCATCCATTCATTCAACTTACTCTGAAAGTAGTTTTTTTTCTGCAAAAATCCTGCTATTTAGCTCCCAGCTCTTAGTTCTATAAAACTGTTTACACTTACTTTTAAATATACTATTCCACCATTCGCATTGTTTCGTCCAGGGTTGACCAGACCCTATGTTGTGATAACCTTTTTGGTCTCGAAGAGGCAGACGAATGAACGAACTACGACTTGACTTAACGATGATTTATTGCCCACAACTGAGAGGCATTACTCCTGCTCGGTGGGTGAAACGGTATGGAACGCTAACAACTTACAACTTACAACTAACATTACACAGACACGGTGCCTCTTTTATATGGTAGAGGTAGTACGGAAGATCTTTACAATACAGAGGTGTGATGCGCCAACAGGCTAGCATCACGCAGCCCAATGCAACAGCATGAAAGCAATTGGGCTGCCTAGCATAAGAGCGAATGGGAGATATCGTTGCGGTGAGACCGAACACGCATTTATTATATACATACTGATTTTTATGCTTCCAAATCTGGTAGTTATTTTGTATCTCGGGCTACATCATCATCCATGAGAATTGTGCTATTTACCTTCCAGTATCCTCTGCCTTTGGAAACTATCGTATTTTGACAAATTCCTATTTTCATGGCAATTCTGCAGTGGTCTGAAAACGATACCGGAATTGTTTTGAAACCTGTCACACGGTCCATGATACTGACCGATGCATAAAATCTATCAAGCCTGGAATCTGACGATCCACGATGAAAAATAAATTCTTTCTTTTTAAGAACCAGCGCTTCATCTTTCCAGTTGAACGAATCTATGAGGTTTTTAAGCCCAGGGCTATAGTTTTTGTTTTCCCCAACGCAATCAGTCCCATCTAAAATACAATTGAAGTCACCACCTACAACATTAGCAGTTATGCCCGCTTTGCCGAGGTGGGGAGCAAGATCATTCAAGAACAAGCTCTCACGTTCTATTCTACGGTTCGATCCAGAAAATGCGTAGATGTTTACGAAATTTATTCCGCTCACTACTACAGAAGATATTCTTCCATCCAAGCTAAGCAACGGCTGTCCCACTTGAAATGTATTTCTAATCAGAATGGCAGTCCCAGAACCATATTCACTCACATTCACCAACGCAATATAAGATGGTACAAAAGAAAAATTCGCAAAACAAACTTCTTGTAACAATATCACATCAAGGTCATTATTGAAAATAAAGTCCCGTAACAAGTATCTGTTAACAATCGTTGTAGTACTGTTTAGGTTAATGCTTCCTACATTCATTACAAAATTCATTTTGCAATTATATGGACCCATGCACGTGTTCACTAATTTGACGTTTGAGCGGTGCCAAATTCATTCGTTACCATGGCCACATCAATAACACGGCACAGTGAATTCGGCACCGCTCAAAAGTCAAATTAGTGAACTCGTGCATTGGTCCATTCCAAACTGCTCTCTTTTCAATGGTCTACTACTCTCGCTACCATCTCTTCCATAGTCTCAACCTGACTACTGCTCTCGCTGAACAGTGATGCATCCAATACTTCGGAAATTTCACCTATCTTAAATCTCTTTTGTTGTCTCGCTTTATTTCTCGTCGTCACCCCCTTTGCCCCGCATCCGATATAGACAAATGCTGTCCATTTGATGATCCGATTTCGTTGTTGAGAGCTCCGATTCAGAATCTTTTCTGCCTTTCTCCTTCCCCGCCTGCTTCCTGCCGCGTTTTGTTTTTACCTTCCATTGCTCGCCCGCTGCTGTGTTGGGAACGCTTGGTGTTTCACTTTCCGATCTTTGTGTGTCACCATCGCCCCGCTCCACACCTCCGCCACATGTAGAAGTGGTGGAAACGCACGGTTGATCGTTCTTCGTTCTGGTTGTATTTTCACTGCTACGCTCACTGATTCTCTCTTCGCTCTGCATCGCCTGACGTTGGGACAGCGTCATCGTGCCGCCGGGAATGGTTTGTCTATCTTCCTTCTCTTTCGCTTTCGTTGGATGATCCAACGGTGGCTCATGGTAGTTTGCTGCCACCGGCAGTGACGTGAAATGTAGTTGTATGTTTTGATTTTCTCCTGAGTGAATTGCAGTGCTGCCAACACCATCATTTGTGCGTGCTGGCTCTCGCTTCTTCATCCATCTTCCTCCAGCAGTGAGTGCGTCACTGTAGCTCCACGGCCCTGCTGCCTGAAGACGATCGTTCACCGTTTTCCGTTGTGGGCATTCGGCTTTCATGTGACCACTACTACCACACCGATAACATTTATTGACCAATCCGCCATAAACAATCCGGGCCCGCAAATTCTTCGGGAATTTTAACGTTGTCCTTGAGCTCGACGTACACACCTCTTACCGATGTCCAGATTGGAAAACCAGTCTCCTCCGCATATTTTTCACTTACGATCCGAATAACTTTTCCATAGTTAGCCATGACCTTTTGAATCTCCAGGTCTTCCACCTCCGGCGGGAGATTGCCGAATGTATCGTACAATGGCGTTCGCTTCGACAGCTTGACATTAGCGCTCTGGTACTTGTTGTAGTGAAATTCCATGACACTGGGTAAACGCATTAGCGCCCGCTGTGCGTCCTCTTCCTTCTTGAATTTAATGATCACCGACATCTCATTTTTCTCTTTATACATCGACAATAGACTGTCACATTTCAACGCTATTTTTCCTTCATGAAGGAAAAAATATCCATGTTCGTCGGTTCCGGGTCTCCTCGCTCAAAACGCAGCCTCAAAGAATTTGTTCTCAGTTCCATATCTGCCATTTTCCTATTCGTAGGCTTCTCACACCACACCTCGACAGCAATAAGCTGAACAATACAACTTTGAAAACACTTTCAGATCTATACTTTTGTGCGCACACTCTATACACGTCTGATCACAACGAAGTTTGAACACGAACTGGAAATTGAAAAGCTTATGAGGAAAGGAGGATTTCCGTTAAGGAAATGGTGCACAAACTCAGAGGAGCAGATGTCAAGCGTTCACGAGGATAGCCGTGAAAGGTTAGTGCCGATTCAAGATTCAAGCACCAATGAGGCAATAAAGGCATTGGAACTCTTATGGGATCCAAGGCGAGATTTTTTCCAGTTTCGACAAGCTTCCGATTTAATTAACCCTGGACCAGTAACCAAGCGAAGTGTTCTATTCTAAATCGCGAGATTGTTTGATCCTTTGGGGCTCATTGCACCAGTAACTGTTGAAGCAAAAATGATAATGCAGTGTTTATGGACTTGCAGTATAGGATGGGACGATCTCTTTGAAGGTGAGCTGCTACAAAAATGGTTGAATTTTCGGACATCCTTGAATGATATATCTGGCCTTGAGATCCCTCGGTGCGTCGTGATTCCAGAAAGACAAGCAATTGAGATTCATGGATTTGCGGATGCTACCCAGGATGCATACGGAGCATGCATATACATTCGCTGCATCCAAAGTGATGGTTCTACTGTAGCTCATCTCCTGTGTAGCAAGTCCAAGGTAGCTCCTCTGCGTAATGTGACCATTCCAAGACTTGAGCTATACGCGGCCTTGTTGCTTTCCAAGCTGATTGCCAAGGTGATTTCAACTGTTAAACTGTCCATCCTCGAAGTGAGACTGTGGTCCGACAGGCTTGGTTAAAACAGTTCTTGGATCGTTTACAAGTATACGTACGCAATCGAGTAGCTGAGATCAATCAGTTACGTTAACACTATTTCCAATCCGGCAGATATTGTGTCACGGAGTATAAAACCAGCCTCTTTAAAGAGTTGCAGTCTGTGGTGGAATGGTCCTGCTTTTCTCAGTTCATCGGATTAAAAAACGGAGATGATCGAAGATATACCTGAATCTGAGATTCTTAAATTGAGAAAAGTGATGGTTATCAGTTTAGCCGTAAAAATGCCACATGATCCCATGTTTAAACGCTTTAGTTCCTTCAACAAATTGCAGCATGTTTTAGCTCAAGTGTTCGTTCGTTTGAAGCGAACGGCAAGAGCTCAAAGTAGTGAGTCTAATATGCTGACCAATATGCGATAAGATAATAAGATATGCGAAAGGCTATGATCTACATAGTTTGTGAACTACAACAAAGCGAATTTAAAGAGAAGATCCTAAGTATACAAATGGGTGAATTACCTAAGAGGATCACTCATTTACAACCGTTTATCGACAATGATGGTCTCTTGCGAGTTGGTGGACGGTTGCAAAACTCGATGCTTCCTTGCGATGCCAAACATCAACTAATGCTCCCTCGACGACACTGAGTCACGGAGATGCTGATAAGGAAATATCACGAAGAAAGACTTCATGAGGGACAATTTGGATTATTAGCAACCATACGACAGAAGTTTTGGATCACGAATGCGCGATCCCGTTATACGGAAGGTAATTCACACTTGTGTAAGGTGTTTTCGAACAGAGCCACGAAGCATCCAACCTTTGATGGGTGTCCTTCCTAAAGCGCGAGTATCCGTAAACCTTCCGTTCGAGCTAACGGGAGTTGATTATGCTGGACACGTTCTCGTAAAGGAGGGTAGACATAAGCCTAAGATAGTGAAAGCGTATATATCTTTTCTTTATTCGTGTGCCAAGTGACAAAGGCTATTCACTTTGAACTAGTCTCAGACCTACCATCGGATGCCTTTCTTGCCGCACTGGACTGTTTCTGGACTGGACGAGTTCGGAAGATATTTTCGGGCAATGGGACAAATTTTGTCGGGGCTGCGAAAGAACTTCGACATCTGCGGAGTATGTTCACCAATGAAAAGGAAACGATGGAAATTAACGATTTTCTGATCCAACGAGAAATTGACTGGCAATTCATCCCACCTAGATCGCCGAACATAGGTGGGCTATGGGAGGCTGGCGTAAAGGTAGTGCAGGCTCATCTTACGAGGATGCTTGGAAATGCAGCCTTAACATTCGAGCAATTCAACACAGTGCTAGCTCACATCGAAGCTATTGTTAATTCCCGACCACTATACTCAACATCGGATGATCCAAACGATCCATCTCGTATATATCTCTCAACTCTGCAATCAAGAGCAAAGTGGACAAAAAATAAGCTAACATCCAAGTCGACATCATTATTTTGCTGAACGAAGAAAATCAACCAGCGCAAGTTTGGAAATTAGGAAAGAAAATCGTCGTTTACCCAGGAAATGGATGGATGGATGGCACTGGCTGATATCAAAACCTCTCCAGGAGTGTTTCGCCGAGCCGTTAATAAGTTGGCACCGCTTCCCTTGCAAAACAACGAGCATTACACACCAGTCTTGGAATTGTATTCCAACGGGCGGGAGTATGTTCGCAAAACTTCGCTCCCAACGGAAACAGCAGTTCGAGAACATCCCAACCATGCCTAGAATATTCGAGAACATTCCCTCTATGCACCACGCCACGTGCTCGAATATTCCAGAAAATGTCGAATATCCCATTTAGTCGGTGTTCAGACAGACCGGACTAGATGATATTTTGTCCTTGCAAAGATAAGTCAAGGACTCCGTCAATTCCGGTACGTTTTCCTGAAATCATTAAGAAACGCTTGGTCCAGTCTGTCTGAACACCGACCATTTGTTTTGTAGTCATGCTTCTGGAATTGCATACTTTCAGGCGTATTCGCCAGTCAATTTTATTCCAACTATCCACGAGTTAAGATCGAGTGTAAAAATGAAATAGAAGTTAAATTTCCAAGCAGCAGCAACAATCAAGTAGTGAAGTGTAAATAGTTAGTGCAGAGAGAAATAAAGTAGTGTGTTAAGTAACCTGGTGTTGTGATTTGCTGAAATGCATTCCCTGCAGTATTCTCGTTTCTTTCTTCCGCTCCCAACCTAGTCCATTGCTTCGCCTATAAATTCTTATATTCATTCCCGAACAAGAACCTTTAACTGAAAATTTCAGCAAAATCCATCAAGAATAATAGTAGTTTACGGAACAAGTTGCAGAATGATGATTTTTACAGCACGAGTCGTAAATTTATCCTACGAGGCTTGCCGAGTAGGATAATTACGACGAGTGCTGCAAAAATTGAGTTCTGCAACGAGTTACGTACAACATTTTTTGCTATTTCGTAGAAGACCACTTGAGGGTATCAGAAATTATATCAGAATGCATTCACCTTTATTTTACAATTTCTGAAAAAATGTTGGGTAATGATTCATTACGCAACTCAAAACAGTTGCGTAATGAGAAAGCGTTGCGTAATGAATCATTACAGCACTGGTTTCAGTTAGGTAATGACTATTCCCGCACTCCATACTTCAGTGCAGGAAAGTAGGCCGTTTCATGACAGATTGGCGTGATGAAAAACAGCCTATTACGATGAGAAATTGCAAAAAAAAAAGTTATGCAGGTTTAGGTACGTTTTTCAGCATGCAAAAGTATGTTGACTGGATGAAAGATAATAAGTTGACGGTTCTCAGCTAGGTTGCAATTTTGGGACACCCTAGTGTATATGTTTTGTTACGTAATCCAAATAATTATTTACAACTTTTTCTTCTTCTTCTTCACCATCTTCTTGGCATTAACGTCCTCACTGGGACAATGCCGGCTACTCAGCTTTGTGTTCTAATGAGCATTCCACAGTTATTAACGGAGAGCCTTCTTTGCCAAAGTTGCCATTTTTCGCATTCGTATATCGTGTGGCAGGTACGAAGATACTCTATGCCTAGTGAAGTCAAGGAATTTTCCATTACGAAAAGACCCTGGACCGACCGGGAATTGGACCCAGACACCTTCAGCATAGCTTTGCTTTTTCATTGAATGTTTTTCCATAAAATCAATAGTTTCGGAGCTAAACTTTTCCACATAAATTTTACGTCAAAACTCATAGGCCCTTTTTGAAAGTTACGCTTAGGTCAAAATAATTATTTATGAAAAAATATTTAATTATACTGAAAAAATGTGTAAAATTCAACCCAAATCGAAGACAGTCGGATTCGGTGACTGACCAATTTGACATGGAATTCTTCTGCTGCTACATGGAATCAGTCTCCAATTTTCTCGTCCTGAACCACATGGAGGAGGCGAATGTTTGTATTCATGTTTCGATTCGGGTCGAAGTAAAATGTAAACATTTCCTTACGTACCGCAGTTTGTACATGTACATATGGTTTGCAGGATCTTAGTTCTGCTCTTACAGAACATCCATCAGATTCGGTACGGAAATCGATTCAAGCTCTCTATGGAATATGTATGAAGCCGAGGAAGGTGGAGACCTATGTTTAAATAAACCAAGTTGGAGGTAACATTTTTCCAGGCAAATAGTTTCCCTCAAACCCCGATGCCTTCCCGATGTGGTCGTCGATCAAGGGCGTCTGAATGCGCTCTATTACATGAATCATGGGCAAATGCAGGATGCAATGCAGGCCAATCACGATGGCCAGTTTGTTGATGTGCACAATAATTGCTTGTATCATCAGAAAGTAACGTTTCCAGGCTTTTCGATTGGTTGGATATAAATATGATTGCATTCGAGAGTTGATGCTTCATCGGTAGGAAATGTAAGCTCTGCTCAGTTGGATTTGATTCGTACTTTGCGTACACACTGAGGCTTTCAATTTGCAAATGGATGCCTTCAAGGATGCCTTTAATATGGATATTTGTTTAAAATATTTTAAACTTGAATTTAAAGTGCACTTTCTTCCAAAGGTTAAATAAATTACGTTGAGAACTGCATCGATCAGTTCCTAAAACCCTCTTGTTTCCTATAATGAACGATGACAACTGTGTGAGCAAAACGATTTCAACGCCAACGTCTTTGAACTCACCGTCCTGTCACAATATTGTTTAATTTCTCCTTACTACTTACTTACCCATCCTTCCACCACCATCCCAGTTGATTAATGATGACGAATGTTGATATAATGTTTATTTCACGACTACTACTAATCCGGATCCACTCGGTTCCATCCATCATAAAACTAGATAATCTCTTGATTTAACACACGCAGCCCTCTTCTGACGATAAAATTGGTGCACACGGTGGAATGAGAACCGGTCATACAATGGACGGACAGTTCGTGACCATTACGTCCAAGCGGAGTCCGGCAATGTCCAGGTCCAGCCTGATCCGATTTAATCCCTGTTGCTGCTGTTGCCCCCCGACTCAAGGAGCTAAGACCACTTCCGTATCATCCTTTATCGCCGTGCTTAAGGTCTCCACCAATGGCAAGACGAACCAGGTCAACGATGGAACATCAAGTGCTGCTCCCATTTAATGGGGTCCCCAAACCCCTAAAACTCGACACTCGGAGAATGGATAGTTGATTCAATAAAACCGACATCCACACTGGATACTGAACTGGGCAAGATAGGGAAGACAGGTCCGCCAGAAAAAATACCCGTACCCATTTGATAAGTGGGTACTTTTGCGCAGTGAGGACGCGGCAGTTCACCACACTCATGGCCAGTGACGTGTAAAGGGAGGTGGGATTATTAAGTACGTTGAAAAATGGGGCAAACTATATTGAAAATTTATTTGACCCGTATAGGCATGAGCGAAAGTAAAAGTACTAAAATTCTCACCGCTTTGCGAATACTTAATGGATTCAAATATTTTTTGTCAGTATACTGGTACGCTTATGTTTTTCCTAGAAATGGCCAGAGGAACTCTGGAATATTCCTGTGGCCGGAGTTATTCTGGTGGGTCACTGGGTCAAGTCGGGTAAAATACGGCTATTTTTTTTAGATTTTTTTGGATTCCATTGATGAGTAGTCTGGTTGAATGTCGGAAATTTCTTGAAAATGCGAATAATGCCGATAGTTTTTGAAATTAGCTAGTTACCCGCTAGTTACCAAATCTAGCAATGTTTTGGATTTTGTTGGTCTTCCATGATCACTAGTGATGCTTACGAATATTGATGGTTGAGTGTTTTGAAATTTATGAAAATTTTTTACTGTTTAGTATGGAAACTTCAAATGTTGTTCACACCGGTTATAATAATCAGACCGAATATTGCTTGCAAATCTGGTTAACATTGATCATAATTAATTATCTAAAAGATATATCGTCTAGCTCAAACCTCTGTAGGGGTATGTGGCGGGATCATCATCATGATTTACTAAACCGTTTCCATTTTCGAAAAAGTAGAGTCAAACATAACAGTTCACTTAAATCCGTTCTCATATGTTTCCCACAGATGGTAAGATACAAATTGTCTGGTTGTGCTACTTTTCCCCGAATGTCGGTTCCCCGAATGTCGTTTCCCCGAACGCCAGTTCCCCGAATGCCAGTTCCCTGAATATCCCGTTTTCCCGAATAGCCCTCTTCCCCGAAAAGTTTTTGGCACTCATATTTGTCATAACTTTATACATTTTAGGGGGGGGGGGGGTGAACGTACTGGTCATCTGATATGCACCCTTCTGATTGGCGGTTCTTACGAGTTTTACCGTCCTCAGCATTTTGGCAACATGTGTATAGTCGAGAATAACTAAATACCTCCTTCTTTTGATTGCTTATCGTTTATTTTTAATTCACCATCCTGCCACTATTATAGCACCTATTTGAACTCCTACACTTTTCGGGGAAACGGGTCCTTCGGGGAACTGGCGTTTGGGGAACCGACATTCGGGGAAAAGTAGCACAATCGTACGAGTATACTGTCCAAAAAATATTGGAAACCGTTAAGTGTTCGCTGAGTAGTGAGAGTTTAAGTGTTTTTTTTTACTCAGTCTTATTCGGGTTAAACTGCATTGTTCCGAAACATGTTCAAGTAGATCTATAAGAACATGTTTCAAAAAGGTCTCAAGACTCAACAGTTATTTTCTAACGTCAAGACATCCATTTCAAACTAGTTTTTGATTCATCCTAACTTTGCTTTTATTTGCTTCGACATGCACTCAATTTCTTCATCTTAGTCTCAAGCCACTTTTACATTTGTTTTATTCATGCTCTTCTAACTCTCTACACAAACGCTCTCTAATCACGAGTTGTCTTTCATAATTACATAAAAAATATGTAGTAAAAAATCAAAGTCACCTTAATCTATCCTGCATGTTATATTGTCATATTTTTCTAAAAAAAAATGATTTCAAAGCTGAAATGCAAAGAGAAAGTATTGATGGATCTCGCTCTAAAATATTTTTTTTTTCTCCACTGACCCATTTTTTTGTCGCTCATGTTTCATGCTTTCATATACTCATGGATGGCTCATTCTCAACGACGAACGTTTGACTCACTCTCAACTAACGCCCAACTAACTCTCAAATCTATTAATTAACTCTCCAGATTTTTTTTTAACCCGCATAGGCCTGACTGAAAGCAAAAATGCCAAAAACCTCACCGCACAGCAAACACTTTAAGGATTCTTATACTTGTTGTCAGTATATTGGCAGACATATCTAGTTTCTAGAAGTGACCAGAGGAACTCTGGAATATTCATGTGGCTGAAGTTATTCCGGTGGGTCACTGGATCAATTTGGATAAAAAGAATTTTTTTTGGAACATGCCAAGTTATCTTTATGTAATTGCAATGTCAGTCATTTTAATTTGCATAAATCATTGAGATCTGATATGCAACATTACAAATGAAGAGGTTTGCACCATTTAGAATGTACCGGATATAGCCATTCGGACCTGATGCCCTGAAGAACCGTCTATAGTTTCGATAAATATTGAAACGGTTCAATTTTCTAAAAGATCAAACATGATAGTTCACTAAAATGCGTTGTAATAAGTTTCACACATATGTTCAGATACAAATTGGCCACTTTATAGTAAATTTGATGTGTAGTGAGGACCTGAAAATGATAATTTGTAGGGTCAATCAAAATGCAAGACACACGGTTATCCAATTCAATCGTTTCTTATGCGCTTTTCTTAAAATTCCGTGATATAGCCGATTTCGGAAATTATCTCTGACTTGAAATTTGCCTACCTATAGGAGAATACTTAGAAGCACAGTACCCTTTTTACCCAACCTGAATCCGGCCACATAAACATTCCCGAGATCCATTGGCCACTTTTAGGAACTAGGTATGTGTACGAGTATGCTGTCAAAAAATAGTTGAAATCCATTAAGTATTCGCTGAGCGGTGAGAGTTTTTGTATTTTCCTTGGGTTAATGACTCAACTTTGAACTAATTCATGACTTTGCATTGATATATTTTCTAATGATTGTACCCCGTTTGGCATAAAGTCGTTTGGCATAAGGTCGTTTGGCATAAAGCCGTTTGGCATAAAGTCGTTTGGCATAATGGTCGATTGGCATAATGGCCGTTTGGCATAATGATTGACTTGAAATAAATGTCGGCATTTTTTAAGCTTTTACCGAGATCAACACCACCGAGCCCACAGCAAAAAAATTTGGTAGGTTCTAAACAAGCGTGGTGTTCGTTCAGAGATTATCCGAGCTAAGAATTTCAGAAAATGTTGTGACATTCGTGACGGGTCTCTACATCTCAGAACATAGAGTACCCTTGAGCTTGTTGCGATATACATGTTTGAAAATAGTAAATTGGCAAGGAAAGTTCGCAGTTATTCATCAAGGGAACGCTCATAGAATGTTTCGCTGCATATCAGGCTCTGTCCCAGTTTGGACGTAACACTCGCTGAATATTACTTGATAAAAGAATGATTTTTTTTATTTTGAAAAAATATCAAAAGCTCAAATCAAAAGATCCATTAATGCGACTTAATGCAAAAATAGCCTTTATACGAGAGCAGATGATTTTTCGTTTAAAATGTTTCAGACTCTAACGCAAAAAAAATCTTTTTACAGCACAGCTCAAATGAACAACACATCTTTAAAAGAAAATATTTGTGGCAAAACTTTTCAACGGTTCAATATAAATTCTAATTTTGGGAGTGTACATCAAAAACACCGTCTATTATCGAGAAAAGGGAAAATTTGTGATTGAAATATTATATTTTCCAGCATATCTCGTAAGGAAATCACGCGTTTGCCCCAAAAAAAAGTATATATAGAATATTGGCAGATTCCGAAATAATTATAATTCTAACAACACATCTGGCAAGGATTGATAATAAAAATGGTTCACAATTAGCTTTACTAAATAATAAAATGTATAACAGTATAAACATAAAGAACAGCCTATTTTTAACAGAAGGCAAAATTTACAATTAAACCAATACAAGAATTGACGCCAAAAATTATTGCGGCAATGACTGGTTCCCCCGAAAAGTGGTGACGGGAAAGAACGATAAACAGTCAAAAGAAGAAAGTATTCTGTCATTCTCGTCTATACACATGTTGGCAAAAATGCTGAAGACGGTAAAACTCGAAAGAACCGCCAATTAAATAAAGAAGGTTGCATATTAGATGGTCAGTTCGTTCACCCCCCTGAAATGTATATAGTAACGACAATTATGGGTGCTAAAAATTTTCCGGGGGAGTGGGCTAGTCGAGGAAACGGGATGTTCGGGAAATGGCATTTGGGGAAACGACATTCGGGGAAAAGTAACTGCAGTAATGGATTTCTCTTTTCGCTGATAATTATCGATTGCCGCCCTTTTGTCAGTTCTATACAAAAATACTTAAAAAATATAGCTCCAAAGAACAGCCTATGCATAAAAGAAGGAGAAATTTAATGAAATTTGAAATCAACAGTTTTCATACCTATAATTATGGTTACATCATATATAGGAAAAAAATAGAACAATCAATAGAAGGGTAAATTTGTGCTAAATATATAAAAAACTTCAGTGCAAAAATTTGTTCCAATAGTGAAACTCAAAAGAAGAATTAATATTTAAAAGAAGGGTAATTTCTGGATTAAAAATAAAATACTATTGGCAATAACTTTCCTAATGTGCTCATATTTATTCAAGAGCGAATGATTGTTGAATAGAGTGCCATTTTGTATCAATTGACTCCAAAACAAGCCTTGTATCATCAGAAAGATTGAATAGAAAAGTAAAAACGAAAATTTAGAAATTCTTCAGACTCATTATGCCAAACGACTATTATGCCAAACGACCATTATGCCAAACAACCATTATGCCAAACGACTTTATGCCAAATGACCATTATGCCAAACGACTTTATGCCAAACGGCTTTATGCCAAACGACTTTATGCCAAATGACCTACCACCTTTCTAATAATTCTAGTTTCATTGCAGGTCTCAATTAGGTGTTCTTCCGTTTTTTCCATCCTAGAAAGAGTTGGTTGATAGAACAATTCTTGCCTGGCTTTATTTTTGCAACTTTTTCACTAACTTCCGTCTCTCAGTTAATTCCTCAACTAAGCCTCAAATCAAAATTTGAATTGAATCGTTTAAGTCTAAGTAGCTCGTCATTCGTTTTGGCAACAGTGATGACTTTTCAGCTTGCATTTCAAAGTGATAAAACTCAGCCTTGATAGTTTATATTGACTTGAAAAAGTATTACTGTACGCGCTATCATGCTTAAAGTATGCTGATACTTTTTCAGGTGTGTCAGTGCAATCCAAACTGATTTTCTTTGATTCGAAATCGTGAGATGAATTAGCAACAATCATCAACGACGCGTACAAATTTCAATGACGGCCTACTTCGCCTTAAGCCTAAGGTATTTTGTGTAGTTACAAAGAGGGGGAGGGTGTCAAAATAGGATACCCCCCTATACGGTGAAAATATAGTTTTCTCTCACAACGATCATTCATTTCGGTATCGGGCACACATACTTTGTTGTTCTCAGTTTGATACTTCATAGGAGTCAGACGCAAATCATGTCACGCCCTAAGGAGAATTATCAAAAATCGAGGGATCCTCAAAAACTGCTTTAATTATAACTAGCGAGGGGTCCATAAATTTGACCAACCGAATGCAGTTTATTGACTAACTACAGGAGCTTTTGAATGAGCATAATTTTGAACATTTTGAAAGACCAAGTGTAAAAAATGGGCCGGTCTTAGCGAGATTTACTCACTTGATGATTTTTTTTTTAATTCTTATCTTTCTCTTGATCCATATCTTATCTATTTATATTATTTCACATTATTCTCCGCTCACGCCCACCACATATTTAACACACTATTAACATATTTTTAACTAACCTTCACCTAAACCTTCTTTTTGTCTGCAATTGAGCTAGTTATTTATTGAACAATCCACAAATAACGCTGATTTCAACCAGCAAAATTGATAAACAAGTAAGTTAATAGGTTCTCCCTTTCAAAATAGTACTAAATATGCCCGTTCCCTTTTGTTGCTTTTCCACAGTGTCAATGAAACAAATTCGATTAGAAATGACTGAACTTAATCAAGTAATTGATATAATTGGGACCCAAAATTTCATTTTGCCATGTAACTTCGAGGCACAACCTCTAAATGGTAGCTTAGGATGTTACAATAAAACTTTTAAATTGGGGAAACTTCGAAAAATAAAGTTTATAGGTTGGCTAGTTGGGATTTTTGAAAAGAGTCCGGAATCCTGCGAACAAATATTTCCAGTTCAGCAAAATTTCATCAAACTCATAGTTTTAAAATTATTGGAATCCTTTGGGGTCCAAGCTATCTTGGAAAAATCATTCACTGTTTGTTTTTCACAAAAAATGTGCACGCTGATTTCAGAGTCGTGAGCTAGGTTTGACTTCTTGAGATCAAAATACGCGTATCAAAGGATATAAACTCTAGTGGAACTTAATGGCTTAGTAATCAGTTTTCATTTATTTAAAGGTTGTTGGGGAACCAGTAAAATGCCACTGAATCTTGGATAGCAAATTGCTTCAAACTAGAAGGTTTATAATTTCGTGAATAAATTTCTTACAATTATAGTTCAATCCTGTTCCTAAACAATAACTTTCAGCTGGCAGTACAAATGACCTTTTAAAAGTATTTTAGTAAATTCAACGGGTTCTAAGTTCGTAGATGTGGTTATGCTTACTTTCAGAACAATCTAAATATTTATTATTAGGGCCTTGGAGCAGGGATAAATGAGGGTTAACCTATCGCTGGATATGAGAATAAAACCTAGAAAAGGCTAAATTGGGTCATTACACATTACACAGGCTTCATCTGCGTCAAGCCCTCTTACCGTCTACACTTAGCGCAGGTCCCAAATAATTTAGATCCTGACCGTAATGACAAAAAATAATACTCATTTTAACTTTTAACTAATCACACGTGCTACTGCTTCATTGAGGCACTTTTGTCCTGTCTCTGCTTGACGTATGACTCGTCGTTCTGTAAATCCGTCACCAATTCGCTCGCTGTTGTTCGCCCTGGCGGGGTTGCCTGTTTTTCGTTTCCACTAAACAGCTCGAAGATTTGTTATTATTTTACATGTTCCTTCAACATGTGTCTTTGTTTGTAGTCTGTGCCCAACTGGTGAGTGAATTCTAATTGAAAACATTCACCAAGTGGAAGTAATCATCCCTATGATCAACTACGTAGAAGACAATTTTCTCTTAAACCTCTTTATTTTCAAGATATTTTTACTTCAAGTACAGTCATCACACAGTTATGGATGCCTCATAGATATGGATCAGAGTAGGTTTAATCGTTTAAATGTTTTCTCCAAAAAATCCAAAAATCCAAAAAACCCTTCACAAATTAAAAAAAAATGATTCCCAAATCATGATTTACAAGCCATGAAATTCAGAACCACAAATCATGGTTCCTGGCGTCATAATCATGATTCCTCATAAGCATAACATCCAGACTGACACTGAACAGGGTACATTGCATCATTTCATTTGTTTTGATAACTTCCACTTTCAACATGATAAATTGGTAGTGCGGTAAGGTGTGGGACTCTCAATCAAAATGTTCTTGTTTTGAATCTCGCTCTACCTTTTTTTAAATGTTGTCGATCATAAACGGATGTGCAACTCATGATTTTAGGCACGTGATTCATGATTCAGAGCAATCCTCAACAAAATCATAACGCGTGTGTTGCGTTACGGCAATCTGACTCATGATATCATGAGTCCAAATCATGATGTACTTTCATAAGCTCCCCCCGGTGGGAACTTTGGTCGTATGCTGACAGGGAAGGGGGGGTTTGCTTTTGCAAACCTGGAGCGTCTGTACTCCACGTTAGGAGCGGCTCACAACAGCGTCTGTTCCCCATGTCAGGGGCGATCATCGTCCGAGTGCCAGAGAAGGACTTTAAGCTAAACTGCGCACTATGGCCCTCCGAACATTTAGGGGGAATGGTCCTCCGGAAATCTAGGGGGTTGGTGTCAGGCCCTGCGAGCCAGCCGTAAAAACACATCAGCACAGGAACGTCAACGAGAGAATACGGACCGGAACAATCGGCAAAGACCACAGCGACGAAAATGGACTAGCGATTGGAAACTCGGTACGTGGAACTGTAAATCTCTCAACTTCATCGGGAGCACACGCATACTCGCCGACGTGCTGAAGGACCGTGGATTCGGCATCGTAGCGTTGCAGGAAGTGTGCTGGACAGGAGCATTGGTGCGAACGTTTAGAGGTAATCATACCATCTACCAGAGCTGCGGCAACACACGCGAGCTGGGAACAGCTTTTATAGTGATGGGTGATATGCAAAGGCGCGTGATCGGGTGGTGGCCGATCAATGAACGAATGTGCAAGTTAAGAATCAAAGGCCGATTCTTTAACTTCAGCATAATCAACGTGCATAGCCCACACTCCGGAAGCACTGATGATGACAAGGACGCATTTTACGCGCAGCTCGAACGCGAGTACGACCGCTGCCCAAGCCACGACGTCAAGATCATCATAGGAGATTTGAACGCTCAGGTTGGCCAGGAGGAGGAGTTCAGACCGACGATTGGAAAGTTCAGCGCCCACCGGCTGACGAACGAGAACGGCCTACGACTGATAGATTTTGCCGCCTCCAAGAATATGGCCATTCGTAGCACCTATTTCCAGCACAGCCTCCCGTATCGGTACACCTGGAGATCACCTCAGCAGACAGAATCGCAAATCGACCACGTTTTGATCGATGGACGGCACTTCTCCGACATAACCGACGTCAGAACCTATCATGGCGCTAACATTGACTCCGACCACTACCTGGTGATGGTGAAACTGCGCCCAAAACTATCCGTCATCAACAATGTACGGTACCGACGCCCGCCCCGGTACAATCTCGAGCGGCTGAAACAACCGGATGTCGCCAATGCGTACGCGCAGCATCTTGAGGCAGCGTTGCCGGATGAGGGCGAGCTCGATAGGGCCCCTCTTGAGGACTGCTGGAGGACAGTCAAAGCAGCCATTAACGACGCTGCCGAAAGCGTTGTCGGATATGTGGAACGGAGCTCAAGAAACGATTGGTTCGACGAGGAGTGCCAAGAGGTTTTAGAGGAGAAGAATTCAGCGCGGGCTGCAATGCTGCAGCATGGTACGCGGCAAAACGTGGAACGATACAGACTGAAGCGGAAACAGCAAACCCGCCTATTCCGGGACAAAAAGCGCCGCCTGGAAGAGGTGGAATGCCAAGAGATGGAGTTGCTGTACCGTTCTCAAGAAACGCGGAAGTTCTATCAGAAGCTCAACACATCCCGCAAAGGCTTCGTGCCGCGAGCTGAGATGTGCCGGGATAAGGATGGGAGCATCTTGACGGACGGACGCGAGGTGATCGAAAGGTGGAAGCAGCACTACGATGAACACCTGAATGGCGCAGAGAACACAGGCACAGAAGGTCAGGACAGCGAAGGCGATGGCTACGTCAGCACAGCGGATAGCGGAAATCAACCAGCTCCCACGATGGGGGAAGTTAAGGATGCCATTCAACAGCTCAAGAACAACAAAGCCGCTGGCAAGGATGGTATCGGAGCCGAACTCATCAAGATGGGCCCGGACAGGTTGGCCGCTTGTCTGCATCGGCTGATAGTCAGAATCTGGGAAACGGAACAGCTATCGGAGGAGTGGAAGCAAGGCGTTATATGCCCTATCTACAAAAAGGGCGACAAACTGGAGTGTGAAAATTATCGTGCAATCACCATCCTAAACGCCGCCTATAAAGTGCTATCCCAGATTCTCTTCCGTCGTCTATCACCTATAGCAAACGAGTTCGTGGGAAGTTATCAAGCAGGTTTCATCGACGGCCGCTCGACAACGGACCAGATCTTTACCGTGCGGCAAATCCTCCAGAAATGCCGTGAGTACCAGGTCCCTACGCACCATTTGTTCATCGATTTCAAGGCGGCATACGATAGTATCGACCGCATAGAGCTATGGAAAATCATGGACGAGATCAGCTTTCCCGGGAAGCTCACAAGATTGATCAGAGCAACGATGGACGGTGTGCAAAACTGCGTGAAGATCTCGGGCGAACACTCCAGTTCGTTCGAGTCTCGGCGGGGACTACGACAGGGCGATGGACTTTCGTGCCTGTTGTTCAATATTGCGCTTGAAGGTGTCATGCGGAGAGCCGGACTTAACAGTCGAGGCACGATTTTCACGAGATCCGGACAATTTGTTTGCTTCGCGGACGACATGGATATTATTGGGAGAAAATTTGAAACGGTGGCAGATTTGTTCACCCGCCTGAAACGCGAAGCAACAAGAGTCGGGCTAATGGTGAATGCGTCTAAAACAAAGTACATGCTGGTTGGCGGAACTGAGCGCGACAGGGCCCGCCTAGGAAGCAGTGTTACGATAGACGGGGATACCTTCGAGGTGGTGGACGAGTTCGTCTACCTCCGATCCTTGTTGACGGCTGACAACAATGTTAGTCGGGAAATACGAAGGCGCATCATCAGCGGAAGTCGTGCCTACTATGGGCTCCAGAAGAAACTGCGGTCAAGAAAGATTCACCCCCGCACCAAATGCACGATGTACAAAACGCTCATAAGACCGGTAGTCCTCTATGGGCATGAGGCGTGGACTATGCTCGAGGAGGACTTGCAAGCTCTTGGGGTTTTCGAACGCCGAGTGCTAAGGACGATCTTTGGCGGCGTACAGGAGAACGGCGTGTGGCGGCGAAGGATGAACCACGAGCTCGCTCAACTCTACGGCGAACCCAGTATCGTGAAGGTAGCTAAAGCTGGAAGGATACGCTGGGCAGGGCATGTTGCAAGAATGCCGGACAACAACCCTGTAAAGATGGTGTTCGCCACGAATCCGGTCGGAACAAGAAGGCGTGGGGCGCAGCGAGCTAGGTGGATTGACCAGGTACACCAGGACCTGGAGAGCGTGGGTCACAGTCGAGGATGGAGAGAAGCGGCCATGAACCGAGGGAATTGGCGAAATATTGTTGGCGAGGCTTTATCAAGATAATTGATGTAAAGCCAAATAAGTAAGTAAGTAAGTTTCATAAGCTGAAAACACCTTGAAATCATGATATCATGAATCATAATCTTGTTTTTGGATTCTGATTTCTATCCGTGCAGAAGCCTCTAAATATGGAAGTTTCTTCTAGACGATCTGGTTCACTCATCTTAAACGTTTTGAACCGGATCGGTTCGTGGATAAGCAGCTCGCAAAGGAAAAGCGAACTGAACGAGCAAACGTATAGAGCGGTACACTCTCTATAGCGCGACATGCGTCATATCTTCAGCTCTGGTAGATACATTCTTACCAGAAACTTCCGATATACTCGACCGATTTCTTCTACCCGAACCAAAAGGAAGAAGCAAAATTTGCTCTACCCTTCAAGTGGGCACTTTTTCTCTCTATCTTCCATTTGCCTGTATGCAAGTGGGTGGGGCAAATAAGTTGTTTGGCTGTGAATTGCAGGAAACTGTTTTTGCATGTGTGCCATGACGCGCAAAGCAACACACGTGTAAAGTCGAGAACGAAGGATAATAGGGGAAGAACTTGTTCAGTATTTTTCCGGGTCACTTTTTGTGTGATCCGTGCTGATCTAATCAACCGTCTCTCACAAAAAAAAAATCAGCTACGAATCACTCGTTCTTTTGAGGGATCCGGATCTTTTGAACGGCTCCGATTCTTTATACCCATCTCCAGTCTCCACAGAAGCCTTCAATTGAGTATCCGTAAAAGCACCACAGAAGTCTTTACAGAGCTCTCTACAGAGTTTTTCATAGATATCTCTGCAAATATTTAAAGAAGACATGATCCGTCATTAATTTCAGAATTTTCAAAAGCAGTTTTTTCGTTCAAAATCAAGAAAATTTACAGGAAAATGTGTTCACTGTATTCGATTCTCCAACTGAAGCACAGTGAACACATTCTTGTCGAATAGTTTTTAGTTTTGAACATGAAAAACTGCTTTTGAAGTTTCTATAATGACGATGATTACGATGACGGAGCGTTGAACTTTACAGAGGTTTTCAAAGAATTCTTCACATAGGTTTTTAAGGACTTTCGCATAAGCTGACTTAAAATAATTCTATTGTGGTCATCACAGCAGTCGAATAACTTGTATTGAATTTACTAGATACTTTGATGAGATCAAAATTTGGTAGAATCCTCAAGTCTGCAATGAATTCTTCGCAAGATTTTTAGTCGGATTCTAGGGAGGATGCTTTAAGAGCTTGCATAGGGTCTACAAACAATGTGAATAGAAATATACCTGAAAATTTAACAGAAAGCCTGAGATATCAGTTCAAAACTAGATAATTCACAGAGAGTTTACATGAACTTTTATAGAAAGTTCAAATTTTTTCAACACGGATCGTTGAGAAATTCAACAAAAAATCTACAAGCATACCACCAAAAATCTTAGAAGATCTTGCCAGAAATCCGCTGAAACTCTCTTACGTTGCAATGAACTCTACTGTAGTGCAATATTGATCTAACTGTTAAAGATTCTGAAGCCAAACCTCAAATTTTCAAGAGCACAAATCTGGAGAACCAAACATCTGTTTAAGCTGAAAACTTAATCGATTGGCCACCACCAGCTAGTGAACAATCGATTAAGTTTTCGGCTTAAACAGATGTTTGGTTCTCCAGATGTGTGCTCTTGAAAATTTAGGGTTTGGCTTCGATTCATCTTCACCTTAAGCGACCCCAATTCTACTGAAGACCCATAATTTGATCCTTGAGACAATCAAAAATGTCATTTTTGTTACGCTGTGTTATGGGTGAGCTTTGTAACAGGCTTGAATCTTGTTTTTCAAAGCAAACCATTCCGCCCTTTACGCAAACCCAACTTGTGCACGTCACCGTCGGTACACGCATTGTCATTGTACAAACACAAGCACCTTTAAGACGAGTGCGAGCAAGACAATAAAACTGCTTGTTAGTGACCCACTCCGGACCCGAACTCCCTTCTTCAACTTCTGGCTGGTGAACTCTGCTCTATGAACCCCGCACCCAATTCCAGCAAGGATCAAAGATGTTTGTGGCCAGCAGTTGCTTTCCGCTCATTCGGCCGTAAATTCACTTCGATAAAGATGTCACCGGAATTCCAACGTGACAGACGTTGGCCGAAGACGCTTACCGTTGCGTTGTGGCATGAGAGCACAGCGGAGGGGGCACAATGACCATAAATAATACGAAATTTATCACTGTCAGCTTAAATTCTACTGTGCTGAGCTGTAAGCTTGCTTCACGTCATTCTCGTGCCAAAAAAGCGGATTCACTCCGACTCCGAGGGGGTTTAGCCCTCTGGAAATGAGGCACGATGTGGTGGGGAAGTTCGGTTTTATTGCTGCTCTGTTGCAGTAACGGAGAAGCTCGAGTTCGGGTGAGAGATCCTTGGATGGAAAAACAATACTTCTTGGACTCGGTGGTCGAGCCGAACAGGGAGGACAACTTGAGCAGCTGGGAGGACGTTTGTCCTCTTCTTCGATGTTCAGATGTTCACATCCACTTATTCTATTGTTTTCGTAAAATTCGACTTTCATAGTGCAGTTACTGCTGTAGGTCGGTGCAAAAAGGGCAGCTGCCAAGAACGAACTCTTGTCGTTGTCTTTGTTGAAGTGGAGCTGAGGGATTACAGAGGGATACCTACAGGATCAGGACTGGGAAAGCTTCTTTCCAAATAGAAACTGGGGCACTTGGCCGGGTGCTCAGCGCAGACGGGAAAGGGCGGACATTGTTGAATGTACTTGTTCAAGTTGATCGAATGTTGTTAGTGCATTTAAAACTGATGCAATTACCACTCTGTTCCTATATCGGACTGGTTACCACCATGCTCAGTGAAAACAAAAGTTGCAAATGCATTGATTTCAATTTGATTGATAGAAATGTTGTAATCCGTTGTACCTGTATTTTTGTAGATCTAGCGTTTCTGTACTCACCTGAAAAGAAAAAGAAAGAAAAAAGAATAAATTAATTTGTACTAACATATAGTCCATTATGTATTGGGATAAGAGTGTCCATTTTCCAGTGTTTTTTTTTCGTATCATGATTTAGGACAGATAATAATATTTCGTTGGGAATTTTCCACTTATTTTGGGCAAAGACAGAGAAGGTTAATATGGAAATCATTGTGGAGAAAATCTGAAATAAAAATCCATACACGTTAATATTGGAATGTAGGCACACACTTATTATCTCTCAGTGAAAACTCATTCTTCAAACCATAATGTAGAAAGTTGCTGAAGAGCGAAATTCAATCCGACGGAAGGGAGATGAAATATTTATGAATTAGTTTGCTATTATTTAGCTTCATATACAGCCATTCCGTGAAAATTTGCCATTTTGTTCCTTATCCGAAATAAGGATACATGTGTTTTTGGATTTTTTGATTAGGGTGACGAATTTCGAAATGGAGTGACCAGAAAAATCACGACATTGGAAAATTTTTATTGACAGCTTGACCGATTTTAGATTATCTAAACGAAATAAAAGCTAAAGATTTTGACATTTCAATTATAAAAATATAAGATTTCACAGAAATTGTTTTTTAAATGAAAAAAAAATCAAAAATTTCCGTTTTTTCGTGTGGCCTCGGGATAAAACGGGATATTGCTCTTCTCGTTTTTCTGAACATTCTAATAAAAAGAGAACATCAATAGCCTCTTTGCTCCCAAGGCCTTCCAATTACGAAAAACGGATTTTTTTTGTTTTTATTTCCATGTAAAAAACATTTTTTGTGCATTTTTATATTTTTCTAGAAAAACCAAAATCTTTAGCTTTCATTTCGTCCAAGAAAATTTAAATTCGGTCAAGCGGTTCAAAAGTTATGATTTTCTAACAAATAAAAATATTGCAAAATCGCAATTTTTCTGTTTACCCTATTTTGGAAATGATCACCCTAGTCAAAAAATCCAAAACACGTGTATTCTTATTTCGGATACGGAACAAATTAGCAAATTTTCAAGGAATTTGGCATCCCACTAAATCGATTTTTCATGGAATGGTTGATAAGTATATAGCCTTGCAGACTTCTGCAAAAATCACAAACAAAATGAGCTCGAAAATTATTTGTTTTTTTTAGCGCAATCATTCAATAAAGTTTTTACTATGAAATAAGAAGTTTCTACTTACATTAAAGTTGGTGCTTCACCACCGAAAAAGCTGAACATTTCACAGAACACTATTTTTGTGGTAAGGATGGTAATGGAGATATGCGAGATTGGATTTAGGAACATTTTTGAAATTTTGAATCGCCCTGACAATGAATTAGGGAAAGTGTACCAGTTATGGCCATAGTGGTTCCCTATTTGGCCATATGCAAAATATGGATGACTTTTACATTTTTAATCTTTCTGAATGTTTTAACATCAAGATTTATCCTTTATCTTACTGCTATAACACAAAAGATTTTTCAAAATTTGAAGGCATTCAAGATATCACGTATGGCGAAATAGGGAACCACTATGGCCATAACTGGTACACCTACCCTAGGTATTAGAGGAATGGAGTTTAATATTGTGAAATTAAATTGTTTTGCTGGTATTTCAGTGCGGATTCTTTGATTCCAGTGTGGATCGTGGGATTGTAGGATTTCAGTGGGGACCCTGGGATTGTATTGTGGATCGTAGAATTTTTGTGTCAATCCTGCGATTCCAGAATGGATCCTGAGATTTCAGTGTGGATCATAAAATTTCCTTACGGATCCTGGGTCTCCAATTTTTTTTTTGTGATATTTCAGTGTAGATCTTTTGATTACTTGTGAACTCTAGGATAGTAGTGCGGACCCTTTGAATCAGGTGTGGATCTTGGAATTGTAGTGTAGATGATATGATGCCAGTTTGGATTATGGGCTTGAAATGTGAATAGTAGAATTTCAGTGTGGAACTTGAGATTCCAATTTGGATCCTTTTATTCTAGTGTGGAATCTGGAACTCCAGTGTCGATCCAGGAACTCCAGACTCCATCCTGGTATTTTAGTGTGGATCCTTTGAAAACTGGGTGAATCCTGTAATTGTAGCATGCGTGGATTCCGGTATTTCAGTGTGGATCTTGGTATTGTGTGCATCCTGGGATTTCCGCTTGGGTGTTGGGATTTCAGTGTGCATGCTGCGATTCCATTGTGGAACTTGGGATTTCAGAATGTAGCTTGGGATTCTAGTGTGGATCCTAATATTGCCGCGCTGATCGTGGAATTCCAGTGTGAATCCTCGGACTTCAGTGTGGGTCCTAGGATTCCAGTACAGATCCTGGTATCCCAGTGTGGATCCTCGTGTTCTAGTTTGAATCCTTGAATTCTAGTGTGAATCCTGAGATTTCAATGTGCATGTTGAGATTCCAGTGTGCACCATGCTGGGATTCCAGTGTGGATTATGGATTTCCAGTGTGGATTCTGATTCTTCAGTGTGCATCCTAGATTTTCTGTGTGAATACTGAGATTACAGTGTAGATTCTAAGAAGGCAAAGTGAATTCTGGGATTCCAGTATAGATTCTAGAGTTCCAGCGTGGATTTTGGTGTTACAGTATCCATCATGGTATTCCAGTGTGGGTTTTAAGATTCTAGCGTTGTTCATGGGATTCCAGTGTGGATTCTGGGATTAAAGTGTGGATACTGGATACATTCTGGGACTCCAGTGTGGCTCTTGGGACTCCCATGTGGATTCTTGGATTGCAGTGTGGATTTTGGAATTTAATGTGAATTCTGGGTTTCACAGTGTGGACATTGGGATTCCTATGTGTATCCTGGGATTTCAGTGTGGATCTTGGGTTTTCCGTGAGGATTCTGGGATTTAAGTATGGCTCGTAGCAATTCAGTATGAATTCTGCGATCTCAGTGTGGATCCTAGGATTTATGTGGGAATGTTGTGATTCCAGTGTAGATTATGGGATTTCAGTGTGGATATTTGGATTCCAGTGTGGATTCTGGGATTTCATTATGGATCCTGGGAATCCTTCCTGTAGGAAATCCTGGGATTACAGTATGGATCCTGAATTTCTAGTGTGGATTTTGGGATTTCAGTGGGGATTCTGATCATCCTGTGTGAATGCTGGGTTTCCAGTAATTTCAGGTTGTGAAAATACTGCTGATTAAAAATATATTGGGAGTCTTACTAGATTCCTGCGACTCATGTGAATGTCCTGTGGAAATGCTGAGAGCATTCGATATGATTTCAGAGGGAATCATGTGAGAGTTCTATGGCAAGAAATTAGAATTCCTGGAAGAATCGTGTAAGAATCCCATACGCGTCATCTAAAAATTCTCTGGAGAACTTTGTGCAGAGCCTTTAGCAATTCTGTAGAAATATTTCGGGAATTGTGAGAATCCTATGGAAATCCCGTGCGTTTCCTATGAGCAACCTAGGGAAAACGATGGAAATTCTGTGAGAAATATGTCCTACGTGAGAAGTACCTCAGCAAATCTTTTATTTAGTGTGTATGCCACAATTTCTGGTACCATAACCTCGCTGTTGGCATCTACGACCTTGAGCTAGGATCTAAAAGTTTTTGCAGGCTTTTAAAAGAGGTACAATATCACATGGACATTAATCTTTCGCCTATCTCAAGAATTGTAAAATTGTAAAAATTTTCTCATAATATTTAGATGAATTTGTGATCTAGGTAAATGAAATTCTTGAGAAAGACCTCGTCAAAAATGACAGATCAAGGTCTCCTTGTATTGCATAGACTAGCATTCAAGCATCTCATTTCTATCACGTTTTAATCTCTTCAAGTGAAACATTTTGAGACAATTTTGAGTAAATGTTCTGTTTTGTTGTCGTAAGTGAAAAATGTACACCTTTCCTTATATAATTGTTGAGCAGCGGTTTGTGATCTACAAGGGCTTCCAGCAAAACATGGCAGTCTCTTTTCTTCGCAATATTTGGAAGGAAACCTTGATTCCGCTAATGGAGTTGATGTTTTCCTGTCTAAATCAAGCAGATGCGGAAGCACTGCTTACGATTGGAGGCACCATTTGCTTCGTCAAATGATTCAAAGAGTCTAAGCTAGAGGCTAATTCAATACCAGTTGTGTAGCTAATTCAATGATGACTGCATAAATGACACAACCACCACTATAGGCACAGCTACAATCACTTACCCTTATTTTCTGTTCAACCATTTCTGATGCTTTTGGTGACAGTTTCAAAATATAGTTGTTTTTAAATGTATTGCGAATTCTGAGATCTTTTCATCATTTTTGTGCGTAGTTCTTTATTTGACATGATTCCTACTGACATATCACAGTCTTATTCAAAACATTAAAAACTAGATACAATCATACATGACATACAGAACATTTTTTATACATGACATCAAAAAACAAGGAGACGACTTTTGAAAAGAAGAAACGTAAAAATAATAGGCACGATAGCAGCTTTAGGTGTAATAGTTTATCAATGAGCAGGTCTCCCCGTCATATTTGGTAAACCTCGGAACTCTCGACAGCATCAGATGGCCACTTAAAACAATTTAATGCATTCAAACGATGGCAGTTAGCAATTTCCACTTTGAATGAGATTAAATCTATAATAGCCACATGCCTCTTGAGAGGCTTTAGACATTTGATACTAAGACTCTCCTTAGAATCAGTGTGGAAAACTGAAAGCACTTCCAGAGGTCGAAACGGAACCAACATTATCCGACATTTTCTGTTTCTGTTCGGGATGAACCACTGCGACCAGTTTTCTTTGATCTTTTATGGTATACCCGTGTCCTTTGTTTAGTGCATGTCGTTCTACTCCATTACTATTGAGAAATAATGAAGTAGTCGTTTTTTATACAAATATCATTCTTTACCATTTTGCAGGCTCTATGCAAAAAAAAGATACCGCTATTTATACCTTTTGAAGAATACAGTTTATCACCATTAAACTCTCAAAAGCGCGCCCCTTATCAGGTTCGGCCACTAAGCTGGTTGAATGACACTGATTTTGACTATGCATCGGTACTCTAGCGTATCAAATTATTGCTCCCACTTATAAGGTTCAAGGTCGTGTTTCGAAACTGTGAACAGGTTTCATCGTATGAGACATCTAGATTCCTTGAAACAAGAAGCTTTAGAAGATCTGAACAAGTTAGAAGAATTTAGAAGGTCTGCTATTCCACTGATTCGGAATCCTTTCCCTCCTAGATATCGAAAGATAAGCTCTTGAACATGGAAAGTACTTGTCTCATGAGTTGAAACCAACCTCAGATGATGATTGAGCCATTTTTCCTCTTCGACTTCCTCATCATCTAGGACAAATAGGTGGGTCTTAGTGGCATCTTACTCTCTTATACTCTTCCGACCGTAACTTATAAGTATTCACAAGAACAGATACAACAAGAGTACAATATGGTAGATCTTACCCCGTAACGCACCACTAAAAGGTGATCTACCAGCGTTATCCGACATAGTTTTAGCTCTTTTCATTAAGCAATTGAGAGTGTCGTTTAGTTTTTTAACTTCGGTTTTCAGATCTTCAACCTCGTTTTTAACTGGGCAATTCTTGGAGCGTACAATATTAACGGTTTCACGAAATCTCATATTTTCTGTGAAGATATGTTTGTTATGGTTTGGTTATCAATTTTGGATATCGTTAAATCAGCCAATAATGTGCAATAAAATTGAAACACATTCAATATTACGATGGTTTTGGAAAGATTGAAAGGAAATATTGAATAGCATCCTGCAAGCCTCTAAGTATGCAATCAGTTATTTTATTTATGATTACACTTCCGATTCACTACACTTTTTTTTTAAATTTATGGAAGGGATCATTAGAGTATGTTTAAGACAAAACTACTAATTGAACTTTTGCACTTCACTTTTGCATAAGAAAAAATAAAATACTAAAAATCATTAGTAAGTCGGGCACTCGACACTGAAGAAGTCTGTAAGTCGCAGACGAAATAGGCCTATCTATCAAGATAAGCAACATATTAGAGTTTAAACGTATGTGCTCGCCTTACTAGTGATTTTTAGTATTTTATATTTTGTTTTGCAAAAGTGGAGTGTTAAAGTTAAATACAGTCGACTCTCCATAACTCGATATTCAAAGGACCATCGACTTATAGAATTATCGAGCTATAGAACATACCGATACCAAAAATTTTAAAATCAAAGGTTCAAATATCTATATTTCCAATACTCTTAAGATCACTTGTGCAAGCAAACAATTTCATTTTGTTGATAGCATTTTGAAAAATATCTTTGGACACGTTTTTCAAAATGTTCCAAAAATCCCTTATTTTTACTAAAAATTATTTTTCTTATTTCTATGTTTTTAAACTTTTATAACAACTTGGAAGTCCTTTATTCACTGCCAAACCAGAAATGGTCCATATATTCCTGTATAAAAAAGGGTTTTTAGATGGATATCGAGTTATGGAGGGAAATTTTCCTCCCACGTGGCATCGACTAGTAGAGACATCGAGTTATAGAAATATCGACTTATGGAGAGCATGATGTATGGGAATTTGAAGAGACCGCAAAATCCATCGAGTTATAGAATATATCGAGTTATAGAACATCGAGTTGTGGAGAGTCGACTGTAAATAGTTTTTTTTTCTCTCGATTAAATTTTTCAGAAAATGGGTGAACACATTGAGATGTTGACTATGCTAGAAGTCGTCTCTTGCAATGGGGCTGCTTTCCAGACATTTGGTTATGCATTTGCTACATTGGCGTTCCATATTTTCAAAACTTCTGAATTTCCGTGCAACATATAGTTGAGGGCTTCTCATCCAGGTGTCGTGCTTTGTGTACGATGACTTCTTCGAAAGTGATGATAAGATTGAACAATGATGAAAGATGATGACAGATGAGTTCGTTGTTTGGGATGGAAACTTTAGAACTGCTTCGTGATCAGATGGTATGGCGCTTATTAGAGTTGTAATCGTTCAAATTCTTGTTAGTAAAGTCAAATCCCAACAGCAAATCAACGGATCACATTCGATCAGCAAAAGACTTCATCCGCCAATGGGTCATTGGCAATTTATCTTCCGCCAATGGGTCCAAATCAAGAAAATACTGAATGTTTTTATGTGGAATTTTTTTATCTGAGTTAACAATTATTTGAAAATATTGTTGGTGATGTATGACATCGTTAGCAACTTACTACTTGTCGAGTCTAGTACACGACACTGAAGACGGCTTTACAGTTGAAGTCGCAATACGCGTATCTGTCAAAAAATACAAACTCTAGTGGAATTAAATGGTATAGTACTAAATTCGATTTTACATCTATTTACCTTTGTTGCCAACAATGTAGTTTTGGGCATGCAAACCATGACACACTCTTACACCTCAAATTCAAAATCACTTAGCTCCTTTCTTTTGGAGGCGAGCAAAATATCCGGATGAGTCAGCTAAAATTCTACAAACGAAGGCACTCTGCTTTTCAGCAACACCTGTGCTTCTTTAATTTATCGGAAGGATAAACACTCTCCGGGCACGATGGAACGACAGGATAAGCTGTGGTGGTACAGTCTCCTTCTTGTGAGTAAAATCATGTACAAACTTGCAGCAGACTTCAGGCTGAACCCAAAATTGGCTTTGCTTGGTGGCCACATCTTTGCAAACATAAAATTAACTCCCACCTCGGTACCGAAAACTCCGTAAACTTCTCCACACCACAGCATCAGCATTAAAATGTCATTAGAAGGGAACTTTTATGAGCAAATTTATTAATTAGCAAACAGATTAAAAGAAACACCTGGGCATCTGAGGAAGCAACATCCGTTCGATTGTAAACCCTTCTTGTTACAATGTACCAACAATCGATTGTCTGCGCAAAGCTCCTAGACCATCATCGAATTGAGTTTACTGGATCCCCCAACTTCCAAATCGTCCAAACATAAAGTTTGCTACTTCACGACTTTGGATTCAGGAAAACACACAGCCGCCAATTGGTTGAACTTTTATTGATCCTGCCCAAGAAGACTCAATGGCACGTGTGAGCTGCGCTACCTCCACAGGCTGCAAATCCTTCTGGGAGGACCTTTGATTTATAATGCATGAGAATTGAACCCCTTCCCCGTTGGCGACTCGTTCTTTTTGACCAGGGGACGGATGGTGTAGAGGTTAGAACACACGCCTCTCACGCCGAGGACCTGGGATCGAATCCCATCCCCGAGATAGTCACTGACAAAAAAGTTGTAGTGACGACTTCCTTCGGAAGGGAAGTAAAGCCGTTGGTCCCGAGATGAACTAGCCTAGGGCTAAAAATCTCGTTAATAAAGAAAAAAAAAAAATCTTTTTGACCAGGGTTGGTAGTGACAAAGTAGCTTAAAAAAGGACACCATGCCTAGAAAAAGAGACTTAAAAGATACCAAATTCTACTAGAAGGTTTTCTTTGAAAATCGTCAAGAAATAGGATAACTTTAGAAAGGACGTCGAAGATAAGGATTTCGTAAGGAAGTCCTAAGAGCTTCAGGTGTTTATTATATGTTTCAAAATTGTTTAGCCTAATACTTCCAACAAGATTTCGTTAGGAATACTTTTCTTCATGATTACAACCATAAGTATCCCAAAAAGAGATGATTTATATTTTAGAATTCATTCAAAATTCGTTTTCGAGATTTCAACCAGGAATTTCTCAAAGAATAGCCACAGGAAATAGCTTTTTCAAATACTATGAAATAATTTTTGAAGGATTTTCTTGAAAGAATTCTAAAGACAAAGTCTATAAAAAAGACCTGTTACCAGCCCTGCTACCGGGACAGACTGTGCTCCGCTAGGTTTGCATATATTAGGCCAAAAGCTCGTAAAACTTCCTTCGTCTGGTGGCCCATTTCCCCGTGGTGATGAAGCTGATTTGTGTGCCAATTTCTTGTATTGTTCAGCCAGTAGTAGACACCAACAGTGGTCTTATTTTTGGAGCATTCCAATCGATAAAAGTGCCGGCAGTCAGAATGTGTGCCCTCCACCCACCAAGAGGAGTGAAGATGCGATGGATGGACGGAAAGTCGGAAAGACGAAAAGTATTGGTACCGATTTCCCAAAGCTGGACATAATTTATCGTTGGGAAAGTTCTGGTGCCCAGAAGTTGGCCAAGATGCAATAAAATGTGAACACATAAATCGAGTGGTGATGCAGTTTATATGTTGTGCCCGGTTTGATCTCTCTCTGTGTTAGTTTATATTGATATTGAAGAACTGCCTTACACTGTTCTAGCTCTGCTTGTGGAGCTACGCGGCAAATGTTTCGTCCATTTAGCAAGGATATTTATTTTGAAGTTTTGCCGGAAAGTGCTGTCTTCGATACACATTGCTCTTAAGTAAGTTCACTTCATAGGTCAGAAAAAAAGATGTAGCTACAAATTAACTGAGAAAATAATAAGAAATGAGGATTCCTGAGAATCCCATCGTTACAAAGACTAATTACAAACGAAAGCTCGAATAGTAATACTGTACTTATTCAGCTCATTTTATTAGCAATTTGATTCAGGCTTAAGTTCTTTTTCTTGTCGTAACGTCCTAACTGAGACAGAGCCTGATTCTCAGCTTAGCGTTCTTATGATCAATTCCACAGTTATCAACAGAGAGCATGCATATATCGTGTGATAGGTACGAAGATACTGTGCCCTGGGAAGTCGAGAAAAAATCCAACCCGAAAAAATCCACGGCCGGTGTGAATCGAACCCACGACCCTCAGCTTGGTCTTACTAAACAGCTGCCCCAAATAGCACACGAAAAATCTTCCAAAAAGATGCTTTTCAAAAATAGTTTCAATCATGTATCAATAAAAGCATCTGTAACTTACCTAGTTCTAGTTCGGTTGCATATCAATATCAAAGCTCATAAAGTTTCATTTCCGTTCCAATGAACATGCATTTCACTCCTTGTTTGACGTTCAACATTTTTGGAACGACAATTTGCACTAAACTACGTGCGCCAGTAATGAACTTATATTCCGAAGGGTGCAGTAAAGTTATAAGCAACAATCAAAATTAATGGGCCATGTGATTGCTTGTATAGTGCATTGGCGAAGCGATTGTTCGAAGAGCTGGTGGAGTAGTGAGTAGATTGGTAATCTTGAGGTCGGAAGTTTGATTCTCGTTCATATATTTGTTTTCATTTTTTTTCTCTTAAGTATTTTACAACAGATAAGCAATTTCGATATAACTTTAATGTTTTGCAAACAGACTCCACCTCTTGCGCTTTTTGCGTTGCTATTCAGTGCAATTGTAAGTCATATTTTTAACCATTGACAACTCGGATTTGTTTCAAGAGATTATTTTATTCTTGAGTTGAAACAAACTGTGCTGCTTGGGGCACAGTTACCGCTACGGCTATGTGATGGATGCGTAGAGGCTACAAAAAAAGTTCTGGAAAACCTGAACTATCAAAAATACACCATGAACTACCATCATGCTTACGCATAAATACAAAATAGATACAAAGATACAAAAGAGTAAAAAAAGTTTGCGATTTACTCGCGATTAACCAACCAAGATGTGAGTTATTGTGGTTTTGGCAGATAAAAACTTGTAAACCAGAAATCTCTGAGGGGAAATATCTTTTTTTGCCAAAAAAATTCTGAACAGCTCCGAACACGATCATGAATCACTCTAGCTTCGTTTACTCGCGAGCACGATAGATGCGAGTAAATCAGCACTTTGATGCTCGCGAGCATTCTGTTATGTTTTTATTTCACTTGTGCAGACATGCTTTTTCACCACTGGCTCTATCCCTTTCGGGACGGACAATTTTTTTACCTTTGTAATCATTTATCTTGTGCTAAGTGGTAATGCTCCAGAATAAATTGTGCACTTCATGATGTGTTATTGTAACTCATTGGCTAGGGATGATTGAATACGGAAATAAACTATGTGTGAATGCGACTCTGTACGAGCCATTTCAAAAAATGGTGTCCAGCACAATTCTGGACAAACATTTGAAAAGGGCCCAAGAGGTCTTGAGCCTTTTTTTAGAAACGTTGCTATTGAGCCCTTTTTAGCCCGCCCACGCAAACGAACACCACTATCAGAAAGATTGGTGTTAGCTCTTCCTG